>NW_027509208.1:2202500-2607500 GCF_051911475.1 Siphateles boraxobius | reverse complement strand
TGATTTTTCGTGTGATTTTGTGAAAAGTCCTATTCCTTTAATTTAAATATATTTAATTGTAATTGGAAAGATCTAAAATAACTGTGCTAGTATAAGAACTAGCCTTACCATTTCTATGATTTTCATGATCAAGGCTCAACATGCAGTACGTAAACAGTGAGAACAGCAAGCCGCTTTACTGTACGTACACTGAGATCAGGAGGTGAGTGAGTACTTTGACATTGATTTCCTATCCTGTCATTTGTCCCAGCAGAACAAAGCATCCGCAGCTAAGATGTGTGGCAGGAAGAAAGTCTATAAATAGGCCTTTGCTGTATGCGTCTGAATAAAAATAACCTCTAAACTTAAAGTGTACGTATAGCGCACACTCCATTCATTGTCTCAGACAACAGTGTCACACATTGTTTTCTGCAGAGCATCCATCTTCTGCCAAATCCTTTAAAAAGGGACAGTTCACCCTAAAATGAAGATTCTGTCATTGTTTACTCACCCTTGGTTCCAACCTTTTTGTCCTGTCAAAGATAAAGGATTTTGGTAACACTCTATTATAATACATTATAAAAGTATTTTAATGCATTAATTGTGCTTTGTAATGCACCTTTATAATGTGTTGAATGGTCTCAAGATTAATTGTTATCGCAGTTTTAATACATTATAATAATTATCTATTCATTGTTACACCTTTAGAAAGTATAATGCGTTAAAACACATGTAAAACACTGGTAACAAGGAATCTGCAAAAATATATATAATGCATTTTAGCATTATATTTTAGCATTATATGCATTTAGTTACAATTATTTATGAAAAGATATACAGTATAACGCATTACAATGTACATTATGAATACCTTTATAATGCAGTATACATAAAGTAAAGTGTTACCAGAATTTTTTATTTAGCTCATAGTGACCATGTCAGTCTAAAAAGTACCAAAGGACACCATAAAACTAGTCCAAACGACTTAAGCACTATATTCCAAGACTTCTGAAGCCATACTTTAAATTTGTGTGAGGAACAGGCGCCAGTTTAATCTGAGTATCATCCACAAACTTGAATCCATTGTCACTTCGCCAACCAAACAGAGCCACCCCGGGGACCCCGCAGCACATTGTGATGTGCCGTGTAGAGTGTCAACATTCATCTTCACCGGCGGGACAAAATCTATTTCTCAGATTGTCCTTCCTGTGAAGCTCAAATGCAAAGCATAGTAAATCACAGGTCCTCTGGTACTCTGCAAAGAGCTCAAAATCTAGTGGTCAGGGAGCAATTAATCTTCCACGCTGGGCTAGCTTTACAATAAGACATCTGAGGGGTCCAGATCATTAGGGACACCGTAAATGGCTGGCTGAAGCTTAAGAGGTCAGTATACAGAACAGCACCGAGCATTATTACCTTTGATCCACAAGCTCCACAAGGACATTCATGATCATAAAATCCTACACTACAGTCAGTCTCTCTACTGACAATGTTGCAGTCTTCTTCAATTGGGAAGCTACATGTAATTGTTGGTTGATTATTCCATTGCGTTGCTACAATAACCAAACCCAACGCAGAGAGTAAGAAGAAGCTGTAAGCAGTTATTCTCCGCAGGTTGTAATTGTGCTTTTGTATCCCGTATATACTTGCTTTGAGAGAATCATGATTCTACCTCCATGGGAGAAAACAAATCGACGTATTTAAATCCGAAGCTAATTAGTTCCGCTCAGTTGCGGGTTGTGACAGTCATCACCTAAGGGCATCTAATCCAACCTAGACAGGTGTAAAATCTAAGGGTGTTTTTAACACCTGCGAGATGTGTTGAGTTTGGAGTTCGTTAAATTTCCAAGTTTGTTTTAGCTTGCTAGATTGTGTTCCCAGGGGTACACAAAAATAACACAGCAGAAAGAACATAGCACTGTTGGAAATTAATGACTGTTCCTTATTATTCTCCCCAAATCTAAATCTGCAGATTAAAATGTTCCTTTAGATTCACACTGCAATAATTGATGCAATGACAGGTGTTTGCTATCTAATATCACGTTTGGATTTACTACATTATTAATACTGGAATAAGCTTCAGTCAAGCATGTGTATTATATGGAGGAGACCAGATTTTTCATTGATCATCAAGTCACCAATAAAATTATACAAAAATAAACAAAATATCATAAAACTCAAATATTGAAATAAATGTATTTTTTTATATTATTCTTCATCTCTCTGCTTATACACTTGGATGCACGATATACGATTGGATGCACGATATGTGACGTCAACAACAAACAATATGTGGAAAGTGTTCTCTCTGTTTCATTTTGCTGTCCTAACCAAACACAATTACATAGTAAGTTGGATATTGTTACTTGCATAGCATTGCATTTTTATTGTTTTCGTTTTTTCTGTTGATGAACCACTAGGTGAGAAATTATAGCTTTAGTGTAAGTTCTACCAGGAAGACTATAATGCCACGTCATTCATTCATAAGGTATGGCCAAATAATCACTGCTTGACATTTGGAGTATATAAGTACTAAATTCTCTGTTTTTCGTTCGCAGTTGATGAAGCTCATGTTCCCTACCACCACCAGGTTGGTCCCTGTCCATCCGTCAGGGGTAGACTTCGCCCCTGCCTTCATCTTCAGGCAGGATCAGCCAAATCTGCATCCCCCAGGACTTGGACCGAGGACGGGGCCTACACCAATGAACTTTTCTATACAACTAGACATGAATCATTGTAGCTCACTACCACCTGTCAATATTTTATATATACCATGGTATAAATACCATGTAAACGTTCATCTGCCCTCTGAGTCTTTATGTTAAAACCACTGCTCTACATCAATGTCTTCCAGCACACCATGACTGTTCTATGTAAAAGTGCCAACAATTTACTCAGACATTCAAGGGTCTATCATAAGTGGAACATTAACTATACAATCAGATTATATACCATGATATATAATCAGATTTGCAGATCATGTTAATGCTACATCAATTTTCATTCATTTTAACTTGACATTCTTTACCATCGTTTTGGATTTCAGGCAAACATTGAAAGATTTTCCATTGTATCACAAAAATGTTGGCCTCTAATTATCTTCCATTTCTATTCCTTATATCACAAATTCTCCTTCTGTAACGATGAAGCCCATTGTTGCAAAAGCACTGACCCTGATGACTGCTGTGGAAAACAATTACACCCCCCCTCCCCACCACCACCTCCTGAGGAATCACACAGCAATTATAATAACCCTACATGCAATCTGTGAACAAAGCCGCACTTACCCATGGCAAAAAAGGGGATCCCAAGCAGCGTAGAGTTAAATTTCCCATCAGAGATGAAAAAAATCCCAGCTGCCGTCACGTTGGCGATGCATATGGTGAGGACACCCAACAGGCCCAGGAAGGGTTTCCCGCGCAAGCAGTCCCGCATAGAGCTGGAGATGGTGGCTGCCAGGAGCACCAGCACCAAGCTGACCAGTACCTCGCTCTTGGCCAGTACTCCTGTTTTGTGGAAGTCCCGCCATAAGCTGAAGGACGTAAGCGACTGAATTTGCAGCTCCTCGCTGTCTGTAGCCAGCTGGTGCACCAGCTTACAGAATTCACTCTCCCACTTTTCAGCAATGATGTCCTGCACCACTGGGCCAAGGTTACGGAGGTAGTAGGTGATTTGGATGGCGCGAGCAAACTTGACCTGTTGGTCCCGGCTATTTGCGGACACAGCCACGCCGCCCAGCTGATGGCCAATAAAGGACACCCGACCATCCTAGGACCAAAACAAACCGGTTGATAAAGGAAACTGTTATGAGTGAAATCCCGTTTGAACACAATCTAACAAGTGTACTTTGCAATCAGTGTAAATCAACTGCCGTCCGAAAATGTTAATTTGTACTCTAGTGTACAATGTTAATTTGACCTGTTATTCCGAATGTTAATGTTAAATGTTAATTTGACCTGTTATTCCGAAAATGAATAATTGGTATGCTTGGAACATCTGAGGATTGAGATCTGTAGTACTGGCTGCTGGAAGAAATAGCAATAGCAGCCATGTACCGATTATAAAACAGTTTAAAATTGCAACTTTAATCCATATATCTTAAATATAATATATAATAAAAATGAAATACGTCCTATAAAATCATATATCTCTGGTTAATAAACCAATATACATTTTACACTATAAATTTGTAAACTGCACAGTTCAGAGTTTTCCTACTCAAACTCCTGGCTGCTTAATCTTAATATTAATTCCACATTATAATCATATTTGACTTGCAAAATCAGCAAACCAGTTAATAAGCAGCTTTATTGGTGTGGATTTGTTCTGGTATTTGAATGGATTTTACACACTTAAACAATGTATTAAAATTGTAAAAAAAAAAAACTTTCTCGAAGAAGCAGTGTGAACTAAGTGTCTTTTAGCTAAATGTCAGACAAGCAAAACAGGCCAGAAGAAAACACAAGCTTGCCACATGCAAACCACAGCATGAAGCTGGATTAAGGTGTTAAGACAATCTCCACCGTTGAACAGCATCAGTTTTGAACCAATAGAATACAGAATGAATAAAATCCAGAGTAGATTGAAAGTTATTGTATTTTGCTCAGTAGTCCCAACATTTCAGCGTTCAATAATGAGCTGGACAGTACATCACCCTGTGCTGAGTGAGTGATGCAGCCTTGGATGCAGAAATACAGCCGTGAGATGTTCTGAAAAAGACTGCCACAATATGAATGAGCTCTTGTAGAGGCCACAGTGAGCGCCTCATTCACACGGATCGTGCTCCTACTCCTACTCCTACTGATGTAAGCTTGGAAAAACAATGGCTTGCTGCACTGTTGTGTTTTATTTAGTCTTACGTCTGTGGGTAGTGCAACATTTTGATGAAGACTGTTTTAGGTCTAAAATATTCAGTCTCAGTTAAGATCATTTGAAATGTAACAATGTGCAATACACTGCAAGAATTGACTCTGTGCTACTGTTGATCATGAAAATTTAAAATAGAAACCTTGACAGAATTATGTTCACGTTTTTATGATCAAAATTGGCCATACAAACATACTACTACATACTAATGTTCATTCTATTTGATAAATTCCAAATTTAGATTATTGATGAATATAAGCACTTTACAAGCATTTCTCATATAAACACACCTTACAGTATGCTCACATTTCAGCACTGGTCTTCCCAGCCCTGGGGCCTGAGATAATAATAATAATAATATGGTTTCACTGTTTTCCAAAAAACTGTTGTTGGTTTATTGTCATATTCATAAACTTGTTGTCTTTTGATAGCATGTGTTTGTTCCTCTAAAATGATCAGTTTTGATATGAGTGTAGTGTTTTAAGGCATTTTAAGGCATTTTTGTTCCATAAATGATTATCCAAACACTCAAAGAAACCATACAAATAAATGGGAAATTTGCTTTTAAAAACTTTTTTTGAGTGAATAAAACTTAACAGCAATTTAAATAAATAATTGTTAGTAGCTCCTGTAATTCCAATTAACTCAATATTTGAATTATCTGTTTCATGTTTAATAATTTGTTTTAATGCAGTTCATCTGATTGATAGCCTACTAGATTCTAAACAGTTGTTTAATTAATACTATATTACTGCTTATCTGTTGCCATAATTGTATTTATTAGATATAGTGCTCAAGGAAGGTCCGTCCTCTGACATATCTGTTGTGAAAAAAATGAAGATAAAAGTCTAGATTCTGCAAGTGTTTTTTAGTGTACATTGCATCACCAGTCTCAAAGTGCAGTGCTGGAGAACTATGCAGCTGATTCAGATGTTGCACATACTAGAACACAGTAGCACCGGGTCAATTCATAATTCTGAGCGTTTCGTAATGTTTTATGAGGCACAGTCGCAATATGCCGAGCTCCCTTTTTGCAGTTTCATTGTTGCAATGTCGATCCATCGCACACAAAGGCTGCGTCTCAAAGCCCTCGAAAAAACCCGCTGTTTCGTTAGGCGGCTCGCGCAGGTTTTGAAGCACACAGCCGCTGTACTCCAGACAATATATGTCTCTTACCTTTAACGTTGTATTCGGATAGCTCACGGGGACCTTGGAAAAAGTGCTGTTAGACAGAACAGCTAAGCGAATGTCTTCGAATATGGTGATGATATCATCCAAGAGGCATCTCTTGTCCCGGTGGCTCAGAACACAGAGATGCGCGAAAGTGTAATTGAAGCCTTTATAATTGACACGCATATCCAGGACCTTCTTGTGCACCTGGAGCACCTGCTCGGCCAGTTCCAGGATATTTCCCCCGGATTTGGCAAGTAGAATGAGTCTGCCATATCTGCCGGGGGTGTGCAGGTCCGAGTACAGCTTGTGCTTGGACTGGTCGATGGGGAAGAGGCTGTTGGCGAGACTCCTCTCGATCTTTGCGAGGCTGTGCGTCGGGGCGACCAGGATCTCCAGGTCCGTTTCGGGCTTAAACCGGCTCAGCACCGTGGATCCGAAAATAATGGTCAGGACTGCGGGGACGGTGAGGAAAAACACCGGATGCCTACTCACGAACAAACCCAGCCAGTAGAAAGAAGCTTTCAGCCCTCTGTGTATCACTTGCCGCAGCATCCTCCTCCAGATCCAGCTTGCAGCAGATGATGCCCCGGTTCTTCCTATGAAGCACATGTGACATGTGGCTCCAGTTCAGTCAATCCGTATGAGAATACTCACTACACCTGTGAAGCACTGCAGCGATTTGCAACAAGACAGTCAGATATTGATCACTATAGAGGCTTTTTGGTTCCATCCCTCCCCCTGATGTGTGACTGTTTCCCTCGCTTCTTCTGCTGCATTATAAGCCAGCAGCCCCTGTCTGATGTGCATGTGTGCTTAATTCGGACTATTCGATCGGAGGCGCCTGATTTATGGGCTTGATTGTAACCATGTGCTGCTGTGTTCATGGAAGGAGGCACGACGGGGAAATACTGGCTTGGTGGGTGGGGGCTAATTTTAAGAACACGCGCGATTCAAAGCCCTTGCTGATCGTGGTCTCACCTCTTGAAATAGCCACTCGATTACTAATGAATGAGACATTCCCATCTTAAAGAAAGGGTGGCAGTCCACACACAATGCCAAATGCAGTTTCGGCGCAGAAACGATAAAACAATTGCCTAATGTTGACCTAAATATACGTGGCTACTCATTTAAAGTCCTTCGAAGTTTGCTGATGAAGTGACTTGGCTATTTATCACGAACGAAACTTATCTATCACCATTAAATCAAAAGTGGCCATTTTTATTTTATGGAACATTGCAGTAGCCTATTTATTATAAATGATTTATCCTTGCATATCATTGTTTTTATTATTATTATTTATGTTCCCTGCAATCTTTAATCAAAATAACTTCCCATCCCTCTTGCAACAACTCTTCTCTGATGACGTGTTTACTGACGCAAGGGCGGGACAACCATGTCACTTACTCTAATACTTAAGTGAAAGTTAGCCAAATATTGCATTATTTATAGCATAAGCATTTATATTTACACGTTTAAACAGCGCTTTCACACGTTGCACTACAAAAGATGTGCAATGCAATAAATAGACACTTCTAACAGATGTTGTGTTGGTAACCATGGCAACAGTATTTTTGCTTTCCATTATTCAAAAGAGCTTTGACAAATCCTGACATTATTTATCATTTTATTATGGCTTACACTACATAATATTTTATGGTATCCTTTAATTTTGTGCTATCCTATATTCACTAATGATTCAACTCTGAATAACTCATTAACTCTGAATAAAGCTCTCTATAATATAATGGCAGCTATTTTACATTTTTTTTCATGATTGTCTGCATATTGTACAGCCTTCATCTCAGAGCTTCATTGCTCTGCAAAAAATGTAATGAAATATCAGCCTGCTGTTCTTCAGTACGAATACTACTGACTACTTGAAACATTGAGAACCTTTCTTCTATGTTAAAAGCTTTATGTTTTTATTTCTTTGTGGTGCTGAAGTATTAAAGCCTCTGGGCAGAGCAGAATACAAAAATAACCAAAAATAGATAAAATAGAGCAAAAAGAGATATAACTACTGTCCATATATCTGAAAAAAAGATATATTTCCCTATATTACTTCACTATTCTTTATATACAGTATCTCACAAAAGTGAGTACATCCCTCATTTCAGCAAACAGTTTAGTATATTTTCTCATAGCACAATACTATAGAAATGAAACCTGGATATATTAGTCATTGTGCTGCTTGTATAGCAGTATATATTTACTGTCCTCTGAAAATAACTCAACATACAGCCATTATTGTCAAAATAGCTGGCAACAAAAGTGAGTACACCCTAAGTGAACATGTCAAAACTGTGTCCAAAGTGTCAATATTTTGAGTGAGCACCATTGTTATCAAGTACTGCCTTAATCCTCCTAGGAATGTAATTCTCCAGAGCTGCACAGGTTGTTGCTGGGATCCTCTTCCACTCCTCCATAATGACATCACGGAGCTGCTGGATGTTAGACACGTGGTGCTTCGTCACCTTCAGCCTGAGGTCAGGTCTGGAGACATAGGCCTACTAGGCCTACACTCCATCACCTTCTCCTTCAGCTTCCTCAGCAAGGCACTTGTCATCTTGGTGGTGTGTTTGGGGTTGTTATCATGCCGTTCGGCCCAGTTTCTGAAGGGAGGGCATCATGTTCTGCTTCAGAATGACACAGTACATGTTGGAGTCCATGTTTCCCTCAATGAAGCGCAGCTCCTCAGTACCAGCAGCACTCATGCAGCCCCAGACCATGATGCTACCAACACCATGCTCGACTGTAAGCAAAACACAGTTTTCTTGGTACTCCTTACCAGGGCGTCGCCACACATTCTGGACACCATCTGAGCCAAACAAGTTTATCTTAGTCTCATCAGACCACAGGACATGGTTCCAGTAATTCATGCTCTTGGACAGGTTGCTTTCAACAAACTGTTTGCAGTGCTTTCTTGTGAGCCAGCTTCAGAAGAGGCTTCCTTCTGGGACGACGGCCATGCAAACCGACTTGTTGCAGTGTGTGGTGTATGGTCTGAGCACTGACAAGCTGACCTTCCGCTTCTGCAACCTCTAAAGCAATGCTGGCAGCACTCATACGTCTGTTTTTTGAAGCCAGCTTCTGAACCTGACGCACAGTACAAGGACACAACTTCTTTGATTGACCCTTGCGAGGCCTGTTACGGGTGGAACCCGTCTTGGAAAACCTCTGCATGACCCTGGCCACTTTACTGTAACTCAGTTTCAATGTTTTACCAATCTTCTTATAGCCTATATACCATATTTGTGGAGAGAAAAAATTCTAATTCTCAAATCCTTAGAGAGTTCTTTGCCATGAGGTGTCATGTTGAACATCCATTGGTCAGTATGAGAGAATTGAACTCAAATCATATTTTAACTGCTCTAATACAAGATATGACAATTTGTATGGTCCTGTCAAGCAGACAAATACATGAACATGATGAATAGGACATGTGGCTTTGCATGGTTCAACGGCGTACAGCTATTATCACTTAAGGTGTACTCACTTTTGTTGCCAGCTATTTTGACAGTAATGGCTGTATGTCTGCTATACAAGCAGCACATTGACTACTCTAAAATATATCCAAGTTTCATTTCAATAGTATTGTCCCTTGAGTAGATATACTAAAATGTTTGCTAAAACATGATAATTATTTGCATTTGTTTGATTCATGATTAAGGAAATGCTTTGCTTTTTTTTAAGAAACGGTGGTTCTGCGAATTTTACGCTCTAACTTAATATGATCTAAAATATAATTTACAAGCCTGAAATTTAACCTGTAATAAAAACTGGGGTACTCCATAACTCGTTTGTATGATTTCATACTCTGTAAACAAATAGCAATGACAACATGATGAAAAAGTCTGTTACATTTTTGTAAAAAGCCGTAGTTACCAGGGAGTCAAAAAATAGATTTAACTAAGAGTTAACCAAGTATTAAAAAATAAATTCACTGTGATTGTGGAATATAATAATTTCCCATTGTTATTTGTCATTTTCACTGATGTTGTCTTAATGGTAAGTAGCGTAAGATGTAAGTGAATACCAAAGAGTAATGCTTTAGATTACAGCCCAGAAAGTACTGCGTAATTAAGATGAATTTACAGCGTAACTTTCTGTAATTATAGTGTACCTATAAAGTACTTGCATGTAAGTATAAGGGCACAATACGTACATTTTGGGGAATAAAGGGGTAACAACCAGGAGAATTAAAAAAATATTTATACTGTAAGTATTATAGAACTAAGGGGTACTGGGGAATCTAAAGAGTTACCAAAAAATTATGTAATCAAATTCAATGGATACGTCAAATTGACTGTCAATGGAGAAAGATTTATTTGGCCTGCAAAACTCTGTAGTTACAGCACACCAGCAGGCTAAATGCAGAAGCTAACAAGCCAAAGCACTGGATTCACTCAAGGATTATATGAATGAGGCAGACAAACGCCTCCCTATACACGTAAGTGACACGGCAGAAAGCAGCATGTTACCAAATAATTGGGATACACTGGAGACAGTCACAGATTAGAATGGGCTTTGGCTTGTCCTAGTTTATTCCCAGACTTTTACAAAAATGAGTGCACTCCTTTTCTTAGCATTAAACTTTAACATAAATTTAGAGCCATCAGCTCTCAGTCACTTTCTTTACCACTTGACCTCAAATGAATTAGTGCACACAGTAGATCACATGTTAGGAAAGATATGCCTAAAACCAACACGTGACAATTATATGTATGACGATTTTCAACACCGCCCACCCGTTGTAAGCACTGTAATTGGAAACATTTACTGTTCCATTTTAAAGACTAGTGCAGTGTTGCCAGATCTCACTAGAAAAACAAGCAACCTGGTCTGGCAAAACAAGCCAAAAACAGGCGTTATGCCTCAGACAAAAATTAAGTAACCTGGTTGCCTTACAATTTTGACTTCATTGAACAAAAAAAATAGTTTCAGAGAAATCTATCAAAGAAATAGATATAGTTCTCTATCTTTTTTGTATTAACTCAAATTTTTTTGTTTCAATAGCTTGTCACGGTAGACACATTCTCTGTTCCTTCTCGTCTCGTGTTTATGTTGTGGTATGAATGCACGTGTGTAGTGGGCGTGACGTGAGTGTATAACATCACCTGATCCACTTCAGCTGATCCTCATCCACTTCACCAGCTGCAATCAATCTCACCACTCTACTTATACTTACTGCTGTTTTATCATCCTTGTCAGATCGTTGTTTGATGTCGTTCGTGTTGGTGTTCCAGTGTCCAGTTCCTGCCTTGTCTTCCTGTTCCTGTTCATTCGTCTTCGTCGCTGGGTTTTCGTCTGCCGTCTCACCGTCACCGCACCTCTTCACTTCATCACGGATCCTGACCACCGAAGTCCCTGCGTCACCTTGTTTACATCTGCCTGTACTGTTTCACCTTCATTATTAAATTACCTGTTTACTCGCTATTGTTTCCCGTCGTTCATCACACAGATCATGACAGAACGATCTGACCCAGAAAGGGAAGCAGCGAGTACGTCTCAGAGAACAATGGAGGAGTTTATTCACCATAGCATCAGAAGAATGGATTCTCAGCAGAGAGAGATCGGCGATACGGGCCGCGCAGTACAGGCTTTGGTGACGCAGGTGTCCGAGCTCACCCAGCAGATCCAACGCCTACAGGGTCCCACTGCGCCGCCCACACCGGCCGTTCCTCCCACACCATCAGAGAGACCCTCCCAGTCAGAACCCCGTCTTCCGGTTCCAGAACATTATTCCGGTGAGCCAGCCTTCTGTAGAGCATTTCTGACCCGCTGCACAATGCATTTCGCTTTGCAGCCCCGCACTTTCGATACAGAACAGGCAAAGGTGGCGTTCGTCCTCACCCTGCTGACTGGGAAGGCTGCGCTTTGGGGAACGGCGGTGTGGGAGAATCAACACCCATGCTGCGCCTCGTTCCAGACCCTCGCCGCTGAGATGAGGAAGGTTTTTGACAGGGCTGTCTCTGGAAGGGAGGCAGCCAGAAGACTGGCAGAGTTGCAGCAAGGAGAGAGATCGGTCTCCGACTATTCTATTGAATTTCGGACCCTGGCGGCGGAGTGCGGCTGGAACGAGGAGGCGCAGTGGGATATGTTCCTGCATGGGCTGGCTGACCACGGCCAGAGGGAGATCTACGCCCCGGATCTACCCACCACTCTCAACGGGTTGGTCGACTTGGCTCTGCGGGTGGACGCTCAGCTGTCTAGGGTCGAGCGCCGAGTTCCGTCCACCCGTACCTTCGCAGGGACCGACCCTCCACGATCCAGCGGCAGGGACGTTGTCAGCCCTGTCTACGATCCCGAGCCCATGCAGGTGGGTCGAGCTCGGCTTTCCCGGGAGGAGAGGGAGAGGCGGAGATCCCATGGCCTTTGCCTGTATTGTGAAGGAGCGGGACATTACGCATACAATTGCCCGGTAAAAGGCCAAGCCCGACAGTAAGATTGAGGCTACTGTCGGGTGGGATCTCCGCTAGGAAGACCTCATCATCGATTACATCTACCTCCACGCTCCTTCCGGTAAGACTAAGGTGGTCAGTCCAACAGCATGTCTGCCATACACTTCTGGACTCTGGGGCTGAAGGTAATTTTATGGACCACACTTTTGCACAGAAAATTCAGATTCCCCTTAGACCCCTCACTCACAGAATTGCAGTTCACGCACTTAACGGACAAGAACTCCCGTCCATTTCCCTTTGCACTGAAGACATTACCCTCACCACTTCCGGCAACCATTCTGAGACTATTTCATTCTACATCATGGACTCACCTCTTGCACCCGTCGTCCTCGGACATCCCTGGCTCATCCGTCACAACCCCCGAGTGGACTGGCACCATAGATCAGTACTGGAGTGGAGCAAGGAATGTCATAAGTCTTGTCTCGTGTCTGCATGTTCGTCTGTGCCTGTTTCTGTGTTTCAGGAGGAAGCAGGGGATCTGTCTAACGTGCCCGCGGAGTACCTGGACCTGAAGGAGGTGTTCAGTAAGTCTCGTGCTGCTTCTCTCCCTCCGCATCGTCCTTATGACTGTGCTATAGATTTACTCCCAGGTAAGTCTCCGCCTAAAGGCAAGTTATATTCACTTTCTATTCCTGAAAGGAAGGCTATGGAGTAATATATTTCTTATTCTCTAGCAACCAAGTTCATTCGCCCTTCCTCTTCTCCAGCGGGGGCGGGATTCTTTTTTGTGGGGAAGAAGGAGGGTTATCTGCGACCTTGTATTGATTACCGAGGGCTGAATAACATCACGGTAAAGAATACTTATCCTTTGCCGTTGATGTCTTCGGCCTTCGAGAGGTTGCAGGGAGCGTCTATCTTCACAAAATTGGATTTACGTAACGCTTATCATTTGGTTCGCATCAGGGAGGGGGATGAATGGAAAACTGCGTTTAACACCCCCAGGGGGCACTTTGAATATTTGGTCATGCCTTTCGGGCTGTCCAACTCCCCGGCAGTTTTCCAGGCACTGGTCAACGACGTGTTGCGAGATATGATCGATCAGTTCATATATGTCTACCTGGATGACATATAGATTTTTTCTTCTTCTCTCCAGGAACACGTGTAACACGTCAGACGAGTGCTTCAGAGGTTGCTAGAGAATGGGCTTTTTGTCAAGGCGGAGAAATGCGATTTTCATGCACAGTCTGTCCCGTTTCTAGGGTACATCGTCTCGTCTGAGGGAGTGCGGATGGACCCTGAGAAGATCAAGGCTGTGGTAGATTGGCCAAGCCCAGATTCCCGCAAGGCCCTGCAGAGGTTTCTGGGATTCGCCAATTTCTACCGGCGTTTTATTCGCAATTTCAGCCAACTAGTCGCACCTCTGACTGCCTTGACCTCCCCCAGAACTATGTTCAGGTGGTCAGACACAGCCGAAGCTGTGTTCTCTAAACTGAAGGGCCGCTTTGTTTCAGCCCCCATCCTTGTCGCCCCTGATTCTTCACGGCAGTTCGTGGTGGAGGTCGACGCATCAGAGGTGGGAGTAGGCGCAGTGTTGTCCCAACGCTCTTCCACAGACGACAGGATGCATCCCTGCGCGTTTTTTTCTCAACGTTTATCTCCAGCCGAACGCAATTACGACATTGGTAACAGAGAGTTGTTGGCAGTTAAGTTAGCGTTGGAGGAATGGCGCCACTGGTTAGAAGGGTCGGGGGTACCTTTTATTGTCTGGACTGATCACAAGAACCTAGAATACATCAGAACCGCCAAAAGATTGAACTCCAGGCAGGCTCGGTGGGCATTGTTTTTCGGTCGTTTCGATTTTTCTCTTTCATACCGTCCGGGTTCCAAAAACATCAAACCCGATTCATTATCCCGCATATTTGATTTTTCCGAACGCCCGTCTACTCCCGAGTACATTTTGCCCGAAACTCTATTCGTTTCCACACTCACATGGGAGGTCGAATCGAGGGTCAAGAAGGCCTTAGAAGGGGTAACGCCTCCGCCCGGTTGCCCACCGAATCGCTTGTTTGTGCCGGAGGGATTACGGTCCGACGTTATCCAGTAGGGTCATAACTCCAACGTGGCTTGCCATCCTGGAGTTAATCGCACTAGTTTTTTAGTCAAGCAACGATTCTGGTGGCCACTTATGGCTCGCGACATTCACGATTTTGTTTTGGCTTGCTCGGTTTGTGCCACTGGTAAGACTTCCAATCGACCTCCAGACGGGTTACTTCAGCCGCTGTCGGTTCCTTCGAGACCCTGGTCCCACATCGCGCTCGATTTTATTACCGCCCTCCCGCCCTCTCAGGGTAACACAGTCGTTTTGACTGTAGTGGACCGATTCTCGAAGGCAGCCCATTTTGTTCCCTTACCCAAATTACCCTCAGCTAAGGAGACAGCGGTTACAGTCGTAGATCACGTTTTTCGTTTACATGGCCTTCCGATTGACGTGGTTTCCGACAGGGGACCCCAGTTCGTGTCCAAATTTTGGCGAGAGTTTTGCAAATTACTGGGGGCGACTGTCAGTTTGTCCTCAGGGTTTCATCCCCAGAGCAATGGTCAGACCGAGAGAGCCAACCAGGATTTGGAGAGAGTGTTGCGATGTTTGGTTTCCAAGAATCCTTCCTCTTGGAGTCAACAACTCTCCATGGTGGAGTACGCCCACAACACGTTGCCAGTGTCGGCTACGGGCCTATCTCCGTTTGAGTGTAGTGTAGGTTACCAGCCACCAATTTTTCCCAGTCTGGAATCCGAGGACGCGGTCCCCTCCGCTCACGCCTTTGTTCAGAGGTGTCACCGCACCTGGATTAGAGCCCGTGAGACTCTACTCCAGGTGGGGGCGCGCACCAAGGCTAAGGCCGATCGCCACAGGTCGAAGCCTCCCGTATACGTCGTTGGTCAAAAAGTGTGGCTTTCAACCAAGAACATTCCTCTTCGCTCCGTATCTAATAAACTTGCTCCCAAATTTATTGGCCCGTTTACTGTCACCAAGATCATTAGTCCGGTGGCAGTCCGCCTCAAATTGCCTCCCGCGTACAGGAGGATCCATTCCGCCTTCCATGTATCTAAGATTAAACTCGTGTTTCATTCTCATATTAATCCGCCTGTCCCGGTTCCTCCCCCACCGCGACTCGTAGATGGGGAGACCACGTATTCGGTTAATCGTATACTGGACTCTAGGCGGAGAGGACGCGGATTTCAGTACTTGGTGGACTGGTAGGGTTACGGCTCGGAGGAGAGAAGTTGGGTGCCTGCTAGAGACATACTGGATCACTCCCTCATCGATGATTACAATCGACAGGGTAAGGAGTCTGGGAACGCCAGGAGGCGTTCTTAGGAGGAGGGGTACTGTCACGGTAGACACATTCTCTGTTCCTTCTCGTCTCGTGTTTATGTTGTGGTATGAATGCACGTGTGTAGTGGGCGTGAGTGTTAGACATCACCTGATCCACTTCAGCTGATCCTCATCCACTTCACCAGCTGCAATCAATCTCACCACTCTACTTATACTTACCGTTGTTCTATCATCCTTGTCAGATCGTTGTTTGATGTCGTTCGTGTTGGTGTTCCAGTGTCCAGTTCCTGCCTTGTCTTCCTGTTCCTGTTCTTCGTCTTCGTCGCTGGGTTTTCGTCTGCCGTCTCACCGTCACCGCACCTCTTCACTTCATCACGGATCCTGACCACCGAAGTCCCTGCGTCACCTTGTTTACATCTGCCTGTACTGTTTCACCTTCATTATTAAATTACCTGTTTACTCGCTATTGTTTCCCGTCGTTCATCACACAGATCATGACATAGCTGTTTCCATCCACCTATTTTTTTGTGCATCTGGGATATCGCATTAAAAAAACCCTGGATGTAAACTCGAAGATGCGCATAAATTCTAAAAATGCTTATAAAAACCATATGCGCTCAATTGAAATGGATACATTTTTTATCCAATAAGAAGACTCATAAACTATGATGGAAAAACATTTAGAAAATAAATCCTTCGATGAAAATCTAACTGGACTTTGCCTCAGCAGAGAACGTGATTGGATAACTGGACTAACCAGCAGACCAATTTCAATGCACAGCATCTCAGATGTTAGTTTGATCATTCTGAAATACCTCACCCAAAGTCTGTCATCAAAATGATCCAAACGCAAGATAACATACCAGCGTTGTTTGTGTTTTGTCTGCGTGCACTGCGAGTTGCAGGTCATTTATGATGGAGGAAAAATAGCCACAGTGGATTCCCTGATTGCAGCAACTTTCATTTTAATTAAAGATATATTGCATCAATTTCCCAGGAAGTGACGATTTTGTTTCAGTTAAAATCTTAACTGTCATGGAAACATAAAGACTTTGAAATGTTATGGCAATCATATTACTTACTTTTTAAAGTTAAACCAACAATGTTGTTTCAGATGAAGATCTTTTACTTATTTATGCATTATTGGGGAAAGTAAAAGGCAGAAACCCAGAAGAAAAAAAGGAAATAAACTATGCCAGTTAAAAATGACATGAGTGTGGAACTCAAACAGCAGTTGTTGTGGTCAGCCATATTTGATTGTGCTATGGAAGCCAGACACTAGCAAAATACATGACTATTCAACAAATAAGCCCAATATAAACAATGTGGCTGCCCATATTTATAAGTGATGAGAAAACAAGCCCAAAGTTGCTTAGAATTAGCAGACGTGGCAACACTGGACTAGAGATGATAAGAGAGAAGTAGCGCTGAAGTTGGAGAATGACGTGGAAGAAGAAAGTGTTGTGCTGTTGAGAGGACTCTTCCTGCCAGCCGCAGTTGCCAGGTGGTGTGCTTGTGCAAGAGTGTTAAAGCAGCTGTGGAGAACCCACATTGTGAATTTGACACAAAATGCACAAATACAAAACTGACACTGAATTTAAATTAAAAAACCAGAACAAAACAAAACGTAGGCCAATAATTTCTAAAGTGGCCTTCACAAAAAAAAAAAAAAAAACAGAAGCCGGAGAAAATGACGTAGAAAAAAAAAACACTGTTTCATGTATGATGAATTATAGTTTGAATTGCCAGTGATTTCAGAACACAATAAGCTCTGTTTTAGATAGCGCACATATTTCTAATAACGCAGAGTGCTTCGTTATAAATACCATTGGTGTGATGCTACTTTAAGTCAGAAGCGCAAGTGCAAAAGTGAAAAACAGGTGACAGATTGCAAATAACACACCACTTGAGTTTCACAGCATAGCCTGAGGCCACATCTGTCAAACAAGAAGAGAGACCTGTATAATAATCCACTCGTCATTAACCTTAAGATCATTTATCCCATAAATTGGGCTTCCTTTTAACATTTACAGCTATTCAGCAAAATCCTGTATGATTTCAAATTTTATAAAAAAATGATTATACTAATATTGTATAGTAACCAATATAATTCTAAATATGTATAATATATTTTAACAAAAATATTTTTTTCTGTACACATCTCACAGATGCTGTAAAGCTATTCTAAAGCTTATTTTCAAAGAAAATAAAAGAAACGGTAATAGGTCGTTTAGGTGTAAAATGTAATCTGTTTCTAATCTATAGACGGATTTGTTAGCGTGATGACAAATTTTGCTCTGTGTTGGCCTCTAAACTTATCTTCAGTTACTGACATTATACAAAAATTGTATACTAAAACACTTATCCATTTAACACCCGTGTTTCTTCTACGGTTATGACCTGCAAAATCGACTGGTAAAATTATCTCATTACTGTTCTTAGCTTTCCTTCCCAAACATCGTCTCAACAAAGCTTTGGCCATTGATGAGAGCAGCCACTAACATATATGGGTTGACACAGAGCTCACGTTAGCCTCCAAGAGAAAAGAAATGACCCATCTTAATTAAAACAGCATCTTCCCTGCCATTAGCCCTCACGTTATCGGCTGCTGTCAATACATCCATTTCATGGGAGTAAGTAATCCCATGCATAATAAATAGCTAACTGGTTTTATGTAGTTTTAAAGAAGTCCCTAGGGGCCTGCTTATACCTGCTTATGACAATTTAGGACAGATGTTTTGTTCATACAGGAAAGAAAATAAAACACTAACTGATACTTTCCAAAAATATGCAGTAAAGTGCAAGAATAGAACCTCTTAAAAAATTAACAAATGGTCACAAAAGACACATTTAAAAAAAAAACACAATGATAATAATTTTACCACAATAAATTGTAACAGATTTCAATTGTGCAGTTTGTGCAGATTTCATAAAAATTATGGTGTACGATTTTAATTGTTAAACAAATACAGTACCATAAAGGTACTGTATGTTACAAATTGCCAGGTGGCCTGTTTACACCTGGCCACTTCGAGCGTTTTTACTTATCAGATAGCTATATGATTTATCAAAACGATTCCATTTACATGGTCACATAAATGTGTTTTCGCAAAACGGATACAAATCCGATCTTCAATTAACCGCGCAATATTCAGATTAGAGTGCACGTCACCGAAAGCAATAGATATGACCTGGAATTTTTTGATCATCAGATAATTTAACAAAGACCGCAAGGAGAGAGCGTAAACAGCACTGGTAAGATCATTTCGTTTCTTTACTTTTAATGAAGATGATTTTGAGTTGATCGTCTGCGACTTATTTTCACTTAGATTTGCGATAGTTTGCATGTTGGCTTGATGAATTAGATCGCTCAGCTGCGGTGATGCGTGCTGCAGTAGAGTCGTCATATAGAACATGGCAACACGCTCTCACTAGATTAGTCTTTTTTTAGCATTGTTGGGAGGAATACAATTTGCAAATGTAGTTTCAACAACCAGATGCATTTAGACTTGTCCATTTTTGTCATGGTTCTGCCATGTCCTTGATTTTTCCTAATCTTGTGGCAGGATCATGACAGACCCATGTTTTGTGTACAAGCACATGGCCTTTTGTTTGGGCCATGTGCTTGTGTTGTCTCGTTATGTAACCCCGCCCCCTTGTTTCCCTCGTCTTGTCATTATGGTCTAGTCAGTTTCACCTGTCTTCATCATTAGTGCTCCCTATTTAATCCCCTTGTGTTTGCTGTCTTGTGCCGGTTCATTGTTTGATGTAGTGACATGTGTTGTGTGAATCTAGCTGTGAGTAACTTGTTGGAAGTCTTGTTTAAGGGAAATGTTTGTTCCTGTCTTAGTTGTTAGTTTATTGTCTGAGTCCTAGTCTAGTCTAGTCTATCCTGTCTTGTTTTGCCCCATCGTGGGTTTTGTTTTCTGTTTTTGTCATTAATAAACCCCTGTTTGTATTATTTGCTGTCTGCGATTGGGTTCATCTTTCATCCACATAACAATTTTCATTTGGAATGTGTCTGAAGTGGTTTGAGCAATCGGATTTAAATCCGTCTTGAATGCTTTTCGGAGGGCATTTCGGATCTTTCCAGATAGCTATCCGATCACAGAAAACGCATGAAGTGGTCCGGTGTAAACACAAAAATAATAATTTTCCAAACTCATTAAACAGTAACACCATTTTGATAGTCCACTTTAGACATTCTACTAGCTTTGCAACATGTAAACTACCAGTCATCATGAGTATTAGACTTTAATACACTTTGTGATGCTCCTCCAACAGACATTCTACTGACTATAAGTAACTTTGCAAGTACTTCAACTTATTTTTCTTACCCCAACAGTATAGCCTACTGATAATCTAATGAGAGTTAGTTGACATGTAGTTGCAAAGTAAATAATAGTTTTCAAATCAAAATAAAGCATAACCCAACAAACTTCACATTAGGGTCTACTCATTGAAAAATAAGTCACAACTGAGTCTGTCACCATGATATCAACAATATCAGTTGCTAAACGAGTCTAAATCATGTCCTTAGCTAAATATTTATTTCATATCCTCTGGAAACACATATCTGTTGAACACTAGACCACGAATAATTCGATAAAACACGTAACATAATGCAGCTGACAGAGAAGTCAGTTCTTGGCACCGCTGTTCAAGTCGCGCACTGTGATAAATTAATCAAATCGCGAATGATTGCTGAAAGAAACAGGGCTTTTCTCAGAGGTGACAGTGTGCTTTGCTATTGTTGTCAGTATTATAAATGGCCCTCATATGGTCCTGCTGCAGAATGTGCCTTGTGCCCAACAGAGTCCGTGCAACCTTGAGTCATGAATTGCTTTGGCTCCCACTCAGGAAAACAGGAAGCCCCACCTGCTGTTCAAATCTGATGTTAATTTCCCTGAGTAAGACTTCATTGAATAAGAGAGGCGGTAACTGGCTGTAATAGTGAAAGACAGCATGGACGTCCTCTCTGTCACTGCTGCTCTGTGTTATGCACAGTTACTACTGAATCAAGATATCAGACACCATTAATGTAAGACTTTTTAAAGAGTTCCAGTAGGGTGAAAAGACCTTGGGATGAACTGAAGATATTTTATGAGACTCTTAATATATTTTACAGTGGTTTGTGACCCTAAAAAGGGTCGCAGGTCTCTTCTGATAGGATTTCGAATACTAAAACAAATACATTCTGTATCCACCTTGATTACGCACCTTATTTACACCTTACAACGCAGAAGTAAGCTATTTTCTGTGAATGTGCGAGATATGGTAAGAAATACCAGTTTGCAATGTTAAGCAGCATAATGAGCTGTACAGCTAAAAATAATTGGAAGCGGTTGACATCGAAAGCAATTTAATTTACAAATGGCTGTGCCCGCTCTTATGGTAAGGTGGATACTATCCAATCCTAAAGTACACTTTTAAAAATATCGGTTCTTTTTTGGCATCTACATGGTTCCATGAAGAACCTTTCCATTGCACAAACTGTTCTTCATAGTGAAAAATATTCTTTAGATTTTTAAAGTATTCTTTACACTATAGGAAAAAAAAATGTTTTTTTAGACCTATTCACTGAAAGGTTCTTTGGGGAACCAAAAATGGTCCTTCTATAGCATCGTTGTGAAAACCCCCATTTGGGACTTTTATTTGGAACTGTAAATTTTTACTGTACATTATACATTTTTTGTAATTGAATTTTGAAGTCACTGTGTGCATAGATCAATCAAACTTTCAATGCATGCAAGTGTGAATATGAAAACTCAATGTCTTGATATGATACCGTTCAGTAAATGCACTCCAAAGCACCCTCATCAAAAATATTACCCCTAGTTAAATGTCTGCAGCAGTCATTCAAAGCTCATTAATCATTTCACTTGTCATAGTGTGTTTGCCACCCTGCTGACATTGCTTTTCTGGGAATATATTACATTCAGCCAATGGACTTTACCCACAGCGTTTCCCGCCGCGCTGCACTGCCTCATGTGAGAGTGAAATTCATTGGCAGGGGTTTCATATTTTATTGCACAGTAACTAACATTATAGCGAGAGGCACCAGTTAAAGGTTGGCGCTCTTGGCCTATCCCCATAAGTGAGTTCTCCTGTACAATGGTGACTCATCTGACTGGCTCAATTTTGTAATACTGCTGAAACAATCATTTCAGATGAAGGTCAAATGTAGCCTTAAGGGCATGTGTTCCAGCCTTTAACAATCCAGAGAACTTTAGAGCTAAAGATCTTCGCACATCAGAGTGACAGACTGGCTTTTGAACTCAAGGGGAAAATCTGGTGTTGATAAATCTGTGTGAAAACTGGAATGTGTTACTCTTGTGTAAAAATGAGCCCTGTTAGAGAAAATGTGATAGTGAGAGTGGTTGAAGCCTAAATAATTGCTGATAGCTTTCCTACAGTAGTTAAAACGTAGGAAAGCTATCAGCAATTATTTAGGCTTCAACCACTCTCACTATCACATTTTCTCTAACAGGGAGAGAATGAGAACTGAACTTGCTTTGCTGGGGACACATAATATTCAGCAATATTACTGATCTGACTGTACTGACACTATTGAATGAGAACTGAACTGAGCTGGACGATGACATCAGTGTTTTCTGCAGAGTTGCTTTATAGTTGAATTGAACTCATTTAAAATTGTATGATCTTTACACAGTTATTGAATGGAACTGTATCAACTCTGAACTGACCTCAGTCGAACAATGACACTTGTCTTTATAGAGCTGCTTTACAGTAGAATTGAATTCTGTTTGCATCATTGAATCATTATTTTCCTGTTTATCCCTAAAAAAATCAGTATTGTTTATTGCTTGCTTCATAAAGTTCTCTGTATATTCCACACACAACATTTTGAATATCCAACCACATTGTATCAAAGTAACCTCTACAGTCGAAGCAACAATGTTATTTGGGCTCAGAAATTATTCAAAATGGTACATATATCATTGTTAGTTCGATAGCTTTGTGCTTTTGCACACAAATGTCTGTCTGAGAATTAACACCATGGAAGATAAGACTCCGCTTAATATACCCTACAAAAACTACAATAAAAATGTAGGATTAGCAGTTAGCACCAATTATTTTAGTCTTTTTTCCTCTGTGCTGGGGATAAAGGCTCTTAGGTTTAGACAAATCTGTGAGGTAGACATAGAAAGAGAAGACTCAATTAAAAAATTTGAAACAAGCAGACCAAATCTAATTAGGAGGAGAACAAGGGCGACTTCCTTTGTGTGTAGCTGCCATTTTTTCCTGTCATACATTAGCACAAAACATCAGAAAACTTTGAATGCTTTGGAAATTATATACTCAAATGGGTATTGTACGTAGAGGAAATTTGATCTCTCCAATTAGGCTGCATCATCACTTGTGATCACCTGAATGCAGTAGCCTATAAATATTGATAGCAAAGTTTCAAGAAAAAGTCTTTAAAACTGCTATTTAAAACTGATAGTTGATGGGAAGCTCAATAAAAACACTTTTAAAAAGACGGTTTGCTGATACAAATCTCAGAGGCAATACCCAGAAAGGAAAACATAATGTTAATGTCAACTTAATTAACTTTTCACACAGCAATGCAGAAATGGCAGTTGACAATGCAGCATGCATTAAATTATCCCTTCCTTGAGATGGTGTGTCAGACACTCAAGTTGAGAGGGACTTGTTAGAGGCCAGAGCATCTCTCTGTCTTTTCAGCTGACAATTAGAGAAGATTCACAATAGAGGAGCTGGAGAGTAATACGGCACACCAGATGCTGGAAGGCCTCTTGAGAAAGCATGCATTTTTTTTTTTTAAACAGCATCTGCTCTGTGTGTGTGTGTGTGTGTGTGTGTGTGTGTGTGTGTGTGTGTGTGTGTGTGTGTGTGTGTGTGTGTGTGTGTGTGTGTGTGTGTGTGTGTGTGTGTGTGTGTGTGTGTGTGTGTGTGTGTGTGTGTGCGTGTGTGTTTGTGCGCGTGTGTGCGTGTGTGCGCGCGTGTGTGTGTGTGTGTGTATATACTTATATATAAGTATACTTCAAACACTCATAGGTATTATTTGATCACAGTGTCCTTATTTAAAAACCCTTAAATGGTAATTTTGCTGATAAGGAATCTTCATTTCATACAAGGTTGCAACTCAGCAATACTGCGTTCTGTTTTCCCTACATGGCTATATGCCTGACCTATTTTTTATTAGAGGACATTAAGAGTTCTTTGTTGCTTATCTTTGACTTTGTTCTTGGGCATGAAGAAAATAAACTTTTTTTTTTCTTTTAGGGTTGTCCTAATGCTTGGAAAAAAAGAGGCTTATGTTTCCCAGGTGAATTTTTTTTTTTTTTTCTGATTAACTATGCATGCACAACTCAGCAACAACCAACAGTTCATCAGTTCCAGCTTATTAGACTCTTGCTTTTTAACAGTGGGAGTTAGATTTTTTTCTACTGGCCCAGTCAGGTTGGTTCAGATTTGTACTTGTCCTGACAAAATTGCACAAAAAAAAGGTATTGTTTTCATTGTTTTTGACCCATGTAACCTAGTAAACAAGCAGTGCTTTAAGTTCCCTTTCGAGGGAACCCACGCTGTGTCAATGACGCTTTGGGAACGCCCCTGCGTGATTGCTTCTGAAGCACATGTGTCAACTAGTCCAATGCCGAGAATGATCATATGCCTGTAATTTTCTCTGTTCCATACTTTGGTCAAACACTAAAAACTCAGCCCATGGTGCGTATGTCTCATACCTTCAGTGCACACTCCAGGGAGGAGTTCACTGCAGCATTTCTTGGAGCGTGGACTTCTGAAACGGAATTTACTCTTCATAACCTGGATGCGGATGAACATCTCAGATTTTTCAACTCCACCTGTGCTTCTATTCTGAACAGTATTGCACCTTTTAAGCTTAAATTCCGTATTTCAGTACCAATTCCATGGTTTAATGAATCAGTGCGTTCTCTTAGACAGGCTTGCCGTCGAGCTGAATGCAAGTGGAAAAAGGACAAATTGCATGTCTCATATGAAATTATGAGAAACTCTCTTTCCTCATTTCAGAGGGCTGCTAAAGCTGCTAAAAGTAAATATTTCTCTGATTTGATTACGCAAAATAGAAATAACCCTCGTGTACTTTTTTCCACTATTGACTCTGTGCTAAATCCACCTGTCAATCTTTTTCCTACGCCTTCTGTCTCGCTCTGTGAAAGTTTTGGAAACTTTTTTACAAATAAGGTATTGGCCATTAGAGCTAAAATGTCTCAGGCTGGACATACTTTGTCAGAGATTCCCTTATATTCCGCCACATGGTCTGTGTTTGAGCCACTCTGTTTCCACGCCTGTAAGGAAATTGTGGAGTGTCTTAAGCCTACATCATGCCAACATGATATTGTTCCCTCACATTTCCTCAAACAAAATATGGATGCAATTGGTCCAGGTCTGCTGTCCGTCATTAATAAGTGCTTATATACGGCCACTGTTCCAGTTTGCCTTAAACAGGCTGTGATAACACCATATATTAAAAAACCTAATCTAGATTCCTCTTCTCTCTCCAGCTTTCGACCTATTTCAAATCTTCCTTTTATTTCAAAGATCATGGAGAAAGCTGTATTGGCTCAATTACAAACTTTTCTGTCAAACAATTCAATCAATGAAGTTTTTCAATCTGGCTTTAAAGTTTTACATAGCACAGAATCTGCTCTTTTAAAAGTCCTAAATGATATATATCTTATCACAGATTCTGGTAAACCTTTGGCTCTGGTCCTCTTAGATCTAAGTGCTGCTTTTGACTTAGTTGACCACAGCATTCTTTTGTCACGCCTGGAGTCTTGTGTGGGACTTCGTGGGTCTGTCTTACAGTGGTTTCACTCTTATCTGTCAGATAGATGTTTTACTGTACAGTTAGGACAATATTCATCCTCCAATAAGCAGCTTGGTTGTGGTGTCCCTCAGGGATCAATCCTTGGGCCTGTGTTATTTTCTTTATATTTGCTCCCTCTGGCTGCTATTTTTAAAAAACATGGTGTCTCGTTTCATTTTTACGCCGACGATACCCAACTTTACCTTCCCTTGCAACGCAATAATGAATCTTCTCTTCAGCCGCTGTTAGATTGCCTGAATGATCTTAAGTCATGGCTGTCAAACTATTTTCTACACTTAAATGAAAACAAATCGGAGTTTATGTTGTTCGGCCCCAATGAAAACTGTGTTTTTAACTTTGATCTTGGCCCTCTTACCCCGTACAAAACAAAGTGTGCCAGGAATCTGGGCTTCCTATTTGACACTAGTTTAAAATTTGATAAACAGATTTGTGCTGTTGTTAAGTCATGCTTTTATCAACTGCGCCTTCTCAGTAAAGTAAAGTCCATTCTATCAAGAAGTAATTTAGAAATAGCTATTCATGCGTTCGTTACTTCTAGGCTTGACTACTGTAATTCTTTGTATTATGGCATTTCTCAGGCATCAATCTCCCGTCTGCAGATGGTTCAAAACGCAGCTGCTCGACTGCTTGAAGGGAAGCGTAAGTTCGATCACATAACTCCTATTTTAATGTCTCTGCACTGGCTTCCGGTTAAGTATAGGATAGAGTTCAAAATTTTATTATTCGTCTACAAAGCTTTTAACAATCTAGCACCGCAATACCTAACTGATCTCTTGGTACCGTATACCCCTTCTAGAAACCTGAGATCCATTGACCATGGCCTTCTAACTGTCCCTAAAGTAAAATTAAAAAAACGTGGTGACCGCGCCTTTGCCGCTGCTGGACCGAGGCTGTGGAACAGCCTTCCTCTGTCTATTAGGCATGCTCCATCTATCTCCACTTTTAAAACTCAGCTTAAGACTTATTTGTTCTCTTTGGCTTTTAACACTATATAGCTACCTTCTGTTTGAAAATGAATGTTTATTGATTACCTATTTTTGTTTGTATTCATAAATGCTAGGTCTGTGTGTCTTTTATTCTGTGTAAAGCACTTTGGTCAACCTTGGTTGTGTCGTAAATGTGCTCTATAAATAAATGATTGAAATGATTGATTGAATGAATGTCACGGTGGGTGACGTCATGACCAGGAAAGGATAAAAGCACATCCGGTCTGACCGGTGTCAGCTTCTTCCCCAACGTACGAGGAGCTGGTGGAGGTATTGTCTCACGCTGTCAAAGTTGGATATTGAATGGCCAGCCGAGAAGAAAGGTGCTCGTCCCAAAAGCTTATTAGACGAGTGCTTTCAAACATCAAGTGCAGTGCCTCCACAGAGGGGACTCCCATTTTCCCACGACCTACATAAAGATCTATCAAGGTTGTGGAATAAACCATATTCATCCAGAGTTTCACCCAAAGATGGAGAGGCATCTTTGGTTAAATTTATCTGAAATCAAGGATAAAGATAAATGTTTTCTGCTGGACACCCTGCTATCGCCTCCTGGCCTCTTCGGTGAAGCAGTTAACACCGTTGTCGAGGTGTTTCAGGAGGAGTGTTTCAAGTGTTACTTCCCTCACTGTCAACAGGCCCCTGGGCTGGCGTGAGCAAGAAGGCTTCGGCAAAGAAGAGGTCCTGACGCTCATGGCGTCAGACTTCTGAGGACAGCCCCCTTTGGAGTGGAGCGGTGTTCACCTTAGTACACGGTGCCCTCAGGAGGTGGTTTCCAGCGAGCTTCTGACTTAGAGCCCCCACAACGCATCCCTCTGAGGGCGCGAAAGTGACTGCTCTTATTACACCAGAGGCCAGCTTCAAGAGGCTGGTTCCGTTAGTGGATTATCTGCCAGAGTGGAAGATTCTGCCAAACATATCTCAGTGGTTCCTGCACATAGTAAAAAAAGGGTACAGAATTACAGTTCAGAATTGCTACAATGGGGTGTTACTCACAGTGGTACAACCAGAGCAGGCTCTGGTGATGAAACAAGAAGTGAAAGCCGGTATTTCATTGTTCCAAAAAAGGATGGAGGGTTACGTCCCATTTTAGATCCTTGTCTTCTGAATCGTTCTGTCAAGAAACTAAAATTCAAAATGCTGACGTTAAAGCAGATCGTGACTCAAATCAGATCCAAGGATTGGTTTGTCACGATAGATCTGAAAGACACATACTTCCATATCTCCATCCTTCCACAGCAGGAAGCCTACCAGTATCGGGTTCTTCCCTTCGGTCTAGCTCTATCACCCCGCATGTCCACAAAATGCGTAGATGCAGCTCTAGCCCCGCTCAGACTGCAGGGCAAACGTATTCTGAACTATATAGATGACTGGCTTATCCTGGCAGAGTCAGAACAGCTGGCAGTTGCATATGAAGAAATTGGGGTTGAGATTGAACATATTAGTTCCTTGAGTAGGGATGAGACGCTGCTCACTTTGCCATATTTTCTACATCCCTGTAATCGACTACATCCCTTATTGAAGCTAATGCCGGTCAGACCGGATGTGCTTTTATCCTTTCCTGGTCATGATGTCACCCGCCCGTGACATTCATTCTCACCATTGGACTAGTCGACACATACAGTACGTGCTTCAGATGCAATCACGCAGGGGCGTTCCCAAAGCGTCATCGACACAACGCCTCGTTCCCATCTCAGGGAACTAGGGTTACAGTCGTAACCTGAGACGATTTTCAGGTAGGTATTGGAAATATACAGACATTTTAAAAAGTAATCAAACACGGCAAAGTCTTCTCTGTGTAAATTATAAAATAAATCTAGATAACATTAATGGTAAATACAGCAAACGGTTTATTGGTCACTGTCACTTTAAGAACTGACGCATGTTATGTTCATTTAACACTTTTTAACTAATTTAATATTGCTTATAATAATATTGTGTGTTTTTGTGTGTTTTTGTCTGTTCAAGCTTGAAAGAGAACTCAATGCAACACTGGCGCTGCATTCTGTGCATTTGGGTGTTTGTTCTCAAAGAGCCACTTCAGAGACTTTTTTTTTCATCTTCCCGTGCTTGAATGATTTAGCTATACTTTGGAAGTCAAGTCTCTTTGATTACCCATATTCTTTAAAGTATCTTATTTTGTGCTCATCAGAAGAACGAAATTCATACAGGTTTGGAGCATCTTGAGGGTGAGAATTTTGAAAATTTTAGAAAAAATGAGAGTCTAATGTCTCTATTGGACTATCAAAAATATTTAATTTTATTTTATTTACAGTTAAACTTTTCAGTGCTATAAGCATATTTGTTGGTTCAAAGTTTCATTTAATTACATTTATTCAACAAAAAAAATTAATCAATTTATTATTTATTTCCAGGACTATTAAACTTAAAGGGATTCTTCAGCTCTGGGAAGATGAATGTGTATTTAATAGTGTTCATTTATATAGTAGAAATGTGAAATTATTTTTGAAATTGAAGCATTCTAGAATGAGAAAAGGCAGAAAATGTATTTTTTACTCATGTGGCTGAAAGACAACAACTCCCAGAATGCACTTGCTTTGCTGCCCTTACCACGCCTACCGGTTACAGGCGGCAGTATCCGAAAAATTTCTCCACACATTCTCTAGGCTAATACATACTCTAGTAACAGTAAAGGTTTATAAAAAGGTTGGGGGTGGCGGGGGGTCACGGTAATTTGAAAATACTACTGGTTTTCTACTGATACAAAGCTTAATGCTAAATCCTGAAGTATCCATTTAAACAATTTGTTTTACATGCTGACCATAAAAAAAAGGCCTGACTGAGATCTTCATGCACAATCCATTTAGAAAGTCTTTGTAAAGAGTATGACATTTGATGACTGGAAATCACTAAAGCATTCAAATCTATTAATTACTTTTCTTTCAAATGCAGATACCATACATGAATGAGTGAAGTCATCCAATAAATCACCATTCATTTGATCTAATTATTAATTAGACAAAGAGAGAGACATACATACATTGTCATATTCCCATAGATTTAAGCAATGTTGGTCCATGTGGGGCTTTAATTCAATGTGTAAGTCACATTCAGTGAGTCACAAGACCCAGCCTTCTCTGTGATTTTTAATTAGGTGGCAGATAGTGGCTTGTCTGAGGAAAGACTCCAATAGGAAATGGCTCTTCCCATGTAATCGCTTTCTGATAAGGATGTTGGACCACCATCAAATTGATCTTTTGCCCTTGAGATAAGGAGTGTATTTCATTAGAGGACTTTTTTTTATAATTCTTTAACAGACTGATTCGGTGATATGATGGCTATTTCACAGCCAACAAAAATGAAAGCATGTGGCAACCAGGGCAAGAAAGAAATGCATATTTATGATATTTCAAAAAATTATAATAGTAAAACTAACCTGTCCGTTGTCAATTAGAGCCAATCCAAATATCCATTTTTTTTCACAGAAATAGAAAAAATAATCATTTTTCATTTCAAACATAGAAAGACTGTTTCTGTTCATGTGTTCTGTTAGACACCACTTATCTAAAATGGTAGTAGTCATTTTCAATAGCTAAATCCTTACACTTCTTATTCTCTCACTTGAGCGAAGTGTTTCAGTTTGAGCGTCAGTTTGTTTTCTGCCATAAATTACTGGTTGCACACTTTCTAGTTATTATTGGTATATTGTTAATGTTTATTTCTTTTGAGTTCAAGGGGCTTCCGTGGGAAGAGCGGAGATTTGGCGCTGTCTGGGACGCATGCGCTCTGTTGGAGGTCTATTCCAATAAAGGACCGGTGTGGTGAATTGTTGGGTCCCAATGAAGTGATATCATATAGAGACTAGATGCTCTATTGGCCGCTGGAAACCGAGAAATCCGGCCGCCATCTTGAACCGGTCATATTCCAGGTTCGTTGCGTGGCAGCAGATAAGATGCCAGAGCATTGTGGAGCATTCTCCTGTTCTAATCGCCGGACCATCGAAAATAGGGCTTTTCACAAGTAAGTATTAACATTACCGTACTATTGGTTGTATTTTGTGAATAGAATATTACCAGATAATCGAGAAGGAGCAATGATATTTGCTATTACTGTACTGAAATCGTTGTGAAATGCTGTTTACTGCATCAGCCTGTGTTCACCCGGCATGGAGAGGTGGGGTAACTGAGTAATAATTACAAGAGCTTCTAGGTTATCAGATAAGCATTCAACTGCCCTGTTGTATAGGTTATTTGTGTTTGCGCACATGATATCAGGAAGCAATGTAATACACGCATGACAGCGATGCGCAAATTGAGTTACCCCTCCAACTTCTAGTGTTATTGATAACCTATATCTTATCACATGCGATTTGGCTATTGATATTACAGAAGTCCTGTGGTAAAATTACATTATTAACTTACTCCATCTACCCTTGTAAAGTTAATCCGAATAGGGCTTTAGTCTCGAAATTTTCCCCTCCCACATCCACACACAATAAAAAAAGGTATAGGCTTAATGTTGTCCGAATTTAATTTTTAGAAATTACTGATGCAAACACGTTGAAAAGCTTCTTCTCAATTTTTATTACAGGTGGCTGCGTTCTGTGTGTGAAAGAGTGTGTGTGTGTGTGTGTGTGTGTGTGTGTGTGTGTGAGAGAGAGAGAGAGAGAGAGAGAGAGAGAGAGTGTGTCTGTTCGTGTTTGTTTGTTTGTGTGTCTGTTCGTGTGTATGTGCGTGTCACAAATCATAAATTGTTTCTTCAACTTATTAAAATATCTTATAAATACTTTACTGCAACTATCTGTTTCTGCTTCTTTATTATATTTATAGTGTGTGATTTATAAAATACATTATATCCTTCAACACACATAATGTGTTTGGTCACTTTATATCTTATATCAGAATAATATATTACTGTTAAGACTACTATGGATATTAAAATACGCCGAACCATGTGTCCTGCTGTATCATACCTACATGAATAATCTTTGCAGCAAAAAAAAAACGCGTGAAAATCAGTTCAGTATTCAATGAGATATGATTAATTTAATGCGCTGACAGCTCATTTCACCTGCCATTCAGATTACACTGAGCGGAGCGGATGACTGGTTTAAGATGGCAGCTCCAATTCTCGTCCGTGCCAATAGGCAGTAGCGGTCGATAGGGCGTCTACCCATAGACATCATATAGATAGACGCCCTATCGACCGCTACTGCCTATTGGCGCGGACGAGCCGTGGAGCCGCCATGTTAAACCGGTCACCCGCTCCGCTCAGTGTTATCTGTTTGGCAGGTGCAATGAGCTGCCAGCGCATTTAATTAATCATATCTCACTGAATACCGAACTGATTTTCACGCGGGTTTTTTTGCTGCAAAGGTCATACACGTAGCTACGATACAGGACACATTGAATATTTTGTTCACAAAATACAACTAATAGTACGGTAATGTTAAATGTTAAAACGTACTTGTGTAAAGTAATCCCCGAGTGATGGTCCGCCGATTTGAGCAGGAATATGCTGCACAGTGCTCTGGCATCTACTGCTGCTATGCAACGCAAATAGGAGTATGACCTGCTTAATATGGCGGCCGCATTTCTTGCGCCACAGCGGCCAATAGGGCATCTAGTCTCTATATGATATCTATGCGTCTACCTATATGATGTCTATGGTGATAGGTCCCAGCTTAGGACCCCATTAGTATGCCTGATCTAAATCTGTTCTCAAGATAACTACATGGTTCTTTTAATAACAACATTTGTACAACATATTGCGCTGATTATTACAATAAAAATAATGACATAATTATAATTTCATTGTGAATTACTGTGAATACTTTGAAGCCCAATTTATACTTCTGCATCGAACTCACGCCGTAGCTACGTCGTAGGCTGTGTAGGATTACAAATTTTATTTAAATGTTTAATTGAGCTTCCAACACAATAGTATAGAAACTGAGAAAGTTTACTAGTGTGAATTTTGTATCTAAGGTAAATTATGTCACAAACCTGCCTGTTCCTGTCTGTCCAGCTCTCTATTGTAAGTTAAATTGGTCAGAGCACTGAGACTATCACCTTTTGTCTTTATGCACTGCCTGGCCATTAAGATAATGTGAAGGTATCGGTGAAGAGTCTGGCTGATTGGATTAGGATATTTACATCACACTGTTATGCTGATTGGATTAGGATTGGTAACACTCTCAGTCTAGGGCACATTCCTTAACCCAGATGCCTCATTTACATGCTTTTGTTTCCACCTTTATGTAACTCCTCCCCCTGAAAGGGTATATGAACTAAATGTATACTGCCTTAGTTAGACTTGATTGAGATGACTACAGCGACGAAATAAAGAACTTATACCTCAACAATCTCCTGGTCTGCAACTCTATCTTTTCTACACTTGAGAAGAAAAAGTTCACAACAGCTGTGTGTAGCGTGCGTACCCTTCAGCGTACCCTGACGTGCACCTCTCCAAAAATGTAACAACGCGTCAATTCTACGTGGACGCAAGCGCTGTGATTGGTCTGCTCAAACCGCTCCCTCGGGTTTCACAGGCTCCCTCTGTGTGCGTCAACGCGGACAACGACGTATAAATTAAAACCAATGCGTAGTCTACGGCGTAGAGGCTCCGGCATAGGTCCGACGCAGAAGTATAAATCAGCCTTACGGCAGTATAAGCTCAGGTAAAGCTCAGCAAGCATGCTCATCGGATAGCTGCATGCTATGCTACTATGTAAGCTAACTAAAAAACACTAAGAACGAGAAATGTTTAAATTCTCAATCTATAGCTTCAGTTATATACTAGCAGGGGTGTGAAGTAACAAATTACAAATACTCACGTTACTGTAATTAGTTACTGTAATTAGTTACTGTAAGTACACGTTACTGTAAGTAGTTTTTTTCAGAAATTGTACTTTTTTGAGTAGTTTAAAATTTTTGTAATTTTACTTTTACTTGAGTAGATTTTAAGTGATGTATTGGTACTTTTTCTCCGCTATTTTCCTTCTGTTTGTGGTCGTTACTCGTTACATGCTTGTTTTAAATGTATTTTATTTTTATCCATCAACGTGATTGGATTGAGTAAGCGGTCTCGTGACTGTCATCAAATCAAATTAACCCTCTACTGCACGCATTATTATGCAATCATGGAAAAAATGTTTACAGTGTTTTTTTATATATAAAATAGACTCAAATTAACATTTCTTTATTTTTTATTTTTTTTGGGGGGGGGGGGGGTACTTTTGGGTGCGTTGCCATATGGCAACATTGTGCGACAATGGAACAGCCTGATGCGTTTTCTCCCGAAATGACATGAAATTCATAGATGATTACAGACCTGTCTTTTAGAAATGAAATTGTTTTTATTATTTAAAATGTTTTCAAGAGCTTTGTGTACAAAATATGAAACTAATTTTCAAAGTATTATTTCAACAACATTTACAAAACATCTGACGCAAACTCATAAGAACTGTTCAAGTGAAACTACTCAATGTGAAACGATTATTTCAACAACATTTACAAAACATCTGACGCAAACTCATAAGAACTGTTCAAGTGAAACTACTCGATGTGAAACGCCTTAAAGCAGTTGTTCTCTCTGTTAAAGGTGGGGTATGTGATTTTCTTTTTTGACCATTTTTTCAAAATCACTTGAAATCCTATTCCTAACCCACTTACAGCCACTGAGTTAGAAGCACTGACATGAAAATTAAAAAAATTAATCATCTGTGGAACGGGCAGGACTCGAAAAACTCGAAAAAACTCGAAAAACAGCCAATCATTTCCAAGACCACCTAGAATCATTGGACAGTAAGTGCGTCAATCAAACGGTCGTACCATACCCCCCTCCCCCATGCCCCTCTTCGAGTGGGTGGAGTCAGGGCCAGCGATGGAGGAAAGAAGGTAGGACCTTTTGAGTTGTGTATTTTCAAAATCTGCCGGCCGTTTTGCAAATCACATACCCCACCTTTTAAGCAGAGGTGCACCTTACACTTAGAGCAAACCCCTCTGACGATGCCCTTGCAGCCAGGATTCTTGCACCTTCCTTTTGGTGCACCCATCTCTGGCCAGTGATCAAAGCGGTCAAGACGGATATATATTTTACTTTTATACTTTACTTTTACTTTACTTTATAAATATATAAAAATATATATAAATATATGAGTAGAATACAACCATCCAACTATATCAGTGCATCCATACATTGTCATTCATACAAAGCTACTCTGCATTAGAATGGGCAAAATATTGTTCCATTACCGCACAATGTTGCCATATGGCAACACACACATTTTTTATTAAATAAAAAGGTAATATAAGTATCAAAACAATGTGACAATGATTGAAATAAAATTAGAACTTACCCCAGATGCTTGATGTATTTTTTTATTCCGAAGAAATATGAAAAAAATGAGGAAAATCTTCACATATACACAAGCACTTTTTCAGCAGCTGGAGTCATCAAAAGTGTGTGAAAAGAATGACGTTGCAAGGGTGTGTGTAATGTCGTGATGTCATCAAAGCATATCATTGGTACCACCAGGTTCTACCATGAATTTAAGATTAATCAGAGCTCATATTTATTTTCAAATTTCAAGAAATGTCCAAAGAAAGGGTATGTTGCCATATGGCAACACCGTGCAGTAGAGGGTTAAGCATAGACAACTTTAACCGCCCATTCCTGCAGTTACTCGTGACTGCTGTGGAAGTGCATTCTTCACGCATCAATCCAGATATCAATCCTCTAATAAGGTACATTTCACATTTCTGCTTAATATGATATTTATATTGGCTGGCCTGTCTACAGGGCCTAACATTTGGTCTGAGGCTGGGGGTATTGCGTGACGAGTTCATAATGCGGTGAATTCCCGCTCCCATTTACTTCAAAATCACATTATAGAGAGACGCGCGGCACGATCTGTGCACTGCCGCGTCTCGCGCTCGCCATGCCGCCAGATTCAGAATCAGTGCACTCTACCATGGCGTTAACTTGAACTGCATTTCTGTCAGTGCGTGACTACAGCTCGTTAATAAACAACGTTTTTTGATTGATCCATTACAATCCGTCTTCATTTGGCAAGTGCACTTGAGCAAAAACATTTTTCATGTTGAACTTTTTTTTGTTGTGTGTGTGTGTGGATGCTGCTGATAAAACAGCTTCACCGAGACTACAAAGAGGCATGCATTTGTGTGTGTGTGTGTTTGTTTGTTTCTTTTGTAAAAGTTTCCTGGATATAACTTCCCTATTTAATTCACAATTTTCCTTACACATTATATTATCAGCATTACAATGTGAGTAAATGTAGCCGTGTAAAATGTAAGGGATGATGCCACCCTTCTAGAACAATGTGCATTTACATTTAAATTGTAACATATTTAATATCATGGAATTAAAGTGTGTAATTATTGTTATCTCACTATCTTAGCCTTTTTCAGTGCATTAGGTGAGGTAATCTGATAATATTAGTGATTCTCATTTATCAAAACACTAACATGGATACCGTTTTGGAGAGAAATTGGGTATTTTTTAATCTCTCTATTTGATGCATTTTAAAAAGATGGATGATAGATATTCTTCAGTCTTTCTAACAAAGAACAAAATATAATGTGAATTACAGTATGTACAATTTTTTTAAATTTATAAATTGTAGTGCACAGTGTTTATTGTAAGGGGTAGAATCCGCAGCTCAGTACTCTCTACTCACTACTCATGAGTACTTTTAAATAAGCTACTTTTTTACTCTTACTCAAGTAGTTTTTTGGACAAGTACTTTTTACTCTACTCACACTACATTTTTTGGAATGTAATGCTACTTTTACTTGAGTATGTTTTTTCAGTACTCTTTCCACCACTGTATACTAGTATATGAAACATATAAGTTATTAATGACTCATTATAACGTAGTTCAAACGTCTTCTATAATAAAGTGATTTTGTCTGTTTTGTAACCAGGCACTAAAGCGATTACCCATAAAACGTGCTTTGAACCATCCGGATTGCTTGGGTCCTAAGCTGGGACCCATCACTTCACCACACCGGCTGGTGTCAGCAATTAGCTGGGGGGTGGAGGATTAATTGGATGTTTGTTTGTTTATTATAATTCTATGTATATTTTGTCTATTAAAATTCTTTGGGTATGTTACTTTGTTTATGACCCATTTCTTCATATTTCTGAAATTAATCACTTCATTTATTTTAATTGTGTTAAGTGATGTTTGTGTTATTCCCTGAGTATGTGTAATGGTCTAGTCCTTTGTGTATGTAAGTTCCCCATGTGTGTCATTTGGGAGGTCATGTTTTTTGTTTAGTTTGGTTTGCTTAGTTGGTTTGGTTCTGTTCAGTTGACCTTTTTATGGGCCCAGTCCTTACTTTATTTCGTTCAGTTTTCAAGTAATTTAATTTCTAGCTTTGTTTGGCATTTAATAAATAATTTGCTTTGTTTTGAAATCCTGCATTCTGTGCCCTAGACTGCATGGTCCCTCACACTCACAAAGGCTGCATTTATTTGATAAAAATAAAGTAAAGCTGTAATATTAGTCATTTTAACCTTCAGAAATTATTATAATAGGCTGATTTGGTACTCATGAAACAATTGTTATTATTAATAAAGTGATAATATTCTGCTGATTTTTTTTCAGGAATCTCTGATGAAAAGAAAGTTCAAACAAACAGCATTTATTTAAAGTAGAAATCTTTTGTAACACTATAAATGTCTTTACTGTCACAATAAAATAATCATTGGTAACACTTTACTATAAGGTTTCATTTGTTAGCATTAGTTAACTACATTAGTTAACATGAACTGACAATGAAAAATACTAGAAAAGCATTTATTAATCTTAGTTAATGTTAATTTGAGCTATTTAGGTGAGTAGGCTTGATTATTTACTCATTAAAAACACATTGTAGCGTTTAGATTGTTACTGGAAAAGCTACAAATAGCTGAAATAATGTCGGGCTATACTGAAAATAGTCTCTTTTAGCCACTTCCCAATACTGTAGAGAACACACTCATACCAAATGTGCATATTGCAAATGTAAATTAAAATATCTGAGCATTAACATTAGTAAAATTACAGGGATATAGAGAAAAGAACAATTTAACAGAGAAAGAAGCAATCACATTAAATGAAAAACAGCTGTTGAATCATTACAATAATACACAACAGGTAAACACATCAAATTTGCCGACATGTTGGTCATTTTCTCCTGCCCTTGGCAGGTGGTATTGAAAAGGGAGTCAAGGAACGTCTCGGTTACATATGTAACCCCCATTCCCTGAAGGAGGGAACTGAGACGTAGTTGACGTGTCGACTGATTGGGATCACGCCAGGGAGCCTGTCATCTTAGAGTACTGTTAAAACGAGCCACTGGCGTGCGTGACATTGGCATGCGTGAAATGCATCACACATTCCGCCCCCACGGCGTGGGTATAAATACGGAAGTGGATGCACGCACTAGTTGTTTTTCGCTGAGGAGCCGAGCGTAACTTGGAGTCAGTGGTGGTCCAGCAATAGTGGTGACGGGACAACGTCTCCGTTCCATCCTTCAGGGAACGGGCGTTGCATACGTAACCGAGATTTCCCTTTCAGACACTCACGTTCGACGTAGCCACTAGTGCTGCCACCTTCCAGTGCCTAGACAAAAGCCTCCTGATCTTCCCGCAACCTGAGGCGGGGATGGAAGGGCTTAGGCAGGGAAGTCAGTGCTGTTCCACAGGACCACTGGGAAAGCGTGCCCAATCAAGGAAGGAAGGGACGCTGCGGAAGCCACATCCGGCCCGAAGGGAGGTAACATGTGGAAATACACATATGAACTGGGCGGAAGGCCGTGCAACACAATGGGCCCTATCTTGCACCCGGCGCAAATGACTTTGTACACTGACGCATGTATCATTCCTATTTTGCACCCGCGCAAAGCGGACTTTTCCCTCCAAAGACACACGTCGGTTAACTAAGAAATACACTTGCGCTCCCCGGGGCGGTTCAGCGCAAAGAGGAGGCGTGTTCCGGCGCAAACTTTCCCTCATGCTATTTTGCTGTTCTATAAAACAATCTATAAAAAAACTAGTCTAAAATCAATGGCCCGTTGTGCGTACATTCAGATGCTATTTTAAGCGCGCATGCTTGGCCATAATACAGAGTGTGAACAACGCGCATACACTGTAGATGATTCTCTCATCTACACAGATGCATTTAACTTTTTGCAAATGATACATTATTATAAGGAAAAATATTAAAACACGAGGGAAATCATTGTTGTGTCCATGAAGATGGGAAAAATAGGCATAAAGCTTACACATTTACCCAAATTATTATATGCATGTTTAACCGAAGCTAATTTGGGTGGGTTTGTCCCAACCCCAATGTCACTTCTCTTTCTTTTACGGCCCTCACGAGAACATCGATCTCCTCGGCTGTGAACCGATTCTGAAGCGCGCCTGGTAAATGCGCTGTTATAATAGTATTGCGCCATGGAACAAGCGCACCTCGTTCATCATGCTCTTAAAGGGAATGTGACATAAAGCTCTTATTGGTTTGTTTCCCGTTACGCCCAAACCACACCTATGAATAATGAAGCTATTTTAGACCAACCCCTTTTAGATTTGCGCCAGGCGCAAGAGGCATTTATCCCGCCGGGAAAATAGCAACAGCGCCGGGATCCGCCCACAAAGTTATTTGCGCTTTGCGCTTTGACACTTGCGTTTCAGATCGTTAAAATATGGCCCAATATATGGAATGTCACTGGGGTGGCTCCAGCCTATGACAGGGGGAGACTCAACCGGACAGTGAGGGAAGACACAGGCTCGCCGCAGGGAGCAGTACCGTGGAAGAATACACATATGGGATCGCCGTTGGGATCACAGCATATGGACCCAGCCTAACACAGGTTCCACCAGTGCATATGAGTGATAGGCCTGGCTTTGGACATTCCGCCACGTCTGTTGCCGAAGGGTATGGAGGAACTCAACAGGGTTCGACTAATAAGGGGAACTCAACTGGAGCAAGAACTGCGCACATGTCCAGTCCATGGGACGGGAATGGCGCAGCAAGCCGACACTTCGAACCGGGCTTACAGTGAAACTGGCTTCATGTGAGGGGAGCCCACGGGAGCAGCGTTTGACACATAGGCTCAGTCTGAATACAGATTCAGTCGTCTTGCTCCCCTCAGGAACCTTGTATCCACTGCATCATGATGTGCGTCAATACAGAGGCAACATATATTTGGAGGGTGGAGAGACAGCCTTACTCCAACCCATCTTGCAGAAAGAAAGCACTAAAGTGATCAAACACATTTGGGATCTCCTCACGGAGAGAAGACTCAGTCTCAACGAATAGGTTCCACTTCTAAGGGGTAGCATGACTCATTTTGAGATGGCGCTTACACCAAAGTGATGGTCTCTACGGCATAAAAATTCTTGCGGTAGCAACCAAAACCTCTGCGTCCCATTCTTTTAGAACGATCTTTTAGAATTCTACAAGGTGTAACATCATGCTATCATGCCCCAACCCTGAGAATGTACTCGGAGGAAAGAGTCAGGAAGGGCTGTCGAGAGGAGAGGCTCCATCTCTTCTCTGACTTTAGCACAGTTGTGTTCAAGAAGGTAGCCTAGAAATCTAGACGCACCCTAGCGGCAGCAAAATTTATTTTGCAGCCAGGGTAGTCTAACAACTCTCCGTTGGCTTTCGCCAAACGAAACCAAACTCTAGTCAGGCCAATCACATCGGATATAGAGTTGGTGGGCGAGCTTAACATAACGACTGGAGATTTGTGATGGTTCCGTGTGAATTCCCTGCTACTTGAAAACAAAGAAGATGACCGCTGCTGCTGGTGAACAGCGGCCTTTCGAATCAGCTTTGGCCGTGACTCAGACTTGGAGTTAAGCTTTTCTTTGAGAAAAGAACAAAGAACGGCACTTAAGTCATTCTTAAAAAAGGATGATGTGTTCGGAGTTTTGCAAAAGATACGGCAAAAGTTTAATATATCAACTAGCTCCGCTGGTGGGAAACCGCATGGGACTCACTCAGCCACAACCGTTCATTGCTCTGGTTGGTTGTAGCGCTATCCTATTGCGTGCAGAGAGAATTTGAAAGACAACCGTTTATCCCGCCCCTCAGATTGAGGCGTGCCAATGGTGAGTTCCCAGACCTAACATCTTGATGTGGGTCTGGCTTGCCAGGCTAGCAAGAAGGCTCACTGGGGAACGCATTTCTGTGAGGGGCCCAAGGGCCAGCTGTGGCCAGAGTCTTTCTGTGTCGAGGTGACTCCACTCAGACAGAGGAAAACACAACTGGCGGAGGGACGAGTCCGGAGGGGCAACAGATGTAGCTGTGCGGCCCAAAGGGATCCCAACAGCTGCACTGCCTGAGGGACAGAGTCTCCACTCTCTCTGGGCCAGAGGCTGTCGTGAGGCTCATCAGCGGCACGATTGAGCAGGCCAGACGTAATAAGTGGAAAGAAGCGACCTTAGAAGCTTCTGACTCCGCGGAGGAGGTGGCAGGCGAGTTGTGACATGCGAGGGGAGCGTAGCTCAACGGTCGCCATGTTGTCTTTTCAGATCAGTATGAGCAGCAGTGTCTCAAAAGGAGGAAACTGTTTTCAAACAACTCGAGACAATGGATACCAATTCAGTCGGAGGGCGCCCAGACTTCCGATACTGCATGCCCTTTGTGCTGGCTGCATACTGTATGCCGGCTGTGGTGTGAGAGAGGAGTGAGGGATCCACGGGACTTTGCCGGGCGGATTACTCATCACTGTAATCCTCAGGTCACCCAACCCAGACGGCACTCCAGGCTTCTTCTGGGAAGGTAACCCAGAAGAAACACCAGAGCGGGGCCTGGGGATGGGGACTCCACCCTTGCGAACGAAGGCGAGTCTCGACCTCAACACCGACATGGTCATATTGCTGTAATGGGAACATGACTCATCCACATGAGCTGCCTCAGCGTGCTTTAAACCCAGACACGTGATACAGCTCTTGTGACTGTCAGAGGGGGACAGAGCCCTACCACACCCAGAAACGCACGGATGGAATGGCATCTTGAAAAAGACGCAAACTCACCCATGTTGCCCTTCTAGAAAGGGGACCCGTCACCAGTGCCGGAGCACACAGAGAATGACCGAGGCAACACTAAATCAGTGAACTAAAATTGTGAAGCACTCACTTTTCCACCCTCAACCGGCCGTCAACACACACAAACACAGAAATCTGCTTGCTGTAAAAACAGCAATTGGGAGCTTCAAAGCTTGTGATCACCGCTGCACTGCACTGTAGAACCACCAGCACCAGGAGAGTCTTTCTAGAAGAACAACGACACACTCGCTCGTTGTATAACAACTCTTCAGAGACGATCGGCTCCGAAGCGAAAGACAACTAGTGCGTGCATCCACTTCCGTATTTATACCCACGCCGCGGGGGCGGAGTGTGTGATGCATTTCACGCGCGCCAATGTGCATTGGCTCGTTTTAACAGAACTCGAAGATGACAGGCTCCCTGGCGTGATCCCAATCAGTCGACACGTTGACTACGTTGAACGTGAGCGACTGAAAGGGAACTTAATGTTCCTTACAACAACATGCTATGGTTTAGAGGACATGGTTTTATTTCACAAGAAACTGCTGGCAATTTTGGAAAATAAAAGCAGAGTTTTTATACTAAGTGCTTAGAATGCCTTCAGGAAACATTTGGTGGAATCTGGCACTTGCGTGAGAAAGATGCGTGCTTGGTATAGTATAGGAGCAGATTAGTAAGGGTAATGTAGCTTGTAAAATGCCAGATATATTGATGGTCTGTTCAGATCTGGGGAGGTAGCACTGACCAATGAGCTGCACAAAAACATTTTTAAGACAGGGCTTGATCCATCTGAAAAACCGTCTACTAGACAAGAGCGAACGGCGAGTCTACAAAAACAGGACAAGGGAATCGAATGATTTACAGGTTCTAGAGAGCAAATCACGCACATTTCATGGTTGGAAATTAAACTCATTTCATGCTTTGTGAACAGTTGAATAAACTGGATCTCTTTGGGGGTCATCTGGGACAAGGGTGTGTCAAAGTTGATTAGTATCATAATATATCACAACTAAAGGTCAAGCATTTCACAGAGACATAATAGGATGGCAGTCTGCAATGGTAAATGTAAGAAAAAGGCATATATAGTAAATGGCTAACTAATGCATTTCATATAGATAGGGCCACTAAAATGTGGCCACATTAATGACATTTCATTGTCTATTTTCAGTTGTGTAGCAATGTACCGTTTGAAGCACATCTTACACGGAAATCACTTTCAAACCAAGCAGTTCTGATTGTAAACACAGAGAATTTGCATGACTAACTCAAACCCGTTGCAAAATATGTGTGGGGAAAGCATTCACCATCACACAAAATTCCATATTTATGGATTCCTATTGAAATTGCAGCATTTTGCTCACATACATTTGCCGAACTATGGTAAATGTATATGTGACTGCACCTTAAAACTGCAAATGGTTGTATCACTCAACTATATAGTCAAGCAGCCAATTGATAAAATTATGAGAATGAATGGGGAAAAATCCCGCCTCTTGTTTTCGTGTGTGTTCTGCATTCGTGAATCAGTCTGAATGAACAAAAAATATTGAATTAATGAGAAGACTATTAAAAAGTAAGTAAATACTGTTGTTATTTTGGAATAAATTACAAAATGCATAAAACACTAACTTGACGAGATTTATACTTTTAATAAATAGAACATCAATGTAATGTAATGTAAAAATACAAAATCGAATTGTATTTGGTTTCTTTTTTCTTTCTTTTTTTATGTAATGTATAGTAATGTTTATTTAACCAGGTAAATGTGACATACACACAATATGCATTAAAAAATGCATAAAACACTAACTTGACGAGATTTATACTTTTAATAAATAGAACATCAATTACATTGTTAATGTAAAAATACAAAATCGAATTGTATTTGGTTTCTTTTTTCTTTCTTTTTTGATGTAATGTATAGTAATGTTTATTTAACCAGGAAAATGTGACAACATTAAGTGTAACATGGGACATGAGTTTATATTTGATTTATTAAGAAAAAAAAAAAAGTGAGGACTTTGCCTCCTCATTTCAGAACACCACTGTACGCCACTGATTCACTCGCTGAAAATGCCCGGTAAGTAAAAGCAGATTGCAGCTATACTGCCAAATAAATGCCTGTGCTGATCATTGGTAAAGGAATAAGATGTCAGTGTTGTTTTGCAGTTTCTGCACTGAAAATGATGGAACAAACAGGTCCATTTTCAGCACTGCTCCTTTTATGCTAGGGCTATCTCTAGACGCTGACCAAAAATAGCATTGTTACTCTTTCAAACAAAGATCTGCTTTGAGTCCTTTGGGGTCTTTGTTAATAGTAGCCTACAGAAAAGAACAGAAGGGAGAAATGTTGGATTTGCCCTGCCCCTTAAATTAAACAAATACAGTGAAACAAAAACGAGAAACCAGAATATTGTCTTTCAAATGTTTGTCATTCTGTATCCATATCACTGCCATTTGTTTTCCTTTAGTCTGAAGAACTAAAGGCTGGAATACACTACATGACTTTAAAAATCTGAACAGATTTTAAAACACTATATAGGCATCTTGCCGACTTTGTAAATGGTAACAGAGAAAAACTGCATCATACCAGACTTCATGCACTTCCGCCAGGTTATCATTATCACATGACCTACCACTGACTGCCTATTGAAATACTATGAATTTGGACACACTGCTCTGTTGGAGTACTGTTTTTCACATGCTATTTGGAAGTATCTACCCATCATACACTACGTGATTTTCTGTGAAATCTATCAACTCTGACTGGCCAAAGTGTGGCGCAGACTTTCAGCAAATATTTTAGACTCATCTACAGCAAATCAGGGCAAAAATCTGAGCAAAAGTCATGTAGTGAATTTCAGTCTTAAGCCTGCAAGTGTGTTCAAAAACTCTTTGGGGACTTTGGGGAGGCCCTGGATCTCTTTTTAAAATATGGAGCTTGTTCGAGATAAGTCAATATTTACCAAAAAAGTTTGATTACAAGTCTGAGTGCGCTAAATAGATGCTCACGAATAGGAAGTAACCGCAACAGAATGCTGCTTTTTATCGGATGGTAGCCGAAAACATAAGTATTTATACATTTTTTTTACATGTTTATAGGTCACAAAAATATTACAATAACCTTTTAAAGTGTCTTTATGATAGTTGACAGTAAGCTAACTGTGCTAGGGGAGCCAAAAGACTCACAACCTCAATCCAAAATTACTGACAAGACATTTACAAACAAATAAAGTCAATAAAAAAATTATTTAATTGGCGACATGCAGATTTAAAGGGACTGATACTTTTCATTGTGGTTATGTTGTTTGATCACAAACAAAAGATGGTTGGGAAAAAAAACTGTCCTCAGTGTTGAAAGTGAAGAGTACTCACAAAGTTCTAAAAGTAACTAAAAATAGACCTGTACTGTTCTTATTCAGTAAATGCTCCTTGCACTCCAAAGCTGGGGTTCAATGTCATACTGGCTTTTATGGGGCTTAAACCGGGCTTAGGCAGTACTTAATTACTAATGAGCTCTTTGAAACCTGCTGACTCTCTTGCACTAAAAGGCCATGGTTTGGATCATAGGTGGCATAATTTGCTGGATTCACTTGGTCAAATGAACATATACACAGCATATTTATATACATACATTTGAAAGAAATTGACAATTCTTATTTTTTTACAGAATGGTGAAGTGTTTATCATAAAGGATTTATTCGTGGACATTTTTTTTTTTTATTCATGTAGCCAACATTTTTAATCTTTACACAAAAACAATAGGCTCCCCTCCCCCTCGAAATGGCACATGTTCTCTTAATGACTCGGCGGAGAGTGGGACTAAATATTCTCCACAACTGACTCCAAACTGTCATTCAGATCTGCCTCCACTTAGTCAGCAACTGCCAACTTCCTACATTCCAATCAATTCCCAAGGATGAAATCCAGTGCCGCACTACATTTCACCAAGATATACTTCTCAATAGGGAAGAAAAGACTTTTGCATCTTCTGTTTCATGCCCACTTTAAGTAAAATTATAACCTGAATCACTGTTCTGAAAAGCCACATTACAATAATCTGTCTAAACTATGCTCAAATCCATGCAAAAATACAGTTCATGCTTCAAAGATTCCATGAAATAAAAAATGGAATGTTGTTGCCTTCAGTCCATGGGGTAGTTTCTAAACATGGGCCTATACAGAGATCTAATGTTTCTAACTCTTGGTTTGCACCAAAATTAGCAGCTTTTAGCTGCAATCATTTTTACCTCAATTATGAATGATATTGTTATGAGGCTGAGGTCTATTTTATTAAGAGGTTAAGTCATTTTTCTTTCAGACAAGAATGGCTAGCATGATACTACAGCTTGCCAAAGCAACATCTTCCTTCCTTGGTCTGTTTTTTACATTCCTTCCTTGGTCTGTTTTTTACATTCCTCAGTGGGATGATCAAGAAAGTCTGCCAAGTCTAAAACTGTCATATGTTGTTAAAACAAAAACAATAACAACAGAGACAATTATTAAAGATAATCCTAATCCACATGCACATGATTTAATATGCATTTCCCAAATCACTCACATAATTAATACAGTAAACAGAATGTTAGAGAGGATTATTTCAAGATAGACACAATAACTCTGCCTGATCAACTCTCTAAATCATTCATGAGGAAAACAAGCCACACAAGCCTTTTTACAGTATTCCCTGTCTCTATAAAGGCCAAAATACTATTAGGGTAAACAGTCTAATAAACTCTCAATTTGACAATTGATTTAATCGCTACTAAGGTCTGCTGTGATCAAATTTCCTTTTAACTTGACGTAAGCAAACTCGGAGTGTAAATTTAATTGGGCATAAGCCATCCCATCATCCTCTCCTCTTTTTTTAAGGGGTGATTTTTAAAAAGCACAGCACCTTTCCTTGAGGGATTAACTTTTCTTTTTTCTCTAGTGTCCTCATTATGTGTTTCACTTAAATGACATTTGGCAAGTGAGGGGACAGGCTATGGAGTTCTATCCATGTGACAAAGTAGGCTAATGGTGATAATCCCAAATGCTGCTTGTAAATTTCTTGCATCCTGGCAGTGACCATATACTGTGTCCAAGTGAGTTGGGACGGTAAATTATTGAGTCCGCCAGCCAGGACGAAAACGTGTTGTGCAGATCTAGCACATTAACTTGTTAAAGAGGTAGGTTGAGCGAGTCAACCAAGTGGCAGAACTTTCCGTAAAGGAACTGGCTGTGGTGAATCTAGGAACACAACTCTCAGCAGTCCAGAAGAAAGTACTGGAAGCCCTGGTATGCAGCTATTTAGATGTGTTTTCAGAGACCCCGGGCTGGACCGACATCCTATCCCACGAGATTCACACCCCACATGGAACCATTTTTTGGCAGCGGCCCTACTGGGTACTGGAAGCTCGTTGACAGGCTATAGAAGAGGAAGTGCAACGGATGCTTCATTTGGGAGTAAAAAAGTCTACCCTTATAGTTATTGTGCCCAAGATGGATGGATGGTTCTGTTGAATGAGGTGTCCTAATTCGATAGATACCCACGTCCCGAGTGGACGAGTTGGTTCACTTGGAGCATTGGGAAGACCACCTGGATCCGCTGAAGAAAGTCTTGGGAAACACAGAGGGCTGGACTGACAGCAAACCCAAAGAAGTCCCACCTGGCCCTGTTGGAAGCACAGTATCTGGGTTACAGGATTTGCAGAGGACTCATCAAGTCACAAGAACAGAAATGGAAACAGTGAGGCAATTCAACCCACCTACCATCAAGACCTAGGTTTGTGACTTTCCTGGGTTGGTGGGCTATTAACCGTCATTCATTACTAACTTCTCCTGTACATTCTCAATCGTATTTCGGTGTTGGGATGCTTGGCCCTCCCAGGCTTCTTTGGCTACACCTAACAGCCCTTGTGTTTGCAGCCAGAACAGTAACTTGAAGGGAGTGAATTCAGTAGAGGCCTAAGGAACCTACCGGACCCCAAACAGCACATAAAGGATCATGAGGTCCCAATCGTGTCTGTTTTCGGCTACCACCCGCTTCAGCATTCTCTTAAGAGTTTGACTGAAATGCTCAACCAGTCCATTTGTCTGGGGGTGATAGACTTAGGTATGAAGTAGGGCTGTGCGATTAATCGAAATCGTAATAAAATTGCGATTTGAGCATGCGCGATTTGAGCATCACTTCGTTAGCACGATTTTTCTACACGCTCCCGGCTCCAACCTCCCAGTATGCTATCCGAACCAATCAGAATGCAGCGCGCCTAAATTGAGCACGAGAACAGTACAGACCGGGTGTCATGTCCGATGGAGGATGAATGAAGATGACGGTACGCGCAGATACAAAATATCTGGATTTATTCCAATAAGTAAATTTCCAGATAAACAGAACAGTGTGCTAGTGCACAAACAATAACCAGCCATGAACAGGAGTGAGAGGGGAACTTAAATAGATAATGACAAGGACAACAGGTGACGCTGATGATGATGATGAGGGTGATGAGGCGCAGGTGCAGGTGATGATGACAGGGGATTCTGGGAAGTTTAGTGAACACACAGATGAATAAGGCGGTGAATGTGAAATAACTCCCCCATCCTGGGTGGGCATCCTGGAGGCCGGGTGCAGTTGGAAAGACTCCAGGATGGTACAGGCAGCCAGGGCGGAGCAGGACGTGCAGACGGCCAGGGCGGAGCAGGATGTGCAGGCGGCCAGGGCGGAACAGGACGAGAAGGCGGCCAGGGCGGAGCAGGACGTGCAGGCGGCCAGGGCGGAACAGGACGAGAAGGCGGCCGTGCCGGTGAAGACCCTACGGGCGGCCGTGGCGGTGAAGACCCTTCGGGTGGCCGTGGCGGTGAGGCCCCTTCGGGTGGCCGTGGCGGTGAGCACCCTTCGGGTGGCCATGGCGGTGAGGACCCTTCGGGTGGCCATGGCGGTGAGGACCCTTCGGGTGGCCATGGCGGTGAGGACCCTTCGGGTGGGCATGGCGGTGAGGACCCTTCGGCGGCCATGGCGGTGAGGACCCTTCAGGCGGCCGTGGCGGTGAGCACCCTTCGGGCGGTCATGGCGGTGAGGACCCCAAGGTTGGCCATGGCGGTGAGGACCCTTCAGGCGGCCGTGGCCGTGAAGACCCTTCGGGTGGCCACGGCGGAGTGGATTTATTGCCCCCCCCAAAAAAATTTTCTTGGGGAGGTTAACGGGCTTATGCTCCGGGAAGGAGTAATCCAGCGGCGGAGGCATGTCAGGGCTGGACAGGACCAGCGGCGAAAAGGGCTTTGAGCTGGACAGGACCAGCGGCGAAGAGGGCTTTGAGCTGGGCATGACCAGCGGTGAAAAGGGCTCTGAGCTGGACGGAACCAGCGGCGAAGAGGGCTTTGAGCTGGACGGAACCAGCGGCGAAGAGGGCTCTGAGCAGGACGGAACCAGCGGCGAGGAAAGCTCTGGGCTGGACAGAACCAGCGGCGAAGAAAGCTCTGGGCTGGACGGAACCAGCGGCGAAGAAAGCTCTGGGCTGGACGGGACCAGCGGCAAAGGAAGCTTTGTGCTGGACGGGACCAGCGTAGGAGGCACAGTGCTGGACAGGACCAGCGATGAAGCCTCTGTGCTGGACGGGACCAGCGGTGAAGGCACTGTGCTGGACGGGACCCGCGGTCTATAATTGTTCTTCACGCGCACAGTAACTGAAATTTAAAACTGTTAAAATAAAAAGGCTCAATAAACTATTGCATATATAGATACTGTATAATACACTATGCATCGATATGTCTTTCCTTTGTGCTTTTCAATTTGGACTTGAAGAGCTGCGCGCTGTGACTCTGTGTTGCTTCAACCGCATCATTCTGCACTCTGGATGCGCATAAGCGCTGTGTGCTGCATTGAGTCTTTCATAATCATATCATAATACTTTTGCACAATGAAAGATTATTAATAGCCTTTTTTGTTTTGTCCTATCTATTATGTTGTTGCCTCATTAAACAGCTGTGCTATACTTAATATATGTCTTAATTTTATAATAGACTATACATAAAATAATTGATCTTTTTGATTTTTGTTATCTTGTTTTTCATGAATGTATTTTACAACAATACAAAGAGCAATGTGTAACGTTTTACCAGATGTAGTGCTACACGATAAAGCTCTAATTTCGATTTAGAGAGTTGATCTGGCAGAGTTATTGTGTCTATCTAGGTTTCCTTTGGAAATATTTTTCAAATTCACACAGAATGCATTAAAACTGTAAAGCATGTCTGTTTGTGCCAAAATCGTGATTAAAATCGAAATCGAAAAAAAAATCAAGAAATCGTGATAGGTTTTTTTTTGTCCATATCGCACAGCCCTAGTATGAAGTTGTTTTACCATAAGCCAGGAGATAAATGGAGTACCCTAGTTTGTCAGTATTTACTTGGGGATGCCCATCCTGCTAAACAGAAAGAACAACTCCTTGGTGATGTTCTTGGAAGATGCTTTTCAGAGTGGAACTGTCTCGGGATACCGGGTGGCATAATATATGATGACCAAGATGTGTTTGTGACTCCGAGCTGATATTGGCAACAGCCCCACAAGGTCCATGCCAATGTGTTCAAAGGGCACTTTTAGGATGGGCAGTTGGATCAGGGTGCTGGGGGTGGTTTCTGTGGGGCAGTACATTAACTCGCATCGCAACTTATACATAAACATTTAACCTCTGCATTTATTCCTGGCCAGTGGAACCGATCCTTGATCTGCTGGAGAGTGTTCTCAGGACCCAGATGCCCTGCCAATGGATGAGAGTGGGCCAGGGTCAAAACTATTTCCGTCTTGGCATAGGGCACCACCACCAGATGCCTTTCTTCACCTCTCCTGATCGCCAAGCAGTAGAGCATACCATTTTCCACAATGAAGTGTGGTGTTGGATGTGGGATGGGTAGGCCCTCTTCTCCATTAATTAATCTGACCTGATCACAGCAGTTCTTAAGGCACTCATCTTCTCTCTGTTCTCTGCAAAACAAACCTCCTGCAGTTACCTGCTGAAACAGATCAGAGTACACATTTAACTGGGAGGCATGCGACTCAGCCTTTCGCTCATTGTCAGTGACAAGCATCACTGGCTGTCATGGGGCATCCCTCTTCCTTTGTGTGACTAGCGCCATCTAGCAGACTGCATTGTGGTTGACAGAAGGTGGTTGAATCCCGGGTCAGTCACGACCAAGCAGGAGGGGTACTGGTAGATCCTGGACTACCCCCACTTCCATCCTCCGGCGTCTGGGGTCTGCGGCAATGGTAACCATATGGACTAGCACATACCGGGATTCCCCATGTACCCAGGTGATGGGCATCACCATTTTACCTCAGTCTTTCGTTGGTGTTACATCTTGACAAGATAATGATAACGAATAGTAGGCACGCTTTTATTTCCCTGTTAAAAAGGGTGCAATAATGCCAGTCCACTCAGTCTCGTCCCACCCCTCCTGCTCAGCCACGACTTTAAAAATGTGTAGGTAGGCCTCCACATCATCAAGGTATATTAATTTGGTGAGCAGTTGGCCGTCTGTGGCTCGGATACTGGGGAGCGGAGCTTGCAATGCGGTCTCTAGTCGGAGCTGCTAAAACTCAAGCTCTGTCCTTTCCTGACATATAGCCAACTCATCTGAAAACCTCTGCTGGCAGAATAAGACTTTCGGCCAGTCGACGCAAGATGTCCTCCATGCCATACCAGAAAGAGAATGAGAGAGAGACAAATCTGTAGAATATAAGAGGAAACACAGACAAGTTAGGTCAGTATCTGTCCTCAATTCTCATTTGCCCACATTCTCCACTCGTTGTGTCAGGAGAAAAGAGGACGAGACTCAATATGTGGTAACATTACCTTATTGAGTGACAAGTTTGAAATTAGTGTAGTTGTTCCAAGGTGCTGGAAAGCTGGTGTTTAAGACCAAGAGTCAAGGTGTGGCAACATGCTGGAGAATTGCAGTCTGGGTTTCTTAACAATTACTGGAGCCTATAGAAGAACAGAGCCAGAGAAAGTGTTAGTCCGGTCTTGGGAGATCTAGCCTCCCCTAAGCTTCTTTCTGTTGTGCTTAAATCCACTTCTCCTGATGGATCTCAGGTGGCTCCTTTTCCCAGACCATTTCCATGACAATGCTGAAAAGTACTCGGGTAGCTCGCCACATTAGCAAAATCTGCTGATGTTAATAATACATCATAAGTCATATGAATCAATGACAACATGGCAGATGTAGTATGTTCAGGGAATGTATTAATGCCATTCACCTGTATACCTAATCATACTTAATCAACAGCCAATAAGTGGCCAAAGTTCTAAGTTCTTTAAACATTGTATTTATGCAGGGCTCGACATTAAGGCTTATCCGCTTGTCCGGGACAAGTGGATTTTTTTGTAGGACAAGTGGAAAAGAAAATTAGTTGTCCCACTGGACAAGTTAAATTTCAAACAAAATAAAATGGCATATTACTTCACGTTATGTGCCACTCATTACGTCGATTGTACAGAATTAATTTTACTGATTTGAAACGAACACATTTTTTCGCCCACAATCCGTCGAACCAGCGTCCAGCTCAGAATGCTTTGATTGGCCAATCAGGAGTTTAAACATTTTTACCTGACTCAAGAACAGTGGTGGAGACTGATGTTTCTTCAAGCGCCAGGAAAAACTCCAAAAACAAGTCACCATTCACCAACTGCACCATACGAATTAAAACGGGAACGAAAATTTGTAACCAAATGGAAAGATGAATTAGACTGGGTTCGACACTCATCTACATCACTCACCGGTCAAATAAGGCTTTGGCGGGACAAAAATACGGTATAGAAAGGCTGACAGAAAACAGTGGGCAAGTTCCAGTTTTCTTGCGCTTGATGTTTAAACCGACAGGACTAGACAATTGATTACCCGGACAAGTGACTTTTGTGCATGGACAAGAGAAACATAAATGTACTTGTCCGAAGGACAAGTGCCTCAAAAAGTTAATGTCGAGCCCTGATTTATGTAAGAAAAAATACGTTTTTATGTCCATCAAAATGTCATATTTTAATGGAAATAAAATGATTTCACAAGGCTTTAAATCACAAGTGCTGTGAGTTCTTGGATTCCCTTTAGGCTAATATTGTTGTGAAATGCTTTAATTTATGCTACACAGCAGTGAGATCATTAGCATTTTAGCAGCATGAAAGCTGTAACTCAAATTACCCATTGCAGGGAAGTCTACGAAGCTACTGGCTAATTGCATTATCAAGGGCAAGAGATTTTTTTCCTCTACCTTTGGTTACAGTGCATCTTACCTCAGAAACTGCAAACTCAACTGACTGATTTATGAAAATATGCCATCCACAGTGAGAAGCATCCCTTTTTCTAGGTCAGGGTTATTGCTCCGACTAGCCTACATCACAAGGAAATTTCACTCAAGAACTTCTGCACTACTAAGCTCAGAAACCCAAACAGCTTTACATACATGACAGCACATGTTTTCTACGTCAAGCACTTGCTTTATGCAGCTGCCATCTATCATTTATGAAAACTCTATAAATGCTTTATGCTAGCTTTACAAAATTCCACTTAATTAAGAATATGACTAAACGTTCCATGGTTGCTTCTCTGAGCAGTGCCGTAATGTGACATAATTCATTAACATCACCTACAGTGTTTGGAGCACATTTCTGGCAAAGAAAGGGGGCAATAAAATCAGCCAATCAGATTTAAAGGCCAATACCGCTGACCCTGTTTCATGTTAGTAGCTAAATCAATACTATGAAAAGGAGGATTGCTGCTAAGAGCTGAAATGGCTCCCTCATCAATGATAGAATGTGTCAGCTCTATTTTAGAGATGAAAATGACCTTTCAGTGTGATCTGGGGCATGCTCCCCATAGCTCCCTATAGAGTATATCAAAATGCAGTTAGATTTTTCACACTTGTCAAGTGAGGGCTTTTAAAAAATATCTGCCTGCCTTTCCATGACAATAAACTTCAACCTTGTGGAAAGCAAGAGTCTTGATGGACATTCAAATCATGTGTCATTTTACATTATGATCATTGATTGCTGTGCAATATTTACAAAAGGACTTTATATTGAAAAATATTTTTTAAAAATCATACATTTGATTTAAAAACATCCTTATAATAAATTTTAATATGGTCCTTGGATGGTTGTTGTGTTTGCAAATTACGTTTCAAAGAATAGTTACCAGGGATTCAGTTTCTTTGTGTAGATTTATTCCCGAAAGTCTATTTCAATGAGGACACAAACCTTGAAGTCTTGCATTCAAAAAAAAGCTATTGGACATTTTCAGTGTTATTGCCCAGGAATTAAAAGATACAGTTCAATGAACACACGTTGACCTTTGTGACAACATGCCCCGAGATAAATTCATCTGAATATCAACTATAAATACATAAAAATAAATAGCATTGCCAAAAATGGAACTGTCAACTGGTATAATCGTCTGCGTTCAGAGACTGTGAAGTTCTAAAAATTCTCCAAGGGAGGATGTGTGCAAATAAGGAATGATGATAGGAATATGTATTTTACCCAATATGTGGAACATTTTCAATGTGAGTGTGTCCGTCTGTTTCCTACCTTTGCCTCAGCTCAGTAACTTCAAAACATAAGCTCATAATGGAGCCCACACTGTATCTTTAAAGAAATAAACCTGACTCCAGGCTTCATGGAAAGTCATTAAGAGGAAATATACTGTACTTTAGGTAGAAATGGTAATGGTAACACGTGAAAAGGAAGTTCATGTATTGTGTATTGTAATCATGCACACATGTTTTTCATGGGTCGAAAAAGTCAATAATATAGAAAAATAAGGATACAATTCACATAAGGCAAAAATAAAAAAAGACCTGCATAAAGTATTTTCATATGAGTTTTCATGTTTCAGAAATAGTAAAATAGTAATAGTCTTTCATTGTAAAAAAAGTATCCAGGACAGGCCAGATATATATATATATATATATATATATATATATATATATATATATATATATATATATATAAGGATATATACAGTAAGGATACTGTATTTTTAAAATAATTTTGTAAAAAAGGGTTTGAACAATGTTTTTCATGCTTGTTGACTGAACCATAAACAATTATTGCACATGCACCTGTGGAACAGTCCTTAAGACACTAACAGTTGAGATGCAGATAATTACGGTCATAGTTGCAATAGCTTGACTCTGAAAAACACCAGGAGAAAGATGTCCAGGGTCTCTGATCACCAAGCGTGAACATGCCATTGACCTGCTGCAGGGAGCCATGAGGACTGCAGCTGCGGCCAATAAACAATAAACTGGAATGTCTGTAATGCAAGACGCTTATAGGGAGACAGGAAGGACTGATCATTCTTAAAGGAATAAAATAAAAATAATTTAAAGAAAATACAAATGACAAAAGCACATTATTAAATTATCAAAATTACAATGAAGCTAATTCCAAATATTAATACTAAAACGTAGTGTAAGAAACTGTAAGAAAAATTCTTGGGTAAACGAAAAAGGTACATTTTCTGCCAGGGCATTAGCTGTTAAGTTTACAGACAAAACCTTTTACCTTTAAACACACTGCAGTGCATAATTCAAAATACAACCCCAAATCAGAAAAAGTTGGGACATTTTGTAAAATGCAATAAAATCAAGAATCTGTGGTTTTTTAATTCTATTTCACATTTTATTAACTGACAAAAGTACAAAGAAATGTTTTCCAATGTTTTCAGTGAATAACATAATTGTATTTTGTAAATATGAACAAATTTAGATTTTGATGGCTGCAACACACCACAAAAAAGTTGGGACAGAGACAAAATAAAAGTGAAAAGATTATCCAAATTAGAGTATCCAACTATTTTGAAACAGTCCACAATGAGCAGGTGAATTGGTAATAGTTGAGGGTATCATGTTTGGGTGTAAAAGTGCTTCTCAGTCTTTTTAAGCAAAGATGGGTCATGGCTCATCACTTTGTGCCAAATATCATGAGAGAATTGTCAAACATTTAAAAAATCCCATTTCTCAATGCAAGATTGCAAAGAATTTATGCTTTTCATCATCTTCCATACATAATATTGTCACAAGATTCAGGGAATCCAGAGAAATCTCAGTCTGTGTAGGGTAAGGCAGTAGACCTCTGTTGAATGTGCGTGACCTTTGAGCCCTCAGATGGCATTGCACAAGATACCATCATGCTACTCTGTTAAATACAGACACATGTGCTCAGGAGTAATTTGGAAAACCGTTTTCACTGAACAGTCTGACGCTGCATCAAGGAGAAACCGTTACGCAAGGAGAAAGCTTTACATCAGTTCTATGTGGAGATGCCGGCGAGTTCTCTGGGCCTGAGCTCATCTCAGATGGTCTAGAAGACAGTGGGGATGTCTGCTGTGATCAGATGAGTCCATGTTTCAGCTTGTTTTTGGGAGAAAATGGACATTGAGTTCTCAGTCTCAAAGACGAAAGGGACCAACCAGACTTTCACCAGTGACAGGTGCAAAAGCAAACATCAGTGCTGGTATTGAGGTGCATCATTGCAAAAGGTATAGGTAACTTGCATTATTGTGAAGGTAGCATTGACATTGACACTTCCCTGTTTTCGGAACCTTCACCAGTGGTTCGGGAGTGAGGAAGGCTGTACACTCTGCAATACCCCTAACGCAAGCCTCCAGCACATCTTGTCAGGCTGTAAGATTGCGCTTTCCCGGGGACGCTATAGATGGCTTCACGACCAGGTCCTGAGAAAGCTAGCCGAGGTGATAGAGAGGCGTCGACAGGGCAGCAAAGGGGTACCACCAGCAGAGAACCACAACCTCATCACCTTTGTCATGGAAGATGGGGAAAGAAGAAACCTCAGGCCAAAAGAAACAGCTAGGCAATTTCCCCCTGACCAGGAGTGGGATATGAGTGTTGATCTTGACAGGCAGCTCCGTTTCCCTCCGAGATTACCGCTACATCTCTCTGCCCCGACATAGTGGTGTGGTCTACCAAGGTAAAATCGAGCTCCTCATTGAGCTCACAATACCAGCGGAGGAGGGGATGGAGGCCGCCTATGAACGTAAGAAGGCCAAGTACTCAGAGCTGACTGCTGAGTGCCGGGAGGCTGACTGGAAGACCTCCATCTATCCAGTGGAGGTTGGATGCCGAAGCTACGTGGGACTGTCAACCACACGCCTTCTGAGGGACATAGGAGTGACCGGAGGGAACCCAAATAAGGCAACCAAAGAGCTAGCGGAGGAGGCAGAGAAGGGAAGCTTTTGGCTCTGGCTGAGGAGGAAAGACAAGAGCTGGGGAAAGAACAACTAACCCAGATAACAGCCGCAGAGGTTAATATCTATCAGCTGCTGGGGGTGACAGGGAGACGTCCCTGTCACTGCTCCGCCACCAGGAGACCTTCCAGGATTAAAGGAATGAAACGTTGGTGAATGGTGGTTCCTGGCTGATGACCCTGCAGCTGACCCGTGGGCACCGGAGGAGGTGCGACCGGTAGCAATGCCTAGCAGGTGTTCCATCTACCTGTACTTTTCACATTTAGGCATATATTTGGATCGTACAGAGACATAAACTGCCATCAAGATGACATCTTTCCTGGGAACCAAGACAATGCCAGGCCTCATTCTGCACATGCTAAAACTGAGTGGTTTCTAGACACTCTGCGCCATAGAAGGGATGTGCCTGCCTGCCTTACTGTAGTCCAGATATGTCTCTTATGGAAAATGTATGACCCACCATGACAAGGAGAATCCGGCAACGATGACCACAGACTGTTGAGTGGCTGTCTTGTATCAGACAAGATTGGCCAAATATTCCACTAGCAAAACTCCAACAATTAGTATCGTCAACTCCCAAAAGTGTAATGAAAAGGAAAGGTGATGTGACACAGTGGTAAACATGTCTCTGTCCCAACTTTTTTGGGGTGTGTTGCAGCCATCAAAATCAAAATTTGTTCATATTTACAAAATACAATTATGTTGGTCAGTGAAAACATTGGAAAACATTTCTTTGTACTTTTGTCAGTTAATAAAAGGTTAAATAGAATGAACAAATCACAGATTCTTGATTTTATTGCATTTTACAAAATGTCCCAACTTTTTCTGATTTGGAGTTGTACAAGTAAAACTGAAAATCAAAAGAAAAATTCTTAATATCAACATATTGCATTGGGCCCTATTTTTATGGACATTTCTTAAAGTGTACTAAAAAGATACTAAAATAACCCATTTACCCAGAGTGTTTTTAATCACCTGAGGTAATCTCATGGGTATTGGCTGAGTTAAGTTATTTTATTGAACACTGTAGACACTGTGAACCAGCCTCACTAGTTTCCCCTTAAGCCAGGCCGTGTTCGGAAGAAGAATTACAGCTTCTGTCCATCAAACGGCCCGTTTTTCTCCTCTTTTTGCAGCCCTGTTTTTACAGTCAGCCATCCTGACAGGCAGAGTGCTTCACGCCATCCCAGATGGGGCTGATTGATCAACTGACTTGGGACCAGCACCTCTCTTTGATACGGCAGTGTGTGTGACTGATGGTATGTGGGTTGAGTGTGTCAGCATGTGTGTGCGCCCGTGTGTGTGTGTGAAAAGGACGGTCGACATTACAACCAAAGTCACATGAGGTTTTCTCTGACAAAGGGTTGATTCACTCCATTGAACTATAAAGTGCAGCAATTTAGTTTTACTGTGAATTGATGGCTTGTGAATGAGTACTAGATGGGGTCAGTTATGATACATGGGCATTCCCAGCTCACCTTGCGTTCTTCGCAGCTCTGGTGTCTCATTAGCTAAGCTTTTTTGGCTCTCATTGTTGTGCTTAAATCTGTACAGTCAGTCTAAAGTCCTTTGGTGAAGTAAAGTTACCATTTGCAAAGCCAGCTTTAATGGAGTTTTAATGACAATACTTAAACATAGCTTTTTCTTTTAGCATTCAAGGCAAAATTAGTTTTTCTCATCGGTTTTCTTAAAGTTTAAGCTCTTTATCCTCTGAAGATCTTTTGGGTAAAAAAAACAACCTATCAGCCAAGCAAGATCTTGCTTCAGCAAATCAATACTACTTTGAAAAGTCATCAAATCAAAGCGTTCTTCTTCTGCATGATACTGACGGCTGGGAAATTTTCTATTTTGCTGTGGTCCTGTGGCATTTATTCTAAGCTTTATTCATCTAATGATTGTGACCTCATGACTATGCTGCAACACGTTAAATGTCATGTGCAAACGAGTGCTGAAATTGTTTCATAAGATACATATTTAGATCAAGCAATAGTTGTTTTAAGTAATGACTCACAAAGCACACTGAATGACATGTTAACTACTCTAATGGATTTTGTAAGTCAATATTTCTCATTTATAATCGTCTGCTTCTGTGAAAATACTTCATGACTTATTTTCTTCATTGAAAGAAATAAAACAGCAGTATCTTGTTTTGATTAGCCCTGACCGGGTATGAGATGTCAAGTTGCAGAGGTTTATTCTTTTGAAAGCATTCATGATCAAAGAAAGATTTCTGTTTGCCGTACCATCACTTGTCTCGCTGTAAATACATTAACAGTCCAGTGCCGTAAGAGACAATATGCTGGATGTTTAGAGTTTGATGGGCACTACAAGAGGAAATCAGCTATTCCGCACCAATTTGTAAGCTGAATTGCTGTTTATATAATGCCTGAAATGAAAAGTGAATATACTGTATATATACACGAGTACCCTCGATTATTATTTTGATTATGACTTTTAAAAAAGTGAAAGAAAAATCATCCATTTACAATGACGATGCAACAATACTAACATTTTAACAGCAACAACAAAAATGATATTATGGTAGATAACAATAAATAGCTGATATTAAATAAAATTCCTTAATAAAATAAAAAATAAATAATGTTAATTCGAAAGAATTTCATGTTGAGATCAGTGTCAAATTGTTAACTGAAACTATTAAAAATAGTTTTATTTAATTTAAATAAAGTTGACTTAAAATATAAGAATGATTTTAAATATTAGATTAAAAACTTCAACTTGAAAAAACTAGAAATTAGAAATGTTGCCTTGGCAACTCTAAAATCACTAAACTAAAATCACTAAACCTAAAATAAAATAAAACTACATAAACTAATTTTAAAAAATAAAACAGACAATAAAAATGACAAAGGCACATAAAAGTGTGTGTGTGTGTGTGTGTGTGTGTGTGTGTGTGTGTGTGTGTGTGTGTGTGTGTGTGTGTGTGTGTGTGTGTGTGTGTGTGTGTGTGTGTGTGTGTGTGTGTGTGTGTGTGTGTGTGTGTGTGTGTGTGTGTGTGTGTGTGTGTGTGTGTGTGTGTGTGTGTGTGTCAACCGATAAACAAACGAAGACAAACAAACAAACATAATTAATAATAAAAAGAATAAACCAATAATTTCAGTAAAACTGATATGGAACTGATATTTTGTGTTTCCCTTATTTATATTTGCTTTGTCAAAAAGAAAATGCATTTTGATCACTGGCTATCAAGTTTGTTTGGTGCACCATGTAAGGCACCATGTAAGACTGGTGCTACCTCAAAAAATAAGTATACAAGAATAACTGCACTGTATATATGCAAATAACTGTGATCAGACATAGAGAAGCCTGTATTCTATGAAAGGATATGCAACTTGCATATTTGATCTGTTCTCAAACATCCTGTAAATGCAAATTAAGTGTTTGTACAGTTCTATTGGAAAAAAGAGCTGGGAAGATATGGATCTAGACATCTGACAACACTTAGTCATTCATTACTTCACATATTTTTCTGGGCTTAAGTGAATAACAAAGAGTTACCCTGTGTTTTGAAGCTTCATTTTAGCTTTAATATTTTAACATAAAATGATTGGCTTTCTTAGAGATATCATATTGATATGTTTGCTTGCTCTAATACACTACTGCCTGTAACTTTACTGATAGCGTCATGGTATAAGACCTTTAGAACAAAAGAAAAACAGAAATGCAGATGTAAAATATCAATTGCTGTATCCGAATGCTATACCAAGATATACATTTCAAAGAAGTTTCCTTCTCCGTTAGAGAAAGCACATGAAGGGAAAAGCCATTGAAGAGTTATAATGGTGGACAAGCTTTGTGACAGTGACCAATGTAGCTAAATATTGAGCACATTTGTCTGATGGGGAAGCAACAACCACACACACTTCTCAGGAAACACAAACCGGCCCTTATTAATACTGATGATGCACACTAAATGTGAACTATTCTTAAACAGAGGGTTTTTCCTCTGTTCCAGATAACACGCCTCCGCTGCAAAGTCCTAGTGAAAGTGTTGAGTAGCACAATGATGGGCCGCCATCTGTCGTTTTCTCATTAAAGTGAGGAATATGTTAATGCCTCTTCGCAGTCTTGCAGAGCTGCTAAGTCAAGGACAAAATTAGATCGCATCCAACATTGTTATCCATATGTCAAGAATTTCTCTTTTTATTGACTTATTAAAACTTGTAATTTCTTACCTTGTAAAAAGGTAAAATGGAGAGTCAGACAATAAAGTATGCCTAATTGGTTAAGTAAAAGAGTATGTAACATAACGAGAATCTATTATATATATATATATACACATTTTATTTATAGGCCTACACACTATATATTGCTTTGTTTGCTTGCTCTGATACCCCACACACTATCTATCTATTTCTCCATCGATCCATCCGTCTATATATCTTTCTATACACAAATTGTAATCATACATCCTGTTTGCTAAACCACAATACAAATTAAATTCTAATTATTTAATTCAGAACTGAATTTAGAAGGCATTTTCTATTCAATTCCAAATAGTGCACAAGCATATCTGTATTTTTGTGTGTATTTGTATCCAGGATAGTATATCTGTTGCACTTAAGTGGCCACCGCAGGGGAGACTACACCTGGATAAAACATTCAGGGTTTTTTTGGCAATTATTTTGGATTATTCCAAAAGCACCGTTTCTTCAGCTCATGTATTTACTGTATGTCTGTGTGAAAAATACCCTTCAAACATAAGTATCTGACAGCTGTGTTTGCCATTCTCTTTTCAATAGATTTCCAAATGATCTGAGATACATCAGACCGTTCAAAGCGTGGCCAGAAAGTATGAGATGAGAAAAAAAGAGAAAAAAACTGAGCTCAGAGCTGTAATGGCACTCTTACATCATGGACTATCTGGAGAACAGTGCAATGTATGACTCAAACCTTTTTCATTCGAAATGTGCTCATTTGGCATTCTTTCTAAGCCATCAGAAGCTCCCAGCTCTAAATCTTTGATGTTGCTCAGAGAAAAATCCTGTCTTCAAATCAGATAAAACAGATACATTTTTAAAAATGTTTTTTTTTTTTTTTTTTTTTGAGAAGTGGCCTCAAATCAACAGCTCTTGAAATCGCAGCTTTCCTGAGTGCATCAATAATACATGATGACCCACTTTTTGGTCTCAGATTAAGACATAACACTAGCGCAGAACTGTCCCATCAGTTGCTTTACTTCAGGGGTGATTTATGCATTGGTGCTTTGACAATTACAGTCTACAATTACAGGTTTTGTATAGTTTCCTATTTAACAGAACGAGCTGTATTTCTTTTGCAGACTATTCAAAACAACTTCTGCATTGTGTAACCACCAGACATTTTGTTATATCACACAGAATTCAGTTCAAGCATAGGGATCAGAAAAATGATAATTGTACTTTTGCAGAAGAAGGAAACACAGACAATGTACATTGAGACTTCCAGCACTTCTGTGTCACAGACATTTTCACCAGTACATTAATTAAGATAATACATCTGAATGTCATTGGCACAGATGCTGAAAACAGATAGGATATATTGTGCTTTTTTGCCATAAGTTGTGATTATTTTGTCATCGGATTTCACAAGTTTTTAGTAGTAGAAAGAATAACTGCATTGTTCCTTTTTATTAGCTCGAATACTTGGGTGATTTTCTCAAGCAAAACATTTGGTAAGCCTGTATATTCCAGCCTGTATATTCCAGTAAACCATAATTTCGGTTTACTTACGAAGTTCTTGGCAGGTTGTATATCTGCTTGTTACCCCTTTATTACCCAAAACTTAACATATTGTTCCCTTATACCTACACGGAAGTACACTATAATTACATAAACGTACACCGTAATTTCGGTTTACTTACGCAGTTGTTTGCGGGTCGTAATATAAAGTGTTACCGTAATTTCTTGTTTAATGAAATACTGTATAAAACTGCAGCCCAAATGTGATTTATCTGTAGGTACTCACAGGGAATAACAGTTTCGTGATATTGCTCATATTATATTATATTAATAGTGCCTTTATATTATATTATAATAAAATATAATATATTATATTATTATAACACACAACTAGGAATATATATTTAAATTGCACTTAGAATAATGCAATACATATACAGATTTCATATGGCCACAATGGCATTCAGATTGAAGAAGAATACAAGCATTAAAGGCAGGGTATGGTAGAAATCCCCAAAAATACTTTTTTCCAAATTTGTTTAAACTGTCTTTATATATCAATGCATAGTTAAAATGCAAGTACTCTGGAAAAGAAATTATAAAAATCGAGTGTCTGTAGTCCTCTCAGGACTGCAATAAACACAGCTCATTATTCAATTAACTCCCACCCCCTCCCTTCCAAAGCCACGCCCCCAAAACACATGAACGCGCAATCCCGGCCATTCGCTCAGCTGGAAGAGTCGGACGCGTTTACCAGCGCCAAGCAGAGAGGGGCGCAGTGCATGTAGTGACATCATGTCAGAATCACAAGTAATAAAATAACTAACTTTATCAGTATGAATATAAACAATTAACATGGCTGTTAGTACTCACTATCAAGCTCGCATATCGGTACTGGTAAAGTCTAAAATATTTTACTAGCTCGTAACGGAATCAAGCTAAATATAAGGCAAAGCTATAAATAGCTTAATTTTATTATCAGTTACACTGTGAAGAAGGTGAATTTGTAAGATTCATAACATAAGATAGTTTACAGATAAACTGAGTAACATCAAACACCTTCTCACAACTGCATTGCAGACACAAGATAATATTTAACACACAACATTGTATAACACATACAGAGATACAACATAAAGACATAGGTAAACATATGTAGAGCATATAACAACAAACCAAACGTGAAAAAATGGAGCAGGTAGAGTTCACGGTGAACATAGGAACAAAGTTTAGGCAGTTTTTTCACGTTCTGGCTGTTCTGGAAGTTTTTTCAAAATGAAAACAGCAAGATTACCTGTCCAGCAGAAATAAAGCCATCACGGAGTCACTTTTCAGCCCCTTGAGATCCCTCAGTTGTCGCCACCGCTGGAAAGCCACGCCGATATTGACTCTCGTATGATTTCTTTATTTATCCAAAGACTTTTTATTCATAGCCTTTTCAAATACGGTCTTCCCTTTTTTAACTTGTTTGACTTCGCTGCCTCTTTATGCAGGTAATGTTACTGAGAATTTTGACTGTTCTTTCTCTGCCATAATTGTTATTACTAGCTTCCGTGCCTCTTCAAACGTGTGCGCGCATTTGGGCTGCTCCTGTATCAGCAGAGGTGGTATCCATGGTAGCGAGGGAGAGTGACAGTCGCCCCAGCCAATCATTTCTTTCGTCCCGAATGGAATAATGAGCTGTGTTTATTACAGTCCTGAGAGGACTACAGACACTCGATTTTTATAATTTCTTTTCCAGAGTACTTACATTTTAATTATGCATTGATATATAAAGACAGTTTAAACAAATTTGGAAAAAAGTATATTTGGGGATTTCTACCTACCCTGCCTTTAATATATTTGTTATCATTTTGCCATGGTTTTTGTAACTATCACCAGTAAGAGTGCCCGGGATAACCATCAGAGGGCTCTCCATCCCTGGAAAATCACCACACATCCACAAACTACATTTCCCATAATCCTTTGCCCGGACTAATCAGCCATGATCACACTCACCTGTATGTCATTACCTTGTTTAGCTCACCCCATATAAGCCTGGTTTTCACATTCATTCCTTGCAAAGTCTTGTTTAGTGTTTATACTGCAATTCTGAGGGTGTTTGAGTCCTGTTTCTCTTGTGTCCTGGTTACCTTGATTCTCTGCTTGTTCCCTCGGATTTCTCTCCTTGCCTCAGCCCTTTTCTGTTATTGTTTGGATTGCTTGTTTGTGTATGACCCTTGCCTGGAATTGAATTACTTCTTTGGAATACCCTTTCAAAATAAATACTGCATTTGGATCCTCAACCGACTTAACTGAGTACTCTCAGAGTAGTATGTGACCGTTTTAAATTGTAAGTGATCTATTTTATGAGCTATCTCTCATCAGGAGTACATTCATTAATGGTCACTGTGGAGCAGAGTGTCCATATTGTTAGGTTTGGACTGATCTCTCTTTGAAAGCTAATAAGGTTTCAGTAAACTCATAGATAACATAGGAGAATGGCTCTTTGGTCGCGCTGGGTTATTGTTGTTTTCGAATTATTGTTGCACTATGGAAAACAATGTTATAACAGGCCAGGAGCAGCAGTGAAACAACAGGGAAAGTGTATGCAATTAAAATGCAGTACAGTGCCCTGCTATCAAATTTATGTGTACAATAAAAGTGCATGCATGCTAAGTACAGTCTCGTTTTACTCACTATTAATTTAAAAATTAGCTTAATATGCATTACCACAAAATTCAATGAATAGTTAATCATGCATTTTTTACTATTAGCAATTTATAATTGTGCATGGAAATGCAAAGCACGTCTTAATGAAACCAGGCTTAATTGTATTGATGGCATTCCCTCTAAAGGGAAGCTATAAATCAACGGAAGAGTCACATGCTTTTATGGGACAATTCAGTCTTACATTATTGCACGCATGGCAACATAAACAGGCCATCATCCCTGCACACATTACGCTCCCTATCCTCCTGTAAATCAAGAAATTAGTGTATGCACGAAATAATGCATCTAATACCTCCTGCTGCATGCACTTCATCTCAGGAACAAATATGAATCTATTTCGCCAGGGGAACTCAAACAGGATGGTTGCTTAAGCACTTAGCAGCCATTTACAGATGCACACATCCATTGGCTCTGACTATAAAACACATTATGTAAACTATTCAGATGTCGTCTCCCTCTAGAAGGAAAGCCATGTGTTGGAGGAGATATTACAGAGAGGAAAGTCTTGAGGCTGCGGCAGAACTAATCCAGTTTGTTCCATCAGCAAAAGAGAACCTATTCTATACCAGAGCCATCAGCTTGGGAACTGCCAGATAAGCACATGTATGTTGCTTCACAAGTGGTGCTCCCATGAGTGAGGCATTATGGGGAAAATGTGGCCAAGCCGCATTTTTGTAACTCACACATTTGACAGCAGCTCATTTAAACTAAATGTATTCAGTTAAGATGTTTATGTGGAAATGGAGCACGACTACCGCAGCTGTGTCTTAATTACCCAAGTGCCACCAAAATATACATCACCACCGGTGCAGTTAAAACAAGCAGTAACCAAATGTCAATGTGAAGGTGAAGCTATAGGTGAGTCGCAAATGTATTTCAAATCATTTTATAAGTTCATTTTGTAAAAGAGGCTAAATCTATCCTAAAACATTCTAAATATAATAAACCATTCAGTAGAGACAATAATAACAGACCATAAACATTTGAAATCCACTTGGCCATCAAAAACCTTTGCAAGAATTCCCAGTTTTACATTTACGCTAGTAAGTCGAAAACGGTTTTAAAATACTTTTTTATAAGTTCATTTTGTAAAACAAGGGACAAAATCTTTCCAAAAAAATTCTAAATATTATAAACGTCTCAGGTTACGACTGTAACCTATGTTCCCTGAGAACAGGGAACGAGACAATACGTCAACGACGCTATGGGGAACGCCACAGGCGTGACAGGTGTCTGAAATCACTATCAAATCACGTCAATCATATTGACCGGCGACAGCCCGTGAATCATTAGCGTGAATGATTAACGTGCGACCTGGAAGTATAAAGGGGCGCCTTGCAAACATGACAAATCACCTTATCGTCTGAAGGGACTGTACGGTAGGCAAGCCCCGCGGCATGGCAGGGAGACGTATTGTCTCGTTCCCTGTTCTCAGGGAACATAGGTTACAGTCGTAACCTGAGACGTTCCCTTTCGAAGGGAACTCAACAATACGTCAACGACGCTATGGGGAACGATATACCAACGCCGCCATGCTAAGGGGAGTGCATGCCAAGTGGCAGTGACAACTGTCAGAACCAGCAACTTCAAATGAAACGCTAGAACCACTCACCCTCAGGTCACACTGGGCTGTCAGTGACAGCATTCCCTATGGTCATAGCCCAAGCTACAGCCTCACAGAAAAACCTTCATAGACATGGTTAAATGAAAGGTCTACCTGGGCCGGCTCCGGGCCTGGAACCTCAGCTTCCAATTAGAAGGGGTCCCTTCTAGGGAATGTGGCTAGGGAACCCAAGGGAACCCCAGCCAGTCACTATTCAGGGGAACGTACTCACCCCGAAATGCCACCAGGACGGCCTGACCTGGCGCCAGTACATAGACACTTAGTCTGGCCAAATCCTGTCTGTCTGAAGACAGAGCCTCTGGACAAATGCCTTAGGTAAGGCATCCAACCCGAGGGACTGCGAAGCTGGCAGTGAACCACTCGGCCCGGATCTCAGAGACGGGATATCCCGGAGAGTATGACTCAGCATAGTGCTTTCGACCCTTGCTAGCGAGGGGAGTTTCTCTACTCGATCCACGGATCAACCCAGTGTCTGTGTTTCAAAACACTGAGGAGGCCTGTGAAGGCCTAAGGGCTGATCTAACTGGGAGGCCTCACGAGAGGCCTACGACCGTCTGACCAGACTCAGGAAGCCGCATGCTCAAAGAGACCCTCGTGAGGGGAGCACAAGGTCTGCCTGGTAGGCAAACCAGGCTGTAGGCAGAAAAGGTTCCGGGAGGGAACCTTTAGCAGAGAATGAACACTTTAGCGAGCCAGGGCGCAAGCTCGCCTTCAGCAGCTGCCTATTAAGGCTAGCTGAAACTGATAGCAAGAGACCACTAGCTTCATAAACCCAGCACCACTAGGGAGCGTTACAGGGAGGCCCGGAGAGGCCTACTACCTGATCCTTTAGGGAGGCACGTGAGGCCTACTACCTGATAACCACAGTACGTGGGAACTCACCTTCAGGGAGGCCCGGTGAGGCCTGCTACCCTACGACCACAGGATGTGGGGAGCTCACCTTCAGGGAGGCCTGGAGAGGCCTACTACCTGGTAACCACAAACTGTGGGAACTCACCTTCAGGGAGGCCTGGTGAGGCCTACTACCTGACCGTTCTCATTCAAGGAGGCCTGGAGGAGCCTACTACCTGATAATCACAGCATGTGGGAACTCTCCTTCAGGGAGGCCTGGTGAGGCCTACTACCTGACAGCCAAAATATTTGGGAGCCCACATCCAGGGAGGCCCAGAGCGGCCTACTACCTGACAGCCACAATATTTGGGAGCTCACATTCAGGGAGGCCCAGAGAGGCCTACTACCTGATAGCCAACGTAAGTGGGAATTCGCCTTCAGGGCGGCCGGGTGAGGCCTACTACCTGATAACCATCTTAAGTGGGAATTCACCTTCAGGGAGGCCTGAGTGGCCTACTACCTGATAACCACTGGTAGCTTTGAGCCCTGAGTCCGGGTGAAAGTATAAGGTGGCCTGCTAAGGCCAGCCAGCTGGGGACTCGCCTATCAGGGAGGCCTGGTCGGGCCTACTAGCTAATAGCAAGTCATATTCTGCCCAAAAGTACACTGTTGGAAACCATACTACACAGCATAATTCACTAATGGGCTTCCAGTAGCGCTATAAGGTATGTCCCACAATGTTGGGACTCACCTCCGAGGAGGCCTGTTTAAGGCCTACTACCCATCAGTGAGTCAACTGCCCGAACCACCAAGGCCAACCACGTAAAGTGAGCTGGCCTACAGTGCCCTCTGGGGGGCTGTCCAATCAAGGAGGCCTGCTGAGGCCTACTACCTAATGGCGCAGCCTTCGTTGGCAGAAAAACTGTTTACACAGCGCCTACAGCATCCTGGTGCCTAATCACATTGCCCATGGCAGTGTACTCCGCAAGAAAGCTAGCACCCTTAAAACAAGGGGAGTACAACATACGCCACTCTGCCTCAACGGAGGCCCCAGTTAGTCAGGGGCCTACCATCTATGCATGGGCGTCAGCTCAGGGCAATGCTCTGGCTTCAGGGGAGCGTACTTCGACCAAAGAAGAAGTGAAGCTTACTTCATACTCGACCCGAGCCATAGTGGTGCGAGGTGGGATAAAACAGAACTGGGAGTGATGTGCTCAGACCTACCCTGTATCACAGGGGAATACTCACACCTAACCCTGAGGTTACCAGGGTGCGGGCCTGCCAGCGGCTCTAGGGGTGACAGAAATGTATCTGTGCCCAACCTAGGGGAGTGGGGCTTGAATGAAAGCCAACCACCTACAACCTAGCGCTCGAGCAGTAGCTCAGCGAGGTGAGTGAAGCCTAAACTGGCGGCCTAAATCCGTAGGCCAGTTCTGCATGGCAGAGTCGGGCAGGAAACCCAGTCTTCTTCGTGAAGCGAAAGACGGCCTAACCCTGCTCAATAAAGACATATATACCACGGAGGCCTGTTTGAGGCCTACCATGTCCTTACAAACCATCCTCAGCACCACGCTGCATTACTCTAGGCACCCCAGAATGCAGAGAAGGGGGCGGGCCTTGGCCTAACGACTCCCACGGGAGGAGGCTGTTTATACAGGGATGCTAGAAACCAACATTCACACAGTGAAGGGTCAGAGGAAGAAATGCTAAAATTTTTAGCAGAGCGCCTCTATTATCCCTGGCACAGCCTAGGCCAGCTACAGAGGCGGCCCTGGTGAGGGCCAGCCTGCAAGCATAGATCAATCTGAGGGCTCGGAGGAGCCACAGCCTTACTAAAGAATATAGTCTGTATTATTCCATACAAAGGGCTGCAGAATCGCTCAGCCTAATGAAACCCAAACAGAGCTCAAGGGGCGAAATACTCAGGAAGAAGTCAACGGACCCGTGGGCCGGACATAAGATCTATCTGAAGCTCTAGCGTCAGTCAACACTCTAAGTAAAAAATTCTAAGAGAGAGACCAACTACTCTTCCCTGAGGTGGCTAACAGCCCGAAGGCTAACATAGTTATCGTTCTGGCCACCTAACGGGGAACTTCAGGGCCCTAATGATCCAGGAAACTTCTCTTATATTACCTTGACATGACCCCATAGCTCTATACAGGGAACGAGGTCTGTAGAGAGATACATCTCGGAATTTTAATTCACAAAAAATTACTCTTAAAAGACCAGTCAGCTCACCTGCGGCGTGCGGAGTGAAGACTCGCCAGATAGTTCTTTATGACCCTGGGGTCCACCACTTTACATGCCTGAAAGAGGCGTTTCTACTAGCCAAGCCTAGGCGGGCCATTGGAACATCGTTCTTATCATAGGCCCAGCCCCAGGCCTGATGTAATGAACGTCTGGGGAGTCAGAAGAGAGGAGAGGGCTGGATTTCTTTTTAATGAAGCCCTCCGGGGAGATTATCCATCAGCGACACTGTGTGCGCTTGTGCTGGATAACCTCCCTCAGATCCCTCTACTTGCGGGAGTCACGCCTCTTCTGCGCCCTGTTCCTCCACGGAGGGGGCGCACGAGAGGCGACACTGGCTCTCTGGCCCTGTCTACGGTCCTCGGACCGTGAAGGGCCAGGCCCTCCCGCCTGCCTGGGTGTGGAACCGGATCTCAGCGGTATGCAGGATCCTGCAGCAGGTCGGCCTGATATGCCTGCAGCACCGCCATAGTGTGCAGGGAAGCACCAGCCTGAACCGCTGTCGTGTATGCTCTGCCATTCAAACGTGCTGTTGACTTTAGCGGTTTGGATGGCAGGGTTGGAGCTCTCAGTGTCGACGCCTGCCCAGACACGAGATAGTTCGCAAACGACTCGTCAAATGGGCGGCATGGACACATACCCATGCTCTGCGATCCCCTCAACATCAGCGAAATTAACCCGCTGATGTCGGTGAATACTGGCAGAGTATGGGCTCTTCCATGCCCTCTCGATCTCCGTGTGAAGATCAGGAAGGAATGGAAGGCTCACCTGAGCTGGTGTGTATGGCAGGGGAGAAACCGATCGCCAAGCCTACCGCGAGCGGTCTCTCCTCTAGCGCGTCGCCATGGCAGCTACAGCCTGTTGGCGGCGCGCTCCACAACATCCACCAGGTCTGCATACACGGGGCAGGGTGGCTGAGAGGGTTCAGGATCTACCTGATTATAAACCTCCTCAGCCATCTCCTGCTCGTCCTGAAGAGCAGCAACTGCAGGAAACCATTGGTGCCTGCAGTTCGCCCTCGTCAGCCGTTGAATCATTTGAGAGGTTTACAGGACTCTCAAGATGATCGATGAGCTCTATCTGGAAGCCCATGATGCAAGTCGCCGCTCTGCCTCGGCACGAGCGGGACCACGCGGACCAGACGTTGAACCCCCTTCACTCGAGAAGAGGGCCAGACGAGAGCGGAGCGTTTTAAGAGAAAAACGCTCACAGTTCACACGGAGGATTCCCTCGAGAACCTCTCGTGCGCGCTCTTCTCCCAGGCAGGAAAAAACACACTCGTGTGCTGTACATTTCATTTTCTTACCGTTTCATTGAGTAGCGTTTTCAAACAGACAGTCCCTGAAGACGATGAGATGGTTTGTCATGTTTGCAAGGCGCCCCTTTATACTTCCAGGTCGCACGTTAATCATTCACGCTAATGATTCACGGGCTGTCGCCGGTCAATATGATTGACGTGATTTGATAGTGATTTCAGACACCTGTCACGCCTGAGGCGTTCCCCATAGCGTCGTTGACGTATTGTTGAGTTCCCTTCGAAAGGGAACCATGCAATAGAGCAGTGGTTCCCAAAGTGGGTGCCGCGACAACTGGCTAGGGATTCCGCAGAATCTCAGCTTTTTCCCAACTTAAACAGTCTAAAATAACTATCCTACCATATAATACGTTTTATAGCATATATTTAAAAATATATATCAAAACACCAACATATGAGCACACACGAATATAAATAAGCGAAACAACAATGATATAGGCTATTTCAAATATATTTCAAGTTTAAATCGCCTGTTCCGGTCAGCTCCGCCCTCTGTACTGGTGCGCGCTCAATTTTATATTTCACACAGAGATTGACAAAAATGCGCTAGCGTTCTCATCCCTGGCATACGTGAAAAACAAAAAAAGGCAGCGCCTGTCAGTGAGCACGATCTACGAGTTGCACTATCCTCAATATACCCCCGTATCAAGAGGCTGTTCTCGCAAAAGCAGGCACGTGTAGGCTATCCCGTTAAAATGCCCGCGACACAGTTCCATGCACAGATATTTTAGCTTCATTTTTTTAAGGTCAGGTTTGAACAAAGCAAATGAGAAACTAAATAAAAAATTTAATTGAAGATGGTTATTATTATTTAAAGAGTCAAGTGTCAATCTTTAAATACACTTGTCTGTTAACAATGACTTGACATTTTGAACGTACTTGTTCACTTTTATTTATTTTAAAGATCTGAGGTGGATTCTTTTTAAGAAAAGTAGCGAATCTTTATAAGTAGTGATTCTTTTTGAAAAAGTAGTATTTCTTTCTTTTTTTAAGAAGCGATTCAATTTTGAGAAATTTTGAAAATATAGCGATTCTAGCAGCGATTCTTTTTGAAAATGTTGTGATTCTAGTAGCAATTCTTTTTGGGAAAAGTAGCTATTCTTTTTAAGAAAAGTAGTGATTCTTTTTGAGAAGAAGCAATACTTTTTGAAAAAGTAGCGATTCTTTTTGAAAAAAGTAGCAATTCTTTTTGAAACAGTAGCGATTCATTTTACGAAAAGTAGCTATTCCTTTTGGAAAAGTAGTGAATCTTTTTGAAACAGTAGCGATTCATTTTACGAAAAGTAGCAATTCCTTTTGGAAAAGTAGTGATTCTTTTTGTTTAAAGTAGCGATTCAATTTTGAGAAAAGTAGCGATTCTTTTTATGAAAAGTAGCAATTCTTTTAAAAAAAAGTAGTGATTCTTTTTGGGGGAAAAATAGCAATTCTTTTTAAGAAAAGTATTGACTTTTTAAGAAAAGTACCAACTCTATTTGAAAAATTTAGCGATTCTTTTTGAAAAAGTAGCGATTGTTTTGAAAATGTAGCGATTTTTGGAATAAATGTAGGGATTTTTTTTAGGAAATGTAGCAATTTGAATAAATGGAGCGATTCATTTCGGATGGATGTAGTTTTTTTATGAAAAAGTAGCGATTCTTTTTGAAAACGTACCGATGCTATTTAAGATCCGTAGCGATTCTTTTTAGGACCATGAGAATTGTAGTTATAATTTCTTTAATTGTAATTGCTAATCAAACATAACACTCACGCACACATACCATATCAAATTACTCAATGAATCAAGCTTGTAAGAAAATAGTGACTGCCACTATTTTCTGCAACTTTACAAATGTGACAGGTTGTGCCCTAACCTGACCTATTTTTGTTCTAAACTTAACAGAAGATAGATTATGTTCTTTGAATTAGTCGATACTGGATTCACTCTGCCATTTCTTGTCATCTATCTTACAGCTACTTGAGCCGATTGAGGTAGTCAACCTGTACTCATTTTGGAGTTTTATTATGAATAGCAAGATCATTTGTCCACTATCTCGTTGAATCACTCTTTCACTTCTCTGTGAAACAGTCAAAGTGCAATTTGCACATCAGCCTGTGCAAAATTGAAGGGAGATTAGGCAATCCAATACATTACAAAAGGATACATGTTTATTATTCTGTACAAATCAAATTATGTGTGCATATAACTTATTATATAAATAACAACTGTATTTAAATGGAATCATTCACCTAATAATTAAAATTCTGTAAATTCCATTATTTATTCACCCTAAATTCATTTCAAACTAATAAGGAAAACATTAAATTTTTTGTGGATGTGTGTGTGGATGAGTAAATAATGACAGAATTTTCATTTTTGGGTGAACCATTGCTTTACACCAACAGCATTTACTAAAACTAAAACTAAATAAAAAATAAAATTAATTAATTATGTAACAATATTTCATTATGTGTTAAGAATCCTCAGTTCAGACAATCAGAATTTTTAGGAATATATAAATTAATATTATTTTTCTAGAATTTAATACTTTGTTTCCCTTTGCACCCTGATGTGAGCCTGTAAACGGTAGATTCGTCCCTTAGACAACAAGAATGATGGAGCCAATGGAGGATGGCTGACTTATTAGCATCAGTGTGGAATGGTCCTTCATTTGCTTATCATTTCCCATTACATGGTATTGAGGCACTACCTGTGCTCCCTTCAATGCAGAGGTCATTAAAGTGTTCATATTAAAGGGATAGTTCACCCAAAAATCTAAATTCTGTCAGTAATTACTCACCCTCATGTTGTTCCAACGCCGTAAGAGAAGGAAAGGAATAGTTGAAATAAAGTCATTATTTTTGTTTTGTTTTTGCGCACAAAAAGTATTCTCGTCGTTTGATAAACTTAAGATTAAGACTATCCCTTTAATCTGTCCCCCCGTGAGGCCTTACCAATGTGCTCATATTTCATAAGTCTCAGCTCATAGTGCCAAAGCATTTTAAGCAGACCTAAGAGAAGAAACTTGCAGATAGTTACAGCAAACACAGCATGCAGACAACAGAGTTTATAATAATAATAATGGCAACCACATTCATTTAATCAAGTATACACACACACACACACACAGAAATATATCTTTCTCTTTCTCTGTTGAAAATAAACAATGTTAGTTAAGGTTTCACAAAAAAACAATAAAAAAAATACAAAAGTACTATAATGGGTTTCTTTTATTTTATGTTTTACTTTTTTTAGTAATTGCATTTTATGTAAAAGAATCTTACTACAAATAAGCAGGACATTGTGTGACATACAAGTGCATGCTGCATTTTTGAGTGCTGGTGAAGAACTGTGTGGAAAACAACGAAGACTACAGTTGCATATAGAAAAACCCAATCCGTCAAGCATTTAATCCGACATTAGGCAATATATCTTCCTTTGCAAATTCAATACTACACCCCCAGAAATGCCCTGAATTGACTCTGTGGACTGCCAGGGGGTACCATTGTGTAAGATGCTGTACAACAGAAGAATATATATCCAACAATCAAGCTCCAAAGCAAATGTTCTAAAGCAAATGCCAGGGCCCCCTAGGAACGTTTCTTCACCTCAGTTTTTCTCTTTGTGTAACAGTGCAACTCGTGTTCTCTCCTTTCCGCTACAATAGAATCAAAAGTTCCTGCCGAGCAATTTATCAAACCACAACATCAATACAAGCTCCCCTTGTATAGTGAGTGCTTTTAGAGAGGTGGTTGCGATAATGGAAAAACATCGTGAAGCAGCATGAAGTCAAGTTCAGGCGTTGCCGGAATGCATAATCACACCACTGGAAATAAGGAAACACTCTGACACACAAAACCTTTTTAAAACATCCCTATATTTTCCCAACAATATCAAATATATTGGACTAGACTATTTTCACTGGGAGCACTATTATAAATTAAGCAATATCCACGGTTATTGGCATACTCTGTAATTTAGGAGAACGTCTCAGCTTCGTAATTTGAAGGCATTCATTAAATCTTCAGGCCACTATTGATGTTTTCTCTTTCTGTGTGTAAATCTTTTATCTCATCACAAGAATTAGGAGATTTATTGAGGTATTAAAAATATAGACGACCTGACAGTCAAGGCAAAGGATGATTATTTGACATTATTCTAATATGTCACAAACATTTTAATGATTTATTGTCCTCTATGAATGCAAACTCATCAGAAAATTAGATTTAATATTGACTGTACATCAGTATTATAACCAATTTTTACCAATTTTATCTGAATTATATCTTTGAAAACTATTTCATTTGTTTCTGTTTAAATGTCTATTTTTTTGTGCCCAGTTTACTGTTCCTTCTCGCGATTAATAGCATCATCGTACTACTAAAACAAAGTGCAAATATATGATACGATACTACTTTTTTAATCCCTGAATAAATATTTTATTAGAGCAGCAGAAACACAAACACACACAAACCAATAAAATAAGATAAAATACAAAAAAAATCTATACAAACACAGCAAATAAATGTTTAGTATACAAGAATGCCTTAAATACTGCTATTCATACTAAACCATGCCTAAAATCCTGAATATAAATATTAAAAAATAGGAATAAGCTGTACCTACATACATATACTCTTCTATGTGTATATTAATGCACATTATTTAATATCCAAATAAATATGTTTCAAATTAGTTTTTAGATTTTCAGATATTAATATTTAGAAACTGTTGACAAACTGTTTGTCAAAACTATAAAACTGAGTAATATTTTTGAGGGATACAGAATACATTTTCTCAGGGCGGATGTCTTAAATTCTGTGGGGATCAGCCTTCTAGAACGCTGGCCGTAGGCTGAGATTAAATGAATAGAAAACAATCTTTCACTTGTGTCATCCATACAGCAACAGAGTGTGACAGATGCCTGGAGCACAGGTCTGGCAGTGTCTGCAGTGACAGCTGTGCATCAAGGTCACATCAAATGATGCTGGTGATTCATATTTCAGAGAAAAGGAACTTTAGTCCCATAAAACTTAACCCATTAAGGTTCGATATTTTTATGCATTTCTAAATTGTGATACTGTGGTAAAATGACTGCTTCTAATAATTTCGAGATAAACAATATTATATAGCGTCGCTGTCCAGTGTCCATATTTCTTCTTTTTTTCATCAATCATTATTTTTGCCTACTACATTCCTATTTATTATACCTTTACGTCTGCCTGTGGGTTTGGCAAATATTCAACAAATGAAATGTTTTAAAAAGAGCTTGTGACTAAACCTCAAACTGTCAGTAAAACCTCATAACTCCACCCGCCTCTATTGTGGATTAAGTAAATGAATATTTGTTTTATTTATTTGAGGAGTGGAGAAGAGCAACACAATCTCATGAAAGTGCGCATCTATACCACGATTGTTATTTATCGTGCCGTTTATATGCCAAATTTGTTTTTTGGGTGCATATGCTACGCACTGAAACCCCATTGGTTAGGATTAGGGGTGGGGAGTGAGTGCGTATTACACGCCATAAAGTGCGTATCATATGCACGCAAAAAATTAACCATGTCATATGCACGCAAAAACTATTTTTGGCGAATAAATAGCACGAGAAATAACATTCGTTATATAGATACGCACTTTCACGAGAAGAGCATTTGCGTTCGAGTCATAGCCAATAGGGCCTACTATTTTAAATAGCCTGTGCGTATCACGTCATCTTTTATAAAATGGGATTAGAGATTAAAACCAAACGCACTCACAATAAACTGTGGAACCTTTAAGATGATGAAAACTTAATGTGATTCACTTACTACCTCAGTTGCGGCCGTTCTAATGTAAAAAAAAAAACACGTAGCCTATGTCCGACGGTCAAGGATGGTCAAGAACCTTAACTATAGGCTATTTGAGCTTGATTTTGGTAAAATGTTATAATACAATAATACAATGACACATGCAAGTGATTAAGCATATAGGCCTATATCAATTTAAAATGATGTTTCCGCATGACAGCGACGATATACAGGATCTAATCATAGGGTACAACAGGGCTAAAAGGTGCATCAGGGTAAAAGCCGCATTTGACTTTAAACCAGGTGGCACAAAATTCATCTCCGCACTTTTCTTAACAAACGCTTTGGATGATGACGTGAAGATATGTAAAAGAATGGTATGCGGTAAAAGGCGCCCCTGCTTTTGGGGCTAAAGTAAGAATAATTAACACGTTAATAAAGAGCTGGCTGATTTTTCCATTTGTTGACATGTTAGATTCAAATGGTTGGGTGTCCACCTTAGAGATAATCACCATTATAATGAAACCATCACATTTAAAAATATATGATATATTAATTGTTACTACTTAAAACTATATTAAATTATTGTGGGATCTCATTCAATGCTTTTCAGAATCTTTACTTTTTAAATAATATTTTTTCTGTATTTTTTAAATTAAAACATTTTAATTAACGACAGTGTATTTATTGAACAAAAAATAATTCTTATTCATTAAATGAAAGTATACATAGAAGTATACTGTATGAAAAGCACATTTTTCTTAGGGTGTGCCTTTAGCCCCGTTGAACCACTTCGGTTAGTATGTTCAAGTGTGTGAGAGAAGACCCCTCTAAGCATGTAGATGGATTTGCTGACCTGCGGAAGCCAGACTCATGTATTTTTTAATAGGCTTTCAGTTGATGAAATGACAAAGAAAAGCTGTACAACTGAGCTCATCAGCTACTGAGAGCAGGGAATGCCCATCGGTGGAATCCCAGGTTGCTGGGAAAAGCCCTAGTTGAGAATTGTGCATTTAATAAAACAGAATGCCCATTATTGAGAGAACTCAAATGGTTTAGAGAAAACAATTCCCTGAGCTAATTTAGTTTAGTTAATTTCTACAAGATGAAGTGTGTCTTGTGCTATACATTAAAGAACATAAGTCCCATTACAGTAGATAAACAAATAGATTTCAAACGGCGCAAAGCATCACATAAAAAATTTCATTTAAAACGTAAAATGCTGGTCCGAATCATAAATGACAAGCTCATCTCAAATGATTTAAAGTCACTGCTTTCAATTAAAACATCAAAGAACACTTCCTGTTTATTGTCTACTAGCAGGAAAATAAAGTGCTGCATATTTAATGAGAATCAAGTGTAATATTGCATTCACTTGTGCTCAGATTATGGATCAAAACTGTGACTCCAAACACAAGGAGAGAGACAGATGCATGCATGAAGCAGTAAGGGACTGAGACAGGCCACTATTAAATATTGAAATATTGCTTCATTCAGCCACAGGCTTTATAAGCTGGATATTTTTCTATTTTCTCTGCTCATACATCACAGTCAGTTGTATTCTCGATCACAACTCCAACGACTGCTTTTTAAATCTCAACTGAATTGTCCTGCGTTCACGCAGACTACAAGGTGTCTACTGGGTGGTCATGCAACATGTTCTTATAAATGATTGTGCTCTTATGAGTAGGACAGTTTTAATTTTCCATCAGTGTGGAAGTAGTGTGGCCTTGGTAACGGTGGATTTTTATATACAACAGAGTAGGATACATAAAATGCTAGCTATACTATAAGCCCTAGCAAGACAAAGGAATATTTGAGAAATGTTTACAACCTAATTTACAACACAGAATGCGGTTTATTATTAAAGAAATAAAAAATAATGCAATAACTAACTAGTAAATGATAAAATCCCTCCAGCACCGCCTCGAGCGTCCATGGCGGCGGACTCTGCTCAATCCATGCTGGATGGGACCACGGATTTCCCACAGCGGCGAAGACTCTTTGACAGCACATTCCTCCTTCTCCCGGGTTTCGGCACCACTTTAACAAGGTTTGTGTTCAGGGAAGGAGGAAGCGGGAACCGGTAAAAAAAAATCAACGTAAAGTTTAATCATAAAATAGACAAACAACAAAAAGTCCAGGCCTGGTCCTCTCTTGTCCTTTACTGTCGCCACTCCTACTTATATTCTGTCGGAGCTTCTCCGTGGGACTCGAAACCAGTGTGGTGTGCAGGTGACGCTCATTATCACTCACGCTTACATAAAATGCTAGCTATGACATTAGCCTTAGTGAGACAAAGGAGTTATTTTCTTCTCTAAACAGTACTAAACAAAACATTTGGTGATAGAAGGGTTCATGACTTTCAAAAAAATTCTCATGTGATGAATGTATACCCACTGTTGCACATTGCTAGTGTACAAATTGTTCTAGTGAGCACGTGAAAAGTGTGTTTTCTAAAAGTCCACAGCATTAAATGTGCTTATAGTTTTTCTTTATGAATGACAGCGCTGCAGCTTTTCCAGGAGGAAGCCCTCAATTCAGCATAGCGTGAGGTAGCGCTGGAGAAACTGCAAGCTAAATAATTGATTATGTACATAAAGCAATGCAGGAGGAAAGAGGGGCAGGACAGACCTTTAGAAGCCTGTAAATAAATCCACAAACACCTAAGCTTCAGCGCAGCACCCTGGTTTCTGTTTTGTTATCTGGTGTAATCCACAAAATGAGCCCACGAGTGACTGTGGCTTTCTAATATAAATCTATAGATAAAACTGTCAGTCTGACATACTTGTGGCTATTAAGAAATGTATTAGCTGTGGCGCAGCATCTCCGTGTGAGATCTTGCAGGAGTCTTTAGGGACTATGCAAATACACCATAAATTGCACACGGAGGGGGAAAAACTTTTTTGCATTATTCATAAAGGATGCTTTCAGAAATTACAGCGCACTACACTGCAGGTGGACTTTTAAATATGAATCGCAATTAACAGGAAATATTAGTGGCCAAGTCATTTATTTTGTGATTTGTAGATGTATAGAAGATATGTAGATAGACAAAGCAAGCTGTGACAAGGATATCTTTTCTCACAAAGTGCTCTGAAAAAATGTGCATTATATACAAACTAAACTTAATTTGTCTCCAATTTGTTAAAACAGACAAAGGAGTAAAAAAAATCCAGCATTGAATGTTTATAAGATCAAAACAAATTTGTAGTCCATTCGCTTACAAAATGTTGCATACTGTATCTGAAAATATTCCAAAGACTATTTGAAATTCCATTTCAATGGCTGAATTTTTAAATTGCCCTTACAAGTCATACTTTACATCTTCTGAAATGTGAACTATCAAAACAGTCATAATAATAGAGGTGAATTGTTTTCTTTCTTTTTTAACATCATCTTTTCAGACAAAAGAAATTGCCTCAAAATACTGAGACATTCCCCCTGGGCACAATGTTAATTATATATTTTGCAATGTTTTCCAATCTAACAAACAATCTGTGAGTAAGATAATAGATCACAAAATTACCTCTTTCCACTGAATGATATATAGTGGCTTGATTTTTTTTCATTATCTGAATAAAAGTCCTAAAGCCAATGATGATGACAATCATTACTCAGAGGGATTGTAAAGGCTTTTAATATTCCAAAGAGCAACTCAAACTACAGCTCCATGTTGCAGCATTAGGCGACAGATGGTTGTGCCAGCATGAATATAATGGTAAATAAACGTATTAGAGGAGGCCTGAGCTGCTCCTTAACCATCCAGGTGGACATGGGTGTGAAGGTGCACGGCTTAATATACAGATCAGATTCAATTATAAACCACAATCAGTGAGTGCAGCAATTGGCTGGCTGTTGGTGTTTATACAGCTACTATTCATGGCAATGGCAAACCAGGTCCCTTTGTAGCAGCTCTGATGACAAATTTAAACTCAAAATGCTTCACTTATAGCTCGATTTCTCCTATCCAGGTTTAATGTGCAGAGACAAATACAAGAACGGCATTTGTAGTTTGACTTTCAGATTAGTGTTATCACTGTGGCGCTTTTAAAATATTGATTTGTTTATTTGAGTGGTCAACTTCTGGCTCAACTAATGGCATGAAAACCTTAGATATGTATATGTAGATGCCACATTCGACCACTCCAGAAATGTCAGCGCACTGTTCCATTATACATCAGCTTACGTACAGTATAGCGGCCCATTGAAACACCCACTAATGAGGCATATACATAAATACATGTGATTTAAACGTTCAGTCGAAGTCAACTTTCGGTCACTTTATATGGACCATCATGCTCCATGCTTTTCGATCAGTTAACAGAATGTTAACAGGTCTTTTTATTGTTGCTGTTTTATATGATTTTAAATCAATTCAATTCACATTTATTTGTATAGCGCATTTCACAATCCTTATTGAGAAGAAAAATAAAAAATAAACTTTTGTCAATTTGCATATGTGCTGGACTTTATTTATTTTTTTTGCTCACTCCTTTGAAGGCATCTTGAGTAAACCGCTCCATATTTAACGTAGCACACAAAAGACCTGAACCGTAAGCGTTGAGACCTGTTCTACAGAATATGGAAATTTGTTGTGCATAACCCGCATACAATTGCTCTCCTGTGGGCCAACCAACACTTCACACATCCGCCACCTACATGCACAGAAGAGCAATAGACATTTGGGAGCCGACGTCACACTCACATCTCTGCAGTTGCTTGCACATTGTGGTAGCAGAAAGAAAAAGAGGTAGCAAGTGGAGGAAAATGGGCGAGATCAACAGAATAAGAGAAAATATATATTGTTGTGACTTTGGATGTCAGAATCTGAATGCAAAAAAAAATAGTCACCAGTTTTACAGAAAACTGTTGTCGCAACACCCTTAGAAGCTAAATGCAAACGTTTATGGTTGCAAGCCATTAAACAAACAGATTGGGCTAATGAAATGCAATGATTACCCTACAATTAAAGCATGAATATGATGTAAACAATAGATCTACATAATATGCAGTTCATAGGGGGCATGATGTATTTGCTCTACAGTTACAGAATGAAATAATATTTGAAACTAACATTTTACATAGATCAAATTTAGACCTATAACATTATCTCACAGTTCTGACTTTTTTCTCGCAACTGCCAGTTCTCACAATCACAAATCTGAGAAAAAAAGGTCAGAATTGTGGGATATAAACACACAATTCTGAGGAAAAATGGAGATTATGACTTTTTCTTCACGGGATTGAGAGTTACAAACTCGGAATTACCTTTTTTTTTTTTTCATTGCTTCCATAGGCTGCTGCTGAACTGTCATTTTCTGCCACCAAGTAGGATCTGCACACAAAACACATCATCGCTGTTTGAAAACACCCAAATGGTCTATGGTGGTAAACAGTAAAAATTTTACAGTAAAATTGCTTAAACAGTGGGTTGTTTTTCACTAAGATCTGAGCACTTGGAAAATGATCAGTGAAGAATGTCGGAAACCAAACAGTTGATGGGCCAAATTGACTTCCATTGTATTTTTTTATTATTATTATTATTCATACTATGGAAGACAATGGGGTCAACTGTTTGGTTAACCATATTCTTCAAAATATATTCTTTTGAGTTCAGCAGAAAAAGAAAATTCATACATGTTTGGAACAACTTGAGGTTGAGTAAATGACAATTTTATTTTTGAGTGAACTATCCCTTTAAAGGCTCAGCTGGTGAGGAGCTATGTCTCTAGCACAGTTTTCCACAATAAAGCAGTCTCTATAATAAAAATCGTAACTAGAGAGTATGTAATTAGACGGAAATTAGAGAATGTAAATGGATTATTAAGTGAATGCGTATCAGTAAACGCAATGATAGTGGTGTGAAAACATCTTTCTAGCAGACATACTCTCCCACACTTGCCCCAGAACTGAAATAGATCAAAGAGAATCCAGAAAGTGTTGATTTCCTCTGTGGATGTCCTTATTTACCAGAACAGCAATGATGAGTCAGACTGGAATACCCTGCAGCTCGGTTTCATCAAAACTAAATTAACATTTGCTGCTGAAAAACCACGAGTGAGGTTAAAGAAACACAGGCAACTTTTCATTGTGTTTGCCTAACCACTAAAAGTAAGATGTTCCTTTTCACCTCTTCATGTTACTAAGACTATCTTTTCGGTTCTAATAAATCACATTTGTTCTTCACGAGATGGCCTAATATGCGTTTTGAATCTATAAAGCGAATATCCATCTCATCATTATATTCTCAACAATATTGGCAATTTCTTTGGCAAAAAAGTTTTTTTTTCCCTCAGTGATGCTTTATAAAAGAGACAGAATGCCTGCACGCCGTCCATTTTTATCTCTCAGGCATGTCATACATAATGAAGTATAGTAAGAGTGTGTGAAATAGGATTTCTGACACTCTGCAGACGTCCACAGAGCATGTCAGCTGGGGATTAGCAACTCAACGGTGGAAATGAGGACAGATTCCTCCATCTTTCCCAGTTAATTCCTACCTACAACCATTTATCATGGTGTCCTGACAGCGTGAGAGGACAAAAGACAACTAAACAATCATGGAATATAAAATTCCTGGGATGATGGAATGCTGAAACAGGAATAAAATAAGAAAAAGGATCCCTTATTCACCTAATGTAACAGTAGTAAAATAAGCTGTATCCTAGTCCAATACCTGTTGTTTAACCACAATAGCGGATGTCTTACCCTGTCTACTGCTTACTTTAACATTAGTGCCTGTCCACGGATCTACGATAGGCCACATCATTCAACACAGAAAGCCCACTGTGCATCTTCTCTCAAAAGCCATTACCAGAGGAGAGCAGGTGCACTAGCCAATGAGCGAGGAGACCACACTTCAAGGCGAAGCTCTGTAATTCACTTTTTCCATCTCCATGAACTTATGTGATTATGATAAATGTGGTATTTTTTCTGCAAGGGGCCATTTGCAGTGAAACATTAACAAAATAAAAACAAATTAGGGCAATGGAAGCTGGACCCAAAGACAGGCGTCCACAGCCTTTCTCTTTATTTTCTCATTTGCTTTTATCAATGCGGCCATACTTCCACAGGCTATTCTTTAAACCTGGGTAGAAAATAGGCGTGTTTTTAGATTATCCTCGATTTCATTGCATTAGTGGAGTGTTTTGATGAAGACACCTAACCTGAGGGTGCTGCTCTCCAATAGTGAGGTGAAGGGGAGACAAGTGAACTGGCTGGAACAATGCAAGTAACTAGAGATAGAAGAAGCCTATCTTGACATTCTGCTCAATGTTTTCCAAGAGCATTGTGCCAAATGTCTCTTTTTGGAACTGGAAGATGAGGAGGATTTGAATAATGAAAGCAGAGTCATGACTACAAAAGAGAGCTTGTTATTTTCTGCTTCTTTGCTGGCGGTTGCTTTTTTGCAAAACAAGTACTCTTCATGTAAACTAGTCGAACCTCAAATGCACTTCTTTGAAAATATACTTCAAAAAGATCAATCTTTGACAACTCCCGATGTCAAAAACCTTTGTAGTTAATAGAATAAACATAAAAACACCAAAGAACAATATCTATATATCTATTATATCTCTCTCTCTATATCTATCTCTCTTTCTATATCTATCTCTCTCTCTCTATATCTATCTCTCTCTCTCTATATCTCTCTCTCTATATCTCTCTCTCTATATCTCTCTCTATATATATATATCTCTATATCTCTCTATATATGCACACTGATGAGCAAAAACATTATCACAGGTGAAGTGTATTGTTGATCATCCCCTCACAAGGTCACATATTAAGACTGGGGTAGATTAGATGGTAAGCAAACAGTCATTTCTCATATTCAACGAGTTGGATGGAGAAATGGGCAGGAATAAAGATCTGAGAGACTTTGACAAGGGCAAAATTGGTATGTCAAGGCGACTGGGTCAGAGTATCTCTGAAATGGTAAGGCTTGTGGGTTGCTCCTGGTCAGCAGTGGGGAGAATTATTTACCAACAGTTGCCTGAGGAGGGACAAACCACAAACACAAACCACAAACACAAACCACAAAGGACAGGGTGTTGGGCACGAGTCACGAGGGTTGCACGAGAGCAATGAAGATCCAGCCAACAGAAGGTCTACTGTCTCACAAAATTTAAATGATGGTTATGGGAGGAATGTGTGTCACTATACACTCTGCTACTCAGTAACTTTACACGGTGAATGATTTTTTCCCACACTAAAATCATGCAACACGCATAATCTTCACACACAAAAAAAGTTTCCACAAGAATATTAAAGCAGCACAACTGTTTTCAACATTGATAAAAGTTTCTTACCAAATCAGCATATTAGAATGATTTTTGTAGGATCATGTGACATCTGTATGAAAATGTAAATATGTGCTTCAAGCTTTTCTCTCAAAAACACACACTAAAAAAAGTGTTGAGAAAACAGCAGTTAAGAAAGCATCTGATGGTAGGTATGTGGATGTTTGCAGAAGCTCTGCAATTCAGCATTCCAGTCACGTCATGTTCATTTATACACCACGGTACATAATGATTTAAAGCAAGCTTTACAGTATAAAACATAAAAAAAACAGTGTCAGTGTTGCTTTCAATTAGAACTAAAACTTCAATTTCAATTTCAGCAGCTCTCACTTTTTTTTTATTATTATATTTTAAATTCCTTTTACAAAGAAGAACAGCACTGCATTGAATACATTAACGAAGAAAAAAAAAAGCAGCTCTCACTTTGTTCATGTTTTTACTTCAGTGGACTGAAGGCGGAGCCCCCAGAGCACATAAATATTATGTAATTGCCATGAACCAATGGTAGTTTGAAGGTTTTTACCAGCCAGAGCAATTTACTTTGTTACTCCCAAAACGTTTTAGCCTGATTTTGAACTTGTCAAAGGGTCAAAGACGTCCATGTTTTAAGAGCTATCCAGGGGAAAGCCTCCTACTCAGCACCCCAAACCAACTAAGGCCACAAATACAGAATCTGCTCTGATCAGTCCTCCAAAAGTCAATAAGATAGTTAAAGCCAAAGGCAAACCACACAAAAGTGCAAAACCTAAACCAGTTCAGAAAAGGAAGTCGTTGTGATCCTTCTGTATTTACATTGCAGTTGCTGCTTTAGATAAATAAAACCCGAACCCTATTTTAAACAAAGTTTACATCAGTGTGGCTGCTAGCTTTATTCATGACTGTTTAGAGTATAGAATTAATCAGCCTAATGCAGTTTTCATTTACAAGGGATATACTATGCTGGTCAATAAAAAAGAGAATTTTTAAAACCTTCAAAAAAATTTGATCTACTGTGTTCGTTATAAATGTTGTTTTCAACTATTATGAAGCATCTTTAAAGGCTAAAGTTCCTTGTACACTGAGTACGAAATTGTATGTGTTTTTTCGTATTCGTCACTCGATGGTTCTGAATTGTCATAACACCTCTCAAAATGCTTGCTACAGATGAGAAAAACACAGAAAATCGAACCAGATTCTAATTATTTTTATGACCGACGAAAGTTTCAGAGACTTGTGTAAACGTGATTGACAATGCGTGGTCATATAAATTTTTTAACGTGCGAAAATTTCGAACGAGAATTTCAGACTCAGTGTGCAAGGACCTTAATGAGCAGACATAAAAGCCATTCAGTATCTTCCATATTATGCAATAAAAAATTAATTAAGAGTCAGAAAATGCCTTAATATAACTTGTCATTTTAATACAAGTTTGCAAAAAATGTGAACTGTATAAAAATAACAATATCTCTCAACTATACCTGTTGTTTTACATAAATAGTTTGGTTAATTAAATAACTACCAGTGTTATTTAATTAAAAAATAATAAAGTAGTGATCACTGAGAACTACAGGTGGTGGGCTAAACAGAGACGTTTTCCTCTTTGAAGATTGTTAAGGCCGCTGGGTTGGCGCATTCTTCGCTTTGTACGCTGGACAATATGGGGGTTTCCATTTCTTCCACCTTCACTTTTACTGCAATAATTGTGTTAGAGATAGAGACAGGGAAGCCATGTAAGAACTATATTTAAAAAATAAATACATTTTATATTTGAAATAAATGCTACATACTTTCGTCCTCAGGTTCAGCCTTTATTTGTAAGATGGGGGCTGTGATGGAGAATTTGCCTGCCTCTTGTTTTTGATTTGTGACGTTTGGTGCCTCTTGTGGTTGATTCGTCTCTGGATTCTCATTATGCTGAGTGGGCTGGGTTTTAGATGTGCATTTACTTGTGTTTTTCTTTACACATCTTCGTCCTACAGTAATAAATACAGAATAGTAAGAGAATGAAGGAAAGATAAAAAAATCATATCTATTCAAAGGGAATTTAATGAAAGTAACCATGTGCTTTGTTTATCATTCAAAATTGAATATTTAATACTTATTCTTTAAAGACGAAACTAAGAATAAATTGCAATAAAACATACTCCTTTTCCCCATAAAAGGTTTTGCCTTTTTGCTTGTGTTCGAGCGTCCCTGAGGTGGTTCTACACAAAGAGCACAATATAAAATGAAAACCAAATTTTGGAGTGCACACTGTACATGAATATTTTGAAAATTACAATAATCTACCTGGTCCGATGGGTGGCTGCAGCTGGTAGCCAGTGATTTCACACCAGCCCACAGGATAAATTTCAGGGGACTGACAGTCTACCCACTGATCAAACTCAGGCCCCCAGCCATCAAAGTGGATAAGGAGAAGCCGGCCTACGCAGCGCCTAACAGTGGCCACACACACCAGCCGGGGCTCCATGAGGTCCACTGCCTCTAGCTTCATACCTGGGGTAAAGCCGTGGCCTACATCATCCTGGGAGAGACATATAAGGAAGGGAGCACAAGACCAGCTTAAAACACATTAAACCCACAGATGAAGTAACACATTGTATGTGGCTCAATTGTCAAAATAAAAGGTTTACCGTGTTGAAAAGTCTTCGTGGAGCAGCTAGAGTTCCTGTTTCTTCTAAATATTTTGTCCATGTGAAAGTGGCATGATCATAACCTGATGAGAAAGGAGACAATATCAACAAACACTGTATGAAATTGCAAATCATTAGCCTCATAGCATAATCGCCTGAGTCATATTTCAATGTGTTTATGCTAGGCAATTATGCTATGAGGTTAACAAAATGAAGGCTCTTTAGCTTATTGATTTTGGTTTAAAAAAAAAAAACGCTGGAATAATCAGTTGACCACATTACCAGGAGGTAGAGTAAGAGATATGTCGTTGCTCTCGCAATATCCAGCAGGTAAAATGGCATGTGAGCTGGCATGGTAGCAAAACCAGTCAGAACCATCACCGATCTCGACACCATCAATGCCTACCATGATGTATCCATCCAGCAACACCTGAGCGATAAGATAAGCCAGATCAGTGCAATTACTTTCAACAAGGTAATGTTCAAAATTCATTAAAAGTCATAAATAAATAGTGGCTGTATAGTACCTTACGGACTGATGCAACACAGATGTTCCCAAGGTTCAGAGGATCAACTGCTTCAAGTTTCATGCCTTCCTCAAAAAACGTATTTCCCATGTAAACGGTCCTCAACTGTTGACATACAGCAAGAAATTATACATACTAGATGATTACATGACAGATTTTTAAGATTTTTTAACTAAAATTTACACACAAAAAAACAATATTTTAGTTCATGGTGTACGGACTAACCTTCTTAAACTGATCTGGCACACTGTTTTGTAGGACCTTATGAAATGCTGGATGGCTACCCATGTTGACATTTTCATCTGTGTCAGAAAAATCATGCATGACATCATTAAAAATAACCTACTGACAAAAAGGCAGAGTGAAGAAGAAAAAAAAACTATTTTATTACTCTTTAATTGTTATTAATTGTTATTTTATCTTACACAGTTTAGTTTTGTTCCCCATTTTTTCTTTTTTGGGCCTCCATACAAAAATAATATTTCGTTTTTTTAAAATCCCTTCTTTTTTAATGGAGCCCCACACAAAACATATGGAATAAAAAATATTGTGACCTCGAATCAAGAATTTTATCCCAGGATTTAATAATTTGTGGCCACTTTTTTATTCAAATCATTTTAGTTTAATTGTTCCCACGACTGACAACCATTTAACTAAAACAAGGGGAAAATATAATCTGTTATGGGAACAAATTATTTTTTTAACCATCTTTATGGAACAAATATACAAGATAACCATTACTTGCAAATGTACTTCCATTAACTTCCTTCCCATCCTCCCCTCACCATCCACAAATTGAATTACAAACACAAATGGAACAAATCCATGGCCACAATATCTCGTTTTCCCCTCCCCACATCCTGTGCGAAGCTCTGTACTTTTCATCTCATGTAAAGGTTCAGACTCTTCATGTTTGTACTGCGATTTGTCTATCTGTGGGTTTCAAGGCTTGAATCAATCTATAGATGCCAGTTTCTTCTCACCTGTTTGTTTGATTAAGTGCCCCACTCTTTCAGACCAGCCAACAGGGTGTACTAGAGGACTCTGCATGTGACACCAGAAATCTGAGAGCACCTCGCCCGAGGGTCCCAGTCCTCCATCCTCATACAGCAGTCTGAGTCGCCCTCCTATGACAGTATCCACCACTGCCAAACAGGTACGGCTCACCTGCGAGCGATCGACCACCTCCACACGAACCCCCCGTCTGAACGGACACCTCAAACTGTCTGCCATCTGAAACATACAGACGGGAAAGAGAGGAAGACAGTTATGCAGAAATTAAAGAAAATCAGATGGCGTCAATTTTCCATTGCCTTTACCTTGACATGAAAGTCAACAGGAAGTGTGTGTGCTCCAACTAGTTTCTCCATCAGGTATGATTTCCAGTCTTTAATATGCTGGTGAAACTCTGTAGGACAAGATTGTAGGACAAGATTTAGAATTTTTATGGCATTTAAACCTAATGACTTACAGTGTAAACATTCACCTTGAGGAAGGACCAGGAGCTTGTTATTCAGTGCACACCAGCCAATAGGATGAACATCAGTCGTGCCTAAGTTACACCACAGGTCATGGCTGTCATCATCCTCAAAACCTTCATGGCGTAGAAGAGCTTTATAGCCTAAGAGAAACACATCACAACACAATATGACAAAGACTGAATCAATTTATCACACAACATCCTATTATCCATAATCAAAATTAATGTTTTATTAAAATAACATTTTTTAAATTCTAAACTTCTCTGTAAATGTGTAACTTTAAAACCTCTTGGTTTAAATTTACCAATAACTTCCAAAAACTTAAGTTTCCTGTCACCTGTCCAGAGTAATCCGTTTATGAATCACAGTACACTATATTTTCTGTTTTTAATTAGAAAGAGTATTGTATTTTTTAATGAGTATCGTTTCTTTATTGTTTTTGTATATTTATTTGTGGTTAACCAGTCTGTTTAACTCATTACATTCTATTCAGACTGCAAACACAATAAAATAACTATAAAGTATAAATATAATATTCACCTTTTCACACCGAGAACAACTTGAGGGACTCATACGCAACAATTTACAAAGGGTGAAAAAAATAAATTGACCTTCAAATTGAAAAGGTTTACAATATTTACCTTTTTTATATATAGTTGAACATAAGAGACGTCGTTCAACCCCAAACTTTTGAACGGTAGTGTAATTTAAAAAAATAATATTTTTATAGAAATAATGAAATAATATATTTATTTGCTTTAGTATTCAGCAGTGGTGGGAAACAAGAGTTCATATACCCGATAGCTTTACAACAGTGGCGATCCAGTACAAGGCTGTATGGGTGTTCAAAACCTCCACTTTCAAGTTCAACTTTCAAACCTTTCACTTTCAAAACCATACCTGTATTTACTTCCGGATCATTGGCACGCGATCATTGGTAACTAAGCAATGGTAATTTACCAATGATCGCGCGCGCGCGCCCACTCGACAATCGACTACTGTGGACTTCGACCGAAATCCGGAAGTAAATACAGGTATGTGAGCTGGCTGAATTAACATCACTTTTATTCATATCTTTCACATCTACTGCAGTCAGATTCACCTTGTTCACTCTGAATAAAATCACTCACATGGCTGTGCACTTGTAATAACACATCAAGGATGTTAAGAGGCTAAAAGTAGGTTTAAAACATGCCCCATTTAAGTCAACAGGGTGCAAATTTTAAAAAGAGGATAACACTGTGTAGGCAACACCGATTTTTGTCGTTGTTCTACTGACAGCACTCCAAATTTAAAAAAAAATTAGCTCAATGTTAAAATTGACCGTAGTTCTCCTTTAATTAGCCATTACAGTCTCAGAAAAACAAAGACAGAATTAAGTTTTTGGTAGAATATGGGAAGTTTGACTCAGCAAAAAAGGGTGGTTCTGCAAAATTGTGTGGAGTAATGAATCACAATGAAACAAGAGTTGCATGTTAATGCACCAGAGCGTCTTTGAAGATCTGGTGAGAAATACAATAATGAATGCATCTCTACCACAGTGACACATGGAGGAAGATGTGCCATGATGTGGGGAGTCTTTTTAGCTGCTGGTTTTGGTGAGCTGCTTCACTGTGAAAAGTAATTTAATGCTATGGAGTACTTTCTGCGCCCGCATTACAGATATATCCTAACCATGCCTGGTAACCATGGCAATTACAGTTAGGACTTTATTTAGGACAAAAGCTATTACAGAATGACATTTCTTAAGTGCATAATCTTATCTAAACTATGGTTAGGAAAAGGGTATTAACTCCACACAAAAAAATCCTATAAAACTTTTGGGCAACTCCAAAAGTATTTGAAAGCCAACTATAAAAATCTCATAACAATAGCTCTGTCTGAGAATGGTGTCACATTTATTAATGACACAGCCGATGTTTGATGGTGGAAAGACTTTGTGAACACCCAAATGATGTGCTGCACTTTGATGACAAAACTGACAAAGAATTACAGAAGAATTAAAAGCACCGTGGCAAGCAGGCCGAGGGCCGTGAGAGAACGGCGCGAGGCCGGTGGCGTGACGCACCGGTCTCGTATCTCACGGAGGAGCGACGAGAGAGGACAAGGCCTGGACTATTTATGTAATGATATTTTATGTTTTCTTTAGTTTATGTGTGTGCGGCAGTCGGCTGGGAGGGGCTGCCGCCTTTACTTTCGTTTTCTGTTTACTTATTTTATAATTATTAAAGTTAATGTCCGCCGGTTCCCGCCGCCTCCTTCCCACAACAACATACCTTAGCTACAACCACTTATTTTTTTTCTTCATTTTAATCTCTAGTTTCTCCATTTTACTTCACACAGCAGCTGTTTGTGTGTCATAGGTTGCTTGGTAACAGACCTGAGAGTCGATTACCGAACTCAGTGGAACTCAATATGTTGACTGATATCTAATGAAGATGTGATTATTTATAATTTATACACCTTATTATATACAAAAATGGACCATGGTGAACATACTTAGTTTGTGAACCCTGTTTTGTTATCACACAGTTTAATATAACTTAAAAGTCCAGTACTGCCACTCATTAACTGTGCATTTAACAATGCTCAGTCTGACCTTCAAGGCCTTTAAAGGATGCAGTCTTTGAATTGGGAGACAGTCATTGACTCTTCTTCCTGTAAAAGGCTGTCTGCGAGTTTATCCACACAGCTTAAACATGAAAAGAAAACAAAAGGTAAAGGCTATGTACGGTGGCTGAGAGAGCTCAATTCGCTGCAACTGAAGAAAACGCATGCAAATAGAAAAAGCACCCGCAAATTAATAAAAAATCTTCCTCAGTTTCAAAACACACGTGCTCCAAATACTCACAACACAACCGAATAAAGAAACGCACTCCAAAAGTTCACAACACAACCAAATACAGAAACACACTGCAAATAGCACAGACCACTACAAAAATGTTTCCAGGCGACCCCAATAAGTGACAAACCTGGCTGGGACGTGCTTACAGCTCAAAGTCTACTTTATTTTATTATTATTTGCAAAACATACAGAGATTACATGTTTATGACAAACAACTTTGTATACAATTTACAATGTGTATTAATATGTTCAATGTCATCAGAATACTAATAAGAACAATGAGCTGAAAACTAAAATAAATAAAAAAAGATAGAGAAAAAGAACATGAGGGAAAGATATGAATCTATACATCAGTTACATTGTACAAATGTTGTCATGTAATGTTTAAATACGTTTCTTAAGAAATGTTAGGTAATGCGCCGTCCAAATATGAGATGGCAAGTTTTAAAGTTGAGACACACACACAAGATGTATAAAGCATATTTTAAAAACTTTTGTGTTTAAAATGTAGATTTATTTGCAAGTTATGTTAACAGCAATAAGATATTTCTGGTAATTATAGCTATTCAGCTGATGGACACAGTGCTGCGTTGTCATGGGAACATCCCAGGTGAAAATAATGAGGAAATTACGTTGTCTTTCGTTGCTCCCTTCATCAAGTGCGTACGGAACATAATGGCACACTAGTGCCCTACTCACTCCAAAGTCCCCGCTTCAACTCGTTTTCGTTGTGTTCTGTGTTATTTGAAGAACACACGTTTCTGTATTTGGTTGTGTTGTGAGTATTTGGAGCACACGTGTGTTGTGAAACTGAGGAAGATGTTTTCTTAATTTGCGGGTGTTTTTCTATTTGCATGCGTATTCTTCAGTTACAAGCGCGTTAAACTCTCTCGGCCGCCGTAGCTATCCCATACTAAATTACTTAATCTACAGATTGTGTGCAATTCTTTCTAATATCCTGACCAGTGATTTTTGTGTGGTTAAAATGTTTGCCCAGTAGAGTCCATTTCAAAATCCATTAAAATATAAAACTGTTTTTTAACATTGTAATATTTCACAATTTTGCTGTTTTACTGTATTTTTGATCAGATAAATTTTGCCTTGGTGAAATTGCCAAAATCAGCCTTGGAGAAAATCTTAATTATTCCTAACTTTTGACTTTTATGTTTCCCAGCTTCAGGCTTTTTCAACAAGGTATCAGATAACTTTCTGATGCAAACTGTTGTGGTTCAGTGGTCGCTCTGGGTTTTCTTCTCGTAATGATTTTGTAGTTAGCAAATGTATTTAAAAAAAATGCTTACGGTGCACAGTTCACGTTTTCGTCGAAGTGCATCTCTGCCGGATCCGTGACCATCGTGTCTCCCCCCAGCGGCCGAACCACTAGCTGACGACGAACCCGATGAAGGTGCTGTGTGCACCGAAGGAACCGCACCAGCTCGGAGTCTCACTTGCCTCTTGCTTCGGCATCCCATGTTGAACTCCATCATATCGCCGGGATCATAATCATCCGGTCTAAAGTGAACTCTACACAATACCGCGTTTTTCGAAGCAGAAGCGGAAGTGAAGTCCCGTCTCTTTACCTGCACAAACCGCACCCAGGCACGGAAGATAGCACCGTCCTTTTTCTTGTTAGGAAACCTGTGGACTCGATGTCCTGTCAGGCAGGAGTTCGTGCAACCTCCACAGACACAATAATTTACCATAGCGACGATAGATTGAAATATGAATAACTACTGCTCCAACTGAATACTAACCTACTCTGGACTGTGCAAACGCAAAGCCCCGCAAAAAACTCCCTCTCGTGAGGTAATATGACGCATGCCGAACGGTTCTCTTACGAGAGGTTCTCTCGTATTGCGTAAGTTTAGCTTACGCTACGGGAAAGATTCATCTTCTCGAGATACTGAAGCCAAAAAATGATCCTTAATTTTGTATAACTTGTCAACGCAGTGCAGCAGCTAGCAGACCTAGAGCAGGCCATCTCGCGTGCTCATTGGCTGCCCTGCGGGCAACTGCTGCAGCCTACCAGTGCGCCCGGCGTGACGTCACGCCCAATGAAGGGCGCCCGCGCCTTTATAGCGTCACAGCTCACCAGATAGGCGTGGCTTAGCGTATAAAATAGGGGCTGTAGGCTGAATTCTCTGATTTTTCAACTCTTCAGCGAGCTCTTCGCATCGCTGGATTTGAGAGAAGCCACCGCCGCCGTCGAACAGCGAACAGCCAGCTTAGGACAGCGCTGAGGAAGCCGGCCGTCTTCGCCACCTTCAGCCATCCGTGCGAGCTACGCTATCCGGCGACGTATCCTTTTTTGCAAATCATTCTAAAAGAGCAGCGAGCGTCTTTTTAAAGATTCGTGTAAAGCCCCGCTCAGCGCCGGAGACCGCCACCTGATCTGCGCTCTCTGCCTGGGCCTGGAACACGCAGAGCTCGCCCTCGCGTCCGGGGGCTGCGAGCTCTGTGAGGAGCTTCCGCTGTCGACCCTGCGGGCTCGACTCGAAGCGTTCAACACCACAGCAGTCACTCCGCCCCCTGTGGGACCGCGCAGAAAGAAGCGCCGTTCCCTGAGACAGCCGGAACCTGTGGCCACAGCGACGCGCTCGCCGGAGAACCTCCCTCGAGCCTCGCTCTCGCCTTCCCCACCTCTCCTCACTGACGCGCAGCTGCCGCTTGCGAGCCTCACTGCCGTCACTTCGGAGGATGAGTCCGTGGGACACGCCACAAAAGACTGCTGCTCTATCCTGGCATCAGACAGCGAGGAATGGTCGCTTCACTCCGCCTCCTCGTCAATCCAGGAATCCGCCCGTACCCGCGCTGGAGCTGACACGGAACTTATGCGCCTGCTGACGCAAGCTGTCGACCGTCTCGGCATCGAGTGGTCGCTGCCGAAGGAACCCGCGCCGAACAGGCTCGACGGCTGCTTCCTTCAAAGTCGCCGCCGCGCAGTTTCAGAAACCAGGCCCGCTCCATTCCTGCCGGAACTTCATGCGGAGCTGACGAAGTCGTGGAATTCACCTTTTTCTGCTAGACTTCAGTCACAGGCCTCCGCGTCGCTCTCCCGAGTGGACGGCGCCGCCGAGAAAGGGTACACAGCGATTCCCCCTGTGGAAGAGGCGGTCGCAGCGCACCTTTGCCCGCCCTCCGCGAGATGGCGGTCACGGTCAGCCCTCCCGTCTAAAGCCTGATGAGCCACTTCCGCCTTGGTCGGCCGCGCTTATGCCGCCTCCGGCCAGGCCGCGTCTGCTCTACACTCGATGGCTGTGCTTCAGATCCTGCAAGCCGACCTCCTCCGTGAATGGGATGAGAAGGGCCGGGACCCAGCTGCGGTTACGGATTTGAGAAGCGCGACGGATCTTTCTCCCCGCGCCACCAAAGCTGCAGCCCAGGCCATCGGACGAGCCATGGCCGCGTTAACCGTGACGGAGAGGCACCTCTGGTTAACGCTCGCGGATATGAGGGAAACTGAGCGAGCCACCTTTCTGAACGCGCCGCTTTCCCCCACTGGTCTCTTCGGCCCAGCGGTGAACGGGATTGTTGACCGCTTCTCTATGGTGCAAAAGACCACGCAGGCCATGAACCTCTTCCTGCCGCGACGCTCGAGTTCCGCCACAGGCCGCTCTCGCGAGAGACAAAGCCAGCCTCCTGTGCGAACCAGCACCCAGCGTCCAGCACAGCCTCAGCATCAGCCTTCGCAGCGACGTCAGGGCGGCTGCCCTAGATCGCGCTCAGACAGCCGTCGCAGACCGCCGCCCCCCAGAGGGCCTCGGCAAAGGCTCACGCTGAAGTCTGAGCACGCGAAGCCCTCCTAACAGCGGGAGAGAAAAGACGCGCGTGTCCCGCTGCGGCCGGACCGCCGTCAAAGTTCATTTCCCTGTCAGTCCCCTTCGAACAGGCTACTGCAGTGGTTCAACTAGCAGCCAACGAGCCGGTTTATTCACCCTCTCGCCTGCACACAAACGCCGTTTTCACGGCGACCCAGAGAAATCTCAAAAAGAGTATAATGTCTGGTCCGGCTCACGCCGTCAGTGTTTTAAGTGTAGTGAATGTGCCCACGCCCCAGTGTTCACCCCTACACATAAGCACTCAAAATCCCGTGTCACTCACAGAGCACACTCTCATAAAGCGCAGAAAAGCCGCTCGAGTGTTGAATGTAAGAAATGTGTCCACAGGTCTGTGCCCACTATCTGCCCGCTCTGTTACACGATCAAAGAAGCTTATGAACGTAAGTCTCGTGCCCGCCAGAGAGCGCTCACGCTTGCTAACACAAACCCTCCCCCGGGTCCCGCCTGTGCGTTTAAGTGTTATCACGAAACACAGGGCGTTAATAAAACGCTCCCCATCTACTATGATCGGGGCGTCGGATACAGTTGTAAGTCTCGTGCCCGCGTGCGCGCTCACGCTTACAGAGAGCTCTCCCGCCCAGAGCGCTGCTCGCGCGTCAAAGTGTGGCAAAAGTATGTTCCCCATCCCTTATGATCGGGACATCTCACATAAGTCAGCCGGTCTCGGCTGTCAGCGAGCGGCCATTGCCCACGCTCTCGGCTCCGGTTCAGTTTCACAAGCCCGCAAATGGCGGCGGTCTGAACCCGGAGGCCATTCGCCCCCTGGCGGCTCACATAGCTGCGTGGGAAACTATCCCAGGGATTTCAGAATGGGTGTTGAGCACAATAAAGCAGGGCTATGCACTTCAATTCGTTCGCCGTCCTCCGCGCTTTCAAGCCCGGACCGCGACGATAGTGAATGCGGAAGTAGCACACCTACTTCACGCAGAAATAGCAAAGCTGCTGTGCAAAGGGGCTATAGAAAAGGTGCCGCCTTCTCTGAGCGAGTCAGGTTTTTACAGCCGATATTTTCTCGTACCCAAGAAGGACGGAGCCTTCAGACCTATCCTAGATCTGAGATATTTGAACAAAGTGCTTGTAAAAAGACCGTTCAAAATGCTTACGACCAGAAAAATCCTCGCGCACGTTCGCCCGAGGGACTGGTTTATTTCTCTAGATCTGAAGGATGCCTATTTTCAGATTCAGATAGTACCCCGTCACAGGCAATTTTTGAGATTCGCCTTCGACGGTCAGGCATATCAATACACCGTCCTGCCGTTCGGCCTGTCCCTAGCACCCCGTACATTTACAAAGTGCATGGACGCGGCGCTCGCCCCCCTGAGAAGTCAGGGGCTGCGCATAATGAACTATCTGGACGATTGGCTGATATTGGCACAGTCAGAGACAGAACTACTATCTCACAGAACAGTGCTTCTCAGTCATCTGGAAAGCTTGGGTCTCACGGTCAACTGGACCAAGAGCTCATTACTGCCCAGCCAGTCAATTTCCTTTTTAGGAATAGAACTGGACTCGGTGACCATGACGGCTCGTTTATCGACACAGCGCGCGCGCCGTGTTCGCCACCTAGCCGCATCTTTCCAGAAGGGCAGCTTTCTCCCTTTGAAAACATTTCAAAGGATGTTGGGCTGTATGGCATCAGCTGCAGCGGTGCTCCAGCTGGGCCTACTGCGCATGCGCCCGCTCCAACGCTGGTTGAACGCTCGCGCGCCTCGCCGAGCCTGGGTGTCTGGCGGCCAGAAAATCAGAGTGACTCAGACCTGCATAACAGCTCTGCAGCCCTGGTTAGTGGCCGATTGGTACCAGCATGGAGTAATGATGGGAACCATCTCTTATCGGAAGGTCATCTCGACAGACGCGTCCAACTCGGGTTGGGGCGCGCTGTTCGAGGGCAGACCGGCCTTTGGCCAGTGGTCAGACCAGGAGAAGGGTTTTCACATAAACTGTCTGGAAATAATAGCGGTCGAGAACGCGCTGAAGTGCTTCCTCCCGTTTATACAGGACCAGCATGTTCTTGTCCGCTCGGACAACACATCTGTGGTATCCTATGTAAACCGTCAGGGCGGTGTCAGATCCAGAAATCTCTGCAATCTGACGGAACGCCTCCTTATTTGGTCACAGACGAACCTGCGCTCGCTGAGGGCGGCGCATGTGCCTGGCCATTTGAACGACGGCCCAGACAGACTGTCCAGGGACAATGTTCCCCCAGGGGAATGGTCCCTGCACCCCCAAACGGTCCAGAAACTGTGGCGCCTATTCGGCAGAGCAGAAGTCGACCTGTTTGCGTCAAAAGACAACGCTCAATGCCCGATGTTCTTCTCGAAGGACGAGGACGCGCTGGCCCAGGTTTGGCCCAGCCTCCCGCTATATGCTTTCCCTCCGGTCTCTCTGTTGCCACAGGTGATCAAGAGGATCAGGGAAACGCGCCACTCGGTGCTCCTCATAGCCCCGCGTTGGGAGAATCAGACTTGGTTCCCGGAACTGGCACGGCTGTCACATACAGCTCCGTGGCCGATTCCGGTGAGGGCAGATCTCCTCTCTCAAGCTCGCGGCACGATCTGGCATCCCCATCCAGAGCGCTGGTCTCTGCATGCATGGTTGATCAACGGGTACTCGTTGCCCTGCCAGAAGGAGTGATGAACACAATCACGCAGTCTAGAGCCCCTTCCACGAGAAGGCTCTACGCGTCTAAATGGTCGGTGTTCTCTGGATGGTGCACCGACAGAGGTCTGGACCCGCGGACATGCGGGGTGGCGCATCTGCTCACTTTCCTACAAGAGCTGTTGGATAAGGGAAGATCCCCATCCACGCTCAAAGTTTACGTGGCGGCCGTAGCAGCATTCGCGGAATCGACGCACGGCCAGTCACTGGGAAGACATGAGTTGGTCATCCGCTTCCTTAGAGGAGCTAGAAGGATGAATCCGCCGCGCCCCCCGTCGGTTCCCATGTGGGATCTTTCACTGGTCCTCGAGGCCCTGAAAGCTTTTCCATTTGAACCACTAGACTCCGTGGAGTTGAAATATCTATCACTAAAAGCCGTTTTTCTGACTGCACTGTCGTCAGTAAAACGTGTAGGGGATCTGCACGCGCTGTCTGTCAGCGCGTCGTGTCTTGAGTTCGGACCAAATGACTCTAAAGTCATCCTCAGACCTAGACATGGTTATGTCCCTAAAGTGATGGGCACTCCATTCAGAGCGCAAGTTATTTCGCTGTCAGCTCTCCCAGCATCTGACAGCGAAAGTGATGTGAATCTCCTCTGCCCTGTCAGAGCGCTGAGGTTTTACATTACGCGCTCCGCCTCCTTCAGGCGTTCGGAACAGCTTTTCGTTTCGTTTGGTGGGCGCGCCAAGGGGCTTGCCTCCTCGAAACAGAGCCTGTCCAGATGGAAAGTGGACGCTATAGTGGCAGCTTACGCGTCAAAAGGCCTGCAATGCCCTCTGGGCATCAGGGCTCATTCCACGAGAGGTGTGGCCTCGTCGTGGGCATGGTCCAGTGGAATTTCTATCCATGACATATGTGTAGCGGCGGGCTGGAGCTCCCCGTCTACCTTTGTCAGGTTTTATAACCTAGAAGTTCCTGCCTTGCAGGCTAAACTGTTGTCAGTCTGAAAAGAGGTGTATTCTGCCCAGATCTCCTGCTCAGATCACGTTCATGACTCAGCTCTCCTGGTTGAGCTGCACTAAGTAGGGTATGTGCCATATGACTATACAGACCGGCGCGCTGCTCTGTATTCCCTATGTGTGCTTATGTACAAGTGATGGCCCGCGTGGCTGGCCACCTTATTTTTTCCACTTATGGGGTTCCCCTTAAGCTCGGGGTCTCATGTGGATGCTTGGCGCGCACGGCGTTGACAAAGTGTTCCCGTAGCGTAAGCTAAACTTACGCAATACGAGAGAACCTCTCGTAAGAGAACGATACTCGGTTACTAACGTAACCTCGGTTCTCTCTAGAGAGGGAACGAGTATTGCGTAACCGGCCGTGCTCACGCCACGAGCGACTTCGCTTCAGTCGTCAAAAAAACAGAGAATTCAGCCTACAGCCCCTATTTTATACGCTAAGCCACGCCTATCTGGTGGGCTGTGACGCTATAAAGGCGCGGGCGCCCTTCATTGGGCGTGACGTCACGCCGGGCGCACTGGTAGGCTGCAGCAGTTGCCCGCAGGGCAGCCAATGAGCACGCGAGATGGCCTGCTCTAGGTCTGCTAGCTGCTGCACTGCGTTGACAAGTTATACAAAATTAAGGATAATTTTTTGGCTTCAGTATCTCGAGAAGATGAATCTTTCCCGTAGCGTAAGCTAAACTTACGCAATACTCGTTCCCTCTCTAGAGAGAACCGAGGTTACGTAAGTAACCGAGTATCGTTTCTCATTGCTGAAAGGAGTTTCATCCTGGCCGGCAACTATGTTGACCAATCAGCGGTAACCATACATTTACGCAATTTCCTTTAAACCAGAGCCGTGTAAAGAGAGAGAGTCGCGACAACTCCATTCACCATTCAAAGGCGGCTCGTGGAGCTTCCTTTTACGGTCTACGGAGCTTCTCAATAGTTCCCGGAAGCAGCAGCTGCGCCTTGGAGTTATTTACAGCAGTTTGTGATGCACTTTTAAAAGACTTTGAAGAATAAGATTGTATATTATCATTACATCTGAATCAAATTAAATTGTCTATTAAAGCATGCGAGTTGATTATTGCTCTCTAAATTAATAGTTTTATGGGTTGTTAGATAGATTAGACTAAGATAGGTTAAGCTTTTGGATAAAGTTAGTCACACATAAAACACGAACCGCCTATAAATTGTAAACCCCGTTCTATTAATGCAGTTCCATCCATCGTTGTGTAAGTAGAGGGAAAAGCTTCTAAACGGGGGTTACATATTGGGACGTGTGATAGAAGTGGTAAAATGAGAATATTCGTTTTACATTCCTAATGTTTGGTAAATGCAATAACGAAAGAAAAAAAAATCTTTATTTTAGAATGCCTATTTGAGTAAGCTAAACCGGGTTTTTTTTTTTTAGCCATTGAGGTTCTGTTGACTATTAGCTATACCTGTCTATATATTATGTTTCAGCTCAGCTGATTTTTGGATTGATGGGAGAGGGAAGTTTATAAGTGAGATTTTAAAAAAACAATGCTTAAAAGCAGCCATGCATCCGTTTAAAAAAAACAACAACAAATCATACCAGGCTAAATGGGGAATCATACTAAATACCAAAACTGTATTATATACTCACTTAAAAAAATTGGGTTAAAAACGACCCAACAGCTAACCCAATGGTGGGTTGATATAGCACCGACCTATTGTTGGGTTATTTTAACCCAATAAATTAGGTAACTAGTTTTACCCAATAAATTGGGTTACAAAAAACTAATCTGTTGGGTTATTTGGCCAAAATGCTTTAATCAACCTATTATTAATATTAATTATAATTACTATTATTGCCATGTAAATAAATAACTCACAACTTAAGTATATTAACAATGCTTTATTTACATTCAATTAGACATTGCATTCAAAAGTAATTGTTGCAATTGTTTTGATGTACTTACCTAAAGGTAAGAAATTGTTTCAATAAATAAAATAAAAAAAGTAATGCAATTATAAACTGCCTCATAAGGTGACGTGTTGAGGGAACACCTCCAGGCACAGAATATTAATGTTAAAATTAATTTAGAGTTATGTTTTAAGTTCTAAGAAACATGGAACACAAAAACACAAATAAACAGTTGTAGTCAAGTCAAGTCACCTTTATTTATATAGCGCTTTTTACAATACAAATTGTTCCAAAGCAGCTTTACAGAGATAACAGGAAAGTAAAGTTGTAATAGTATTGTTAAATTCAAAATTAAATGTTAAATGTCCCCAACTAAGCAAGCCAAAAGCCAATGGCAAATAAAGGCAAAAAAAGGCGACAGTGGCAAGGAACCAAAACTCCATCAGGTGAACGAGTGGAGAGAAAAACCTTGGGAGAACCCAGGCTCAGTCGGGGGGCCATTCCTCCTTTGGACAACAAACGAACAGTGTATGATTATGATTTAGGCGGCATAATAGGTCAGAAGTCAGATTGGATCAGAACTTTCACAATATTTATTCAGTTCATCTGATTAGTGGTCGGAGTAATCACGCCGGTATGGAGACGAGTTTGTTGAGGTGTCCATGAGGCCTTCACAGTGTTGATGAGGCTGGCACTTCAGGGATGCGTTGTCATCGTGTCCATGTGATGGTCCTTCCTCAGATCTGGATACGGCCTGGATCTGGCAGTTTGCGGTAAACCTTGGGATAAACAGAGAGACTAATATTAATGTGGACGCCATCCTTCTTATGATGTACTAATTACATCAGGATTTATCGGAAGTGTTCCCGGTTCCAGCTGATCTAAACTATGCAGCCTAACATTGAATTATAGAAGTCTATAATGTGTTATGTGTATGCTAAGCCAAAGAGATGTGTTTTTAGTCTAGATTTGAACTGACAGACTGTGTCTACTTCCCGGAACATGTTAGGAAGATTGTTCCAAAGTTTTGGTGCTAAATAGGAAAAGGATCTACCGCCAGCAGTTGATTTTGATATTCTAGGTATTATCAACTGGCCAGAATTTTGAGATTGCAATAGACGTGAAGGACTATAATGCGTTAAGAGCTCGCTCAAATACAGGGGAGCAAAGCCATTTAGTGCTTTGTAAGTAATCAGCAATATTTTAAAATGTATATGATGTTTAATAGGGAGCCAATGCAGTGTTGACAGAACAGGGCTAATATGGTCATGCTTCCTGGTTCTGGTAAGAACTCTAGTGGCTGCGTTTTGGACCAGCTGTAATTTGTTTATTAAGCGTGCAGGGCAACCACCCAGTAGAGCATTACAATAATCTAGCCTTGAGGTCATGAACGCATGAACTAATTGTTCCGCATTTGTCAATGAGAGCATATGACGTAATTTAGATATATTTTTAAGATGGAAAAATGCGCTTTTACAGATACTAGACACGTGACTTTCAAATGAGAGATTGGTATCAAAGAGCACACCCAGGTTCCTAACTGACGACGAAGACTTAACAGAGCAACCATCAAGTGTTAAACAGTATTATTGGATATTGAGTGTGGAAGTTTTTTGTCCAATAATTAGAATCTGTGTTTTTTCAGAATTTAGTAGTAGGAAATTACTAGTCATCCAATTTTTTATATCAGCTATGCATTCGGTTAATTTTGTGAATTGGTAAGTTTCGTTAGGTTTTGAGGAAATATAGAGCTGAGTATTATCAGCATAACAGTAAAAACTAATTCCATGTTTCCTAATGATATCTACTAATGGTAGCAAGTACAGAGTGAACAGCAGCGGTCCTAGTACTGAGCCTTGTGGTACGCCATACTGAACTTTCGACCGATAGAGTGCCGATAGTTATGACGTCAATTTGTAGGACAACTCGGAAGTTAGCGGCGCATGGGTTCCCTCGATCGAAAAACTATGCATTTTCCCCATAGACTTTTGGAAAATCGCAAAAAATAAGATCTGTGTTCAACAAAGAGTTGTGACCCTTACACGTTTTGTCTATCAAGATAATCTTTACTAGTTAATCCAAAATTTATACATTCTGAAGCCTATATAAAGTTTTAAAAACCACAAGTAAACACAATAAAGTTTAAAAAACCACAAGCAGGCTATAACTGGGGGATTTTATGTCATAGATCAAAACGTGAAAATATTTAGAGACTTTGTTAACCACAGACCTTATTTCAGGCGATTTAGCAAAAACCCATTCAAAAAACCCATAGACTTTAGGGCGAGAGAACCGGAAGTGCTAAAATGCTAACTCCCTTACGCGTTTTGGCCTACAAAGTGACGTCATAACTTTGGCACCGGAGGAAAGATAGCTGGCAGGGTTTTTAAAGCAACATCTCCAAGAGTGTCTTTACATAAAACAGAAAGAACAATGGATTAATCTTTAAACAAGTGCATTATATTATAGACAAAATATTATAACTTGACATGAAAGTACAGAGCTGTTGTGCAGGATTTTCTCACCGGAAGAAATGTTAGTCTGAACAGGAAGAAGATCCAAGGCTCTCTTCTCAGTCCTGCAATATGAAAGGATTCGCTGAGATGCATGTCCCCAAATTTCAAAAAGTTTATCTTTGGCATGTGGGTATAAAATACCAAATTTAGAGCAATCTAAAAATTAATAAGGAAAAAGAAAAGTTAAAATCACACCAACACCTCATATGTAAGGGATAATGTAGAGCGAGGCAGTTGTTATAGTGAATACAACCCCGACAAGCTGATTATGACCCCGACGTGAAGCGGAGCTTGAATCAGCCTGAAGGGGTTGTATTCGCTATAACAATCGCCTCGCAATATCCTGCTTATTACATGGCTACATACCAAATAAATAAATAATTTGACACAAAATATTGATTTAAAAAGGAGTTTATTGATTTAAAAATGATTGTATTGCTTCCGCTAAAGAAAATAGTCTGTTCCGTATCTACGGTTAGAATCCTGCGTCCATGGCAACGCTCTGTTTTTCATGGCAACGGTGTGTTATACTTAGCAGCGGTCTGTTGTCAAGAAATAACACACCACATTCTACATTAGAATTCAACCAAACCATGTAATAAGGTGCAGTAACAATGAAAGTATGGACATCTGTTTATTAATATAAATATATATTATTATATTTTTTATTATTTATATTATTATTATTATAATATAGAGCTTCTGCAATTGCCATGTATTGTGGTAAATGACCTCCATTTAAAATGTCCTTTTACTACTATGTGTCATTTAAAAAGTAATAAGTTAAAGTTTATTATAAAGGAATAAAGTCTCAACCAACCGTCATTTTATTTAATGGGCATGTGGCGATCTGAAAAGTGTTATGTAAGTCAACTGACTATTGTAATAACTTACTATCTTATTGAGTAGTTATCTTTTTTAACTTTTAATCTTTATAGAGTTGTCTAGATAAAACTTTTTTTTTTTTAAGGAGGGATCTAAAGCAATGAAAAAAAAGCACACAATTTATTTAGGTCCGAAAAAAAGGACATGTCCGGGAAAAAGAGGACGTATGGTCACCCTAGTTTAACACTTTGTAGTATTTTAAATTCACACTGTAGTTGGGATAGCCCCATAGTGTTTATATCTATGGGATAGCCCAAGTAAACATTTGCGCTACAATGTAGGCCTTTATATAACACAGCATACCTTCTTCCTGTAAGTGACTGCGATACTGGATGGATGGACCAGGCTTCCGCTGCGTCTTGAAGCCGACCACGCCGGTTAATATCTGAAAATATTAATAACTTTCCCAAAAAGTATTGGAAAGAACATAGAAAGTTAGGAAGAGTATCACAACCGAGTAGGCTACTAAGAAATTGGCTGGCTATATGGCCATATTGGTGTTGTTAGTCGCAGATAGCGGACAAAAAGCAGTCATACAGGGGAGATATAAACATAAAAATAATTGGCCGAACATTTAGAACGAAAAACGGCAATAATACTATGTAAGAGCTTAAAGTCATGTTATAACGAACGAAAAAAAAAATAATAACATAGGTTATGCATACTGTGTAGTGTAATATTAACTCACCCGTGTAACGTTATCTTCTGTCAGCTGTGGTGGTCAACCGTTGAAATTGGAATTTCAACCTAACGGGCTGCGTTGTTATAGAAACAACCCAATAAATGTTCCGAATAACCCAACAGAACGACCCACTATTTTTAACCCAGCTATTGGGTACACAAAATGACCCAACGTTTTTTAGAGTGTACCACTATTATATATATTACATTTTCCCCGTTTTTGTCTCCTTTCTCTCTCTTTCAACACAAGAAGCACAAAGGTGATTCAGTGGATCCTGAAGACTCTGCACTGATGCTGTACACTCTTCTTAAGTCTCAGCTCCTTTGATTTGGTAAGCCTTTCCTTGCTCCTAATTTTTAAAAACCCTTTAACAAGCATTAAACTTCCCAGTGTTTGGTCTTTGTGAAAAAGTGCAGATACTAAGTGCAATTAGCGCACAATTTAGCATAAAATCTTTAGTTCTATTTAGATTGCTCCTGTTGACTTGAGCATATTTCCTCATCTCCGTCAGTGGGTAAACTTAACTATACATTCATACTGCATTCCTCATCCTCATGCAGCACTGCAAACCATAGTGGGCACTACAAGAACAAGAGAGGAAAGGACAGACAGTGCTTGACATGCAGTTTATTAGACATTTATAAATCTGTTGCGCTAAATCAGTGCAAAATTATATAAACATGTAGGCTATATTTAGATCATATTATATTTGTCATTGACAAATAAAGCTTTAAAAAATGTGTTTTTTTATCATTTTAAAAATTATGTAATGCATACTTTTGAGTCATGAACAATGTATTTAAAAAAAGTTTCAATTGTTAACATTTCAATGTGTTTAAATTAATTTTTGGACTGTTTTCATGTCAGGTGGTACAACCAAATAGTTGAATACTGTAGTTGTACCACCTGACATGGAAAGTGTACCAACTTGCCAACCTACCCATACTTAAGGGGGCAAATAATTCTGACCAGCACTGTATAAGCCCTTGACAACTGAAATTGAAAACTGAATAAATGTTTTAGTGGATAAAGCTGTGTGTGGTTAATGTCACTTAACAGAAATTTACTAAACAGTTCTTACTCATCTAATTTTTACATTTTATAATTCTGTGGTGAGTGTTTCATCAACTATATATATTTGTTTCTTTCATGCAAAACATTGTTTTTAGGGTAACACTTTAAAATAGTTTTTAGGGTTTCACTTGTTAACATTAGTTATTATATATTTAACTAACATGATCTTGCTATGAGCAATACATTTGTTAATGTATTAACTAACATGACCTATAGCTATGAGCAATACATTTGTTACAGTATTTATTTAACTTTGTTAGTATTAGTTAATAAAAATACAGCTGTTCATTGTTTGTTCATGTTAGCTCACAGTACATTGATTTTGATTTTAATAATGCATTAGTAAATGCTGAAATTAACGTTAAGAAAGATTAATACATGCTCTCGAAGTAGGCTAGTTCGTTATTATGTTAATTAATGAAACCTTATTGTTAAGTGTTACTGTTTTTTGGCATACACTTTTAGGGAAGGTACAAAAAAATGTAAATCATTGTTTAAAATAGTAGAAATTGCTGATAACGTATTTTTTCACTTGTAAACGATACAATGGTAAGAGACACTAAAAACAAGTCATTTCCAACTTATGACTAGTGCGAGTTAAGAGACATTTGTATTTTGTATCCTTAAAATAATAATTGTTTTGTTAAAATAGGGCATTATTTGAGGGGACAGCCATGTGTAGTGGTGTCCAAAACCTTAGTGGATGTTATTGAGTAGGCTACACTCATTCTATCCCACATTGCACCGCAATAACGAGTGTAGCCTACAGCTGATGAACGTTTTCATTCACTCTTTCAAGTGAACTGTATTAGTGGGCTAACGTAGGGAACAGTGAATGAGGGTTTAGGGGGCGATTTCGGATTCAACGCTTAACTTGCGGTGATGACGTCAGTAATCTGCACCATGCAGAAGTTCTTAAGGTAGGCTACATTCTAAAGTAATTTTTAAAAATCGAATATTCTTAATATCATTATCACTGTTTTACGTTAAAAGAATGGGATTTGATCTTATAGGATTATGTTGGATTTATTGCTTCCTTTTAATCTGTAAGCCAATAGTATGGCTTGCCTTTCGCGACCAATGAGAAACCGATCGGCACGCCCCCTACCGTAATTTAACGAGTAATTTTCATGGAACTAAAAAAACTTCCATACTGGCACTCTAACTTCCTTGGGATGCATATAGTTTCTCGTCTGCCATATCCAACTACATGTTTTACGTGCCAGTAGCAGGTCGCTGGCTGTGTATGCTTAGGTTTTATGACAGGTGGCAACCAGTGTTAAGGTGCAACAGCACCACAGTACGCAGTACGTTTGGATGTCAACCAGACACTGGCGATGGAATATTTGCATGCCATATTTTTATAAGTGTACTATTCTTGAAATATTACGGTTATCGACAATAGCGGTATTTTGCGACATCGCCAATTAACACCGCCAATTTTTTTTTTAATATGATGGTTATCATCAATACCGGTAGGTAGCTATATATCGACACACCCCTAAAAGACAAGGTTATACACTATAGCTTGAGACTAAAAATTGGCTTTTGAGACTTTTATTACATTTTTGCAATCTGAAAATGATTTAATCTAAAGCGATCACGAAGTGAAGATATACATTTGATCAGTTCATGCATTCCCTAGGAATCGAACCCATGATCTTGGCATTGCTAATGCCATGATCTACAGTATTGTTTCTGCCTGAGGAACACAACTGGACACATCACTAGAAATATCCAGATCTAATCTGATCTTAGATGTAGCAAGACCTCCTAGGCTTAAAGTATAGAGTATTACATTTAAAAGTGCTGCAGAAAGGGCTTTCACAGTCTAGAAGAGATAAACTGATGTTTGGGAGGGAAAGTAGGTCCTCGGGGCATTTTCATTAGGCCTCCTCTAAACTCAAGCTAGCCCAGACATGGGTGGGTATCTCTTCCATGTCCTCACATATTCAGTTGGGCTTTTGGACACAGTTAACGTGACACCTCCAGGGAGTTCTGGAAGTGCGGTGTGTAAAAGATGAAGGTGGAAGCAGGAACGTCCTGATGCAACCAGTAACTGTATACGCTGACGACAGTGTGGCTCTCGAGGTAGTGCCAGTGTTGCAGAGTGGTGATTCAAAATGTGCTAATAGCTTGACGGAGGCCCGGAGAGAAGTTGAATCTTGTTACACCCACACTCACACTGTGCTCATTATCACCCATAACACTGGAAGAGCAGTGACAAAATCTGGGAGGTTACACATGCACCTAAAGTAGATTTGTAAATGTTTTATAAACATGGGTAAGAAGTCATTCAATCTGTGAGTGTTATTTGTTCTTTATGCACTCAAATGTAATACACCTTGAACGCAATGTAAAAGCTTTGGAATGAAACCATGCCAAATATGCTCTGCTGCATGTTTCATTTTATTATTCCACTTACCCATGCAAAAAGCACTTACATATTACATGAGAGGTTGATTTAGCTAAATATTTCCATAATTTGCCAAACTCACAAGATAAATCAAAATGCTTTTTTAAAATTTCTTGCATTTCCTTTTTTTTAAAACAAACTTCTCAGTAAAGGATGTTGAAGTCATGATAAAACAGAGGTAGCGACAGATCTTTCTTCCATATTGACTAAATGTCTGTATAAGTCAGGCATACGTCAGTCCATTGTTGCTCCGGAATATCGAGTTATAATATTGAGTTAGTCCATTATGAGGTACATTTTTAAAAAATAAAATATTTTAAGAAATATTCACGTACTAAACTTTGTTTGCAATATAATCCAAAACATGCATTTAGAAAATATAGATGAAATTTAATTTTCATGTTGACTGTCTATGGAGGGACAGAAAGCTCTCATATTTAATCAAATAGATCTTTATTTGTGTTCCGAAGATGAACGAAGGTCTAACGGGTTTGGAAGTACATGGGGTGAGTAATTAATGACAAAAAAAAATTTTTTTTGGGTGGACTAACCCTTTAACCTTCATTAAATGTGGTCGGAATCCGTACCAGACCACCAAATATGTTTTCAGTGATCCAAACATTATCACAATGTACCTTTAGCGAATGTACATGTGAATTTTATTGTGGCCAAGTCCAATCTGATTGTGATCTGCTCTGCTCTGCAAAAAAACTCAATCCAGCAACCTGCTTCTCAAGCAATTACTGCATACTGCTTATGTATGGTATTGATTATCAGTGCATTTCCATCAAGATGAACTTGCAGCCTGCATAAGGACACTATAAATAGCCTAGAGCAGCTGTATTCAAAAGGCTGACTCCTGAGTTCACTAGTAACCACTAAAGGTAAATTAAACAGCACAGGCCATGAGTGAATGCAGGGGGAAACGGAGCAAACTAACAAAAGACACGAACAGTGGAGCATAGGAGGATAGGAGGAATGAGAGCATTGTGGGCTGAAGATAAAGTGCTGATCCAGCAGACAGTGTCCTACACAGATTGACTCATGCGATGGACAAATTACAGCAGTGCCGAGACACATGGGCAGCTCCAGCGGGGTTTGACTTTGCAAGGCCTGTGGCGCATTTAAATTAAACACTCACTTTAAGAAATTGGAATAAAGATTCTGATCTTCTGAAAGGCCTCTTCTTATATATGTGGTATACTTTCTAACGTGGAACACAAAAGTATGTTTACCAGAATGTCCGAAATGCTTTGTGATCATACTATGAATGCAGTGTTTCCCCTAGGATTCTTTTTTGGGGGGGGGGGGGGGGGGGGGGGGGGGGTGTACTGCTAGTGTTGCGGAGCGGGCGTGTTACGGATACGTGGTGTAATTTTTTTGCAATCAAAAAGCATGTCTAATTAATTGAAATCATGTATTATGAATCATTAAACAATACTTTTTTTTAAAATATATGAAAAAAAATGTCACACTAATTAATTCTGCGCTAATTCACACTAACACTAATTCTGTGTTGTGTTTTTTCTGGTAATAAAATGAAGACATAAAACAAAAATTGTATCATTTATCATCAATTTTAATCATGTGAAATTAAATAAACTTTTTGTCAAATAACTTGCTGCACAATGAGCTTTACTGTTAAAATTAAAACATGGATTATTCCTTAAAAATTTCAGTTTTGATGATAATTTATTTGGATTAGTGTTAGTGTATTATTACATTGGGACATATCTAAATTCTAATGTACAACAGTAATATATTTCTGTCAAGTTAAACCGAACTTTTATTTTGACGGGTTGCCGTGAAGACCTTTTGAGTTTCTGTGTGTTTATGTCATGATGATAGTTGTTCTCAAATGAAGCGGTTAAACCCTACTTCGGTTATCACGAAGTAGGGTTGGGAACATACTGTCTATGGTTGGGAATCGTAAGAAATTTTTCGGTTCCGATTCCGGTTCCGCCAAACGATTCCGGTTCCGGTTCCCATTCAATAAAAATTATTAAAACTAATACAAATAGTAGTACGGGGAAAATACACAATCCTTTTTGTGTTTTATTTCTGATAGGCCCTACTTGTCAAATGAGTTTAACAGACTGGCAATGTCAACAAATGCAACATATTATTTAGCAATATTTTTTTCTGAAGTAAAATAAAAAATGTTGCATTCTCAAGGATAATTTGGGACCTCTCCTATATCTTATTGTATATCCAGCAGTGGAATACCCTCTCAGAAGGGGTAGAATATGCTTGAACACACATGTAAGATCCAGACAGGTGAAACATAATATTTTTTAAATCGGTTTGAATGATTGATTTCTGTGAAACTTCACTTGTTTCCTTACTGGATTAAAGTGCTCTAGCAACAGAAATGCATGCGTCTTGCGGAAGAACATTGTAGCCGGAGCTACTTCTCTATGTTTATGTCAATGACGCGAGTGAGTCACGCAGGCACTGGGCTACTCCGCAGCAGTGCCGAACCGACCAGTGTAAAGTAGTCTGAGTCTAAACGCTTATTACAGCCTTACCGTAGTGATTCAGGATAAGACAAAAACACGTTTTGAAAAAAGGCATTCATGATGTAATCGCTCATTATATACATTTTGTAAATTCTGAAGCGAATTTTCGTTATTTGAAGCGACTTTCAAAAGGTGATTAACTGTTTTAACATCAGTGTTTATTCTCGAACTATAAACTTTTATCTCAGTACTTCTGTGATCATTTGAATATTTTTAACACAGAAATATCGATACTGTGTTGTTGAAAAGACAGAAAGTAAAGCTAACGTTAGATGTTTCATGTCAGCGACAGCGCAAACAGATTTGAATGTCCCGGTGTGAAGTTTTTGTCATTTAGGAATAAGATCGCATGGGTGTTTGAATCGAGATCGTTTAAAGATTAATGGTGCAGCTCTACTGTCTTATTCTCTCTCTCTGCGTTGATATCTGACGCAATTTTTTTTAACTTGTTATACGAATAGCGCGAGGGACAGTGCATTCATTACAATTTTAATATTTATGTGGTGAGACGTCGCTATTAAAGGATAAGCTCCCAGCACTTCGTCCACACATCGCATCAGAACCAAAAACACTACCGGTTCTGCATAAGAACCGGTTCTCGGTTCCCAACCCTATTACGAAGTGACTTTCAGAGTGGATCTAGAGCCTGGAGAGGAAGTTCATGCGTTTGTGTCTTCATATAGGCCAAAAAATAGCGCAAGCGTCACACGTGCTTCAGTGTGTGTGTGTGTGTGTGTGTGTGTGTGTGTGTGTGTGTGTGGTAAATGAAACTGCGCGTCGGCGGCACCATTCATTCACACAGAACATGCAGGATTCGTATTTAAATAGTCTTTGTGTTTTAATATTCACACACACTAGTCTACATCGCGATTTGATTTCAAGTGTACTGAACTGCTTTCTATTTTTTCCTCAAATGTACAAATTCCGTGAAATTCCGCGTTATACACTAAATTCCTTTTTTATGACTGGATTTCGTCAGCATTTTAGGGGGGGCGGGGGGTCGTTTTGGGGGGGCGGGGCGCCCCCCCAAAACAATGGTAGGGGAAACACTGGAATGGGGAACAGGAACAGTGGTCCCTATTCGCTGGCTCAGCCAATCTGCAAGATAACCTCCACAATAAAGAAAGCCAAAAGAGTAGAACAATGTGAAGTAAAGTAAATGATGAAAGGGAAAATATTTCTTTCGAATTTTATTTATTTATTTGCTCATTATCAAAATAAAATTCAAGAAGTGTCTGCCTAATGCTTTATACTTTACGGCCCATATTTATATTGATCAGATTTATGTTTTATTAAATGTTTTACTTAAATGCATCAAATCAAAAATGCATAAAACAGTTAAAGGTGTTTAATTGAATGATCAAATTAAATGATGTTCCACTGATTTTAAAGACGTTTCAATATTTTAGTGGAAAATAACAAATACAAAAAAAACTGATTAAGACAATGATTTTGTACTGTATCCTGCATTCAGAAAATTGCATTTTGCCAGTGACATAATATCCTGAGAGTCAAATGCAAACAGAAAATGAACAGTGCCATCTAGTGGTTGCTTAAATATGGACAGCTTTCACTGTGATCTCATATAAATGAATCGATCTCCATTATAAGAAAATAACAACAGCAGTCAGATTGACATTTTCCTTTGTAGTGTGTTTAAAAATGCCTGAACAGATAGTAAAATTCATTCAAGTTTGCACTTACCTCACTGTGCATAAATTAAGTTTGTGACCCCTGCAAATGACAAATTCCTAACTTAATTAGATTTCAAATTTGTGAAAGCTTTCATTAATATTTGATAAGCACAGCAGACTACCGTCATCCTCCCTTAGCATTGTTTTTCCTTGCACGCATTTTACCAGAAAGCCTATCAGTATAGTAGCCTAGCCTTGTTTAGACAGCGCTGGTAGTTAATCAGTAGGCACTCTACTTAATACTGTCAGTGTACAGCAGTACAACTGTCAGAAACAAATCCTTACAGACTGCTGTGTCGGGGGTTTCTCTGATGGCCAAGGATCAATGAGCGATCATGGGTAAATCAATATGCTCTGGAGCCCTGCGACGGTTCAAAGAAAATGTGAACTCTATGTGGCTTGGAAGAGAAATCATCTCATTTCAATAACCAGCCAATCAGAAAATCTCAAAATTATTCTTTAAAGATGCATAAAAAGATGATGTATTGGTGGCAATTACTCCAAATGCAAGTTAACGTTGCCATTGAAAGACTCTCATTGCTTTTTAAAAAAAAAAGGATCTTCGGCTAAAGATACATAATTGCTCACTTCTTATTCTGAATGCATTTATTCCAAAAGAAGGCGTCAACATTGGTATGCTATAAGTGATGCAAGATCTCTGGTGCGCTCTGTGCACTTTGGTGCCAGGGATTCGTCTTCCCCTTTTGGCATAGCCTAAATGTGCTCAAATGTGATCTGTGGAGCTTATAAATTCTCAAGGGAGCTTGTCACCGGCTTTAAAGATTGTCACAATGTTAAAAGTGTTACTAGGAAAGCCATTCTTGAAATGTCAGGAGGCTATAACATGTCAGAAAAAAACAAAAGCATTTCTTCACATAATATCAAAATGTCATTTTGAGCATGAATGAGCAAAAGATGAGCTGCACCATTCTTGATTTACCCTACTCAAAACTTTTTTTAAAAGAGACAAAACGATAAACAAATATCTGACCGGAGAAATGAACATGTAATTGACTTCAAATGGCCTACAAATGGACTTGATGTTTTTAACCTCTGCGTTCTGGCATTGTGTCACACAAGACATTGGTTTGTTCATGTTCTTATATGCTAAATTGGATTACCAGAAAGGACATCTGATCATGCTCAAAAATAAGGACTGTGAGGATCATTCAATTGTGTTTTCTCTGAACAAAGTAGCCTACACAGTGACCTTTTTTTCTGGGATACACATTTTCTGTTACACAACAAAACTAAGCAGACACCACAGTCTCATCATCCATTAGCTGCAGTATTTACTAACCGTTTTCCACTTTCATATTAGTTCTGGAATAGAACTCTGGAACTCAGAACCTGCGCCCTCTGGTGACTGGGATGTGAATATGGGAACAAACTAGGACCCTAGTTTAGGGTCTGCTAAACCCTTTGCCTACGATTAAGCAGTTTATACTCGCCTTTACTATATTCAATTCTGTATTTATATTATTATTTTTCAGGAATGATTAAGTTAACCCTCTAAAAAAAACTAGGTCCCTAGAACTGCGGTCCTGAAACTGCACCCTCGGGTATTGCAGGAATAATTGGAAAAAAATCTAAACAAAACCCAATGTATACACTTTTTCAAAAGATACAAATGTTTTGCATATAATGCTCCAAAAGAATTCATATCAAAGATATTAAAGAAAAATGTATTCACATATTAAAGAGGAAAAAGAAAGAAAAAATTTACAGAAAAGGGGTATAGGTGTTTAATCAGAATAAAAAGAGGAATTTAATTATTTGTAAATGTCCATAGTTCTAACCCAAAGTATACCTGACTGCAGCCTATAGAACGGAACAGGGTGACACAGGGTAACACATGGGCCCGACCCACCTACTTTCATTTCAACTTTATCATCAGACTCAGGGTCCATTAGAATGGAAAAAGAACAAAAAGGAGCAAAGCACAAATACAATACAAAACGCTTAAAAAAGACAATTATTCCAATGTATTCTCTGGTTCGCACCACACTTGGGTTTGACAACATTATAATACAGTATATAATTCCGTGATTCATCCAATCAACAAATAAATGTATACATAATAAATTTAATTGCTTGTTTTGTGAGGACTGAGTTAATGCACCAATGAACAAATGAATTGTGCTGATGTCAGGGTTACATCATCCAGATCACCATCTCCGCCCACTCGTTCCCTTTCACCCAACCAGACTTTTCCCCGTTCATTATCCCCTGAGTACTAATCACCGTCACCTGTGTCCCATCAACCATATGGACTATAAAACACTCACCTTCACTGCAGTCACTTGTCTGGTCTCGTCATTCCATGGCTCACAGACTTCCCGATCACTTACCTTCTACTTACCGTCGCTTCACTCATCTTGGATCAACCCATCCGTACCAGCCATCGCCACGCCACCTGCAAGAGAGGGAAAGAAAGAGAGAGACTTAACACCACAGCTAAGCTTCATTGAACTTTCTATGTTACTTCTTCTCACCTGTTATCTCCGACCGCAATCCTTCTGCAAAATAAACACTGATAACTTACCATCTTGTCTGATTCCTCTGTGATCCGTGACAGAAGACCAGACCACAGAAAGGAGTAATTATGCAGAATCAGTCGGATTTAGAAGAGGATTCCTCAGCGGCTAATCCTCCGGTCGCCGCGGCACTCTTTCCACCACCTCCACTTCCGCAACCTCCCGCTGCTTCGTTCACTGCCTCTGCGAGTCCCATGGCCCGGCCAGCGCCCTACTCTGGTGAGGCGGAGAACTGCAGTGGGTTTCTTCTCCAGGTATCCTTGTATATCTCCATGAATGAGCATCAGTTCCGTAGTGATACCGGTGGCTTTCATTATCTCACTGTTATCTGGTCAAGCACTTCGATGGGCACAGTCATTGTGGGATCCAGATGCCCCGGTGGTCAAATCCTTCTCAAGTTTTAAACAGCACTTTAAAGAGGTTTTTGGGCAAACAATATCAGAACTGTCCATTCACGACCAACTCTATAACCTCCGTCAAGGAAATTCTTCAGTGAGTTCGTATACGCTTCAGTTCCGCACACTAGCCGCAGCTAGCGGCTGGAATGAAACCGCCCTGATCACCGCCTTTCGTCATGGTTTGAATTCCAACGTCCGCCAGCTGTTGGTGGTGTATGAGGACAGCATGGGGTTAGAGAATCTGATCCAGCAGACAATCCGTACAGCCCAGCGTCTCACCGCTTGTGATAGGTTTGTACCCACTGTAAGTTCTCCGCCTCCGGCGCCTTCAGTCACTCCTCCAGCACCAGTTCCAATGGAAGTAGACTCCACCCACCTTTCTACAGCTGAACGCCAGCGCAGATTTCAACATTCCCTCTGTCTATACTGTGCTTCCGACAAGCATCTCCTCAGTTCTTGCCCTGTACGACCTCCGCGACAGGCGGTAAGTGCCATTCAACTCTCCCCGAAGATTGAGCCTCTCACACGTACCAGAGTACATGTATTAACCTCCTGTGTTTGTCTCCCAGCGCAAGCCCTCATTGACTCCGGGTCTGCGGGGAACTTCATATCCACCCAGTTTCTCCAAAAGTTGAATATTCGGCGACGCCGTCTGTGCCGAGATCTTCCCGTCCAAACCATACAAGGCAAGCCATTAGGTCGTGGTCGAATTCGCCATTATACACCCACTCTAACTCTTCGTATCGGCTGTTTACACTCTGAGGAAATTTCTCTTATGGTGCTGGAGGAGTCCACCGCTGATATCATCCTGGGACGTCCCTGTTTAGTACAACATCAGCCGGTACTCCACTGGGGAACTGGAGAGGTACTCCGTTGGGGTGAAGATTGCCATAGATCCTGCCTCAGTTCCATCCAGAAGGTTCATTCTTCGTCCCGTTCCAAGTCACCCGCGGGGGAAACTAGAGTTCCTGTCTGTTCTACTTCGGTGGAAAGCCCTGAAGTCCAAGTTCAAGGCGAAATCCCAGTGGAGTACCAGGCGTTCCAGGACGTATTCAGTAAGGAACTGGCAACCAAACTACCTCCACACCGGCTATGGGACTGCGCCATCGACTTGCTACCCGGAGCCACCCTTCGCAAAGGTCGTATATATCCTCTGTCCATCCCGGAACAGAAGGCCATGGAGGAGTATGTGAAGGAAGCTTTACATCAGCAGTTTATTCGACCATCTACCTCCCCTGCCGCTTCGAGCTTCTTCTTTGTGGCCAAAAAGGACGGAGGCTTGCGGCCCTGTATCGATTACCGTCATCTTAACTCTCAGACTGTCAAATTCAGCTATCCCCTTCCTCTGGTACCTGCCGCCCTGGAACAGCTGCGTGGTGCACGCATTTTCTCCAAACTGGACCTTAGAAGTGCGTATAATCTGATCCGAATCCGGCATGGAGATGAGTGGAAAACTGCCTTTGTGACCCCCTCGGGCCACTACGAGTATCAGGTCATGCCTTTCGGACTGTCCAACGCTCCTGCCGTCTTCCAAGGTCATATGAATGAAGTCCTTCGAGAGTTCCTCAACCGTTTTGTAATCGTCTACATTGATGATATACTCATATACTCTTCTTCTATGTCTGAGCACCATCAACATGTCATCCAGGTCCTCGAGAAGCTGAGAGCACACAGGTTATATCTGAAGCTGGAGAAGTGCGAATTTCACACCTCTACCGTTCACTTCCTGGGTTATGTCATCAACCAACAGGGCATCCAAATGGACCAGAGGAAGGTGGAAACTATCCAGAACTGGCCACAACCCTCCTCCGTAAAGGAACTGCAACGATTCCTGGGGTTCGCGAACTTCTATAGACGATTCATCCGGAACTACAGTCATATCAGTGCTCCCCTCACTTCTTCCCTCAAGGGACGGCCCAAGTCTCTGTCCCTATCTCCCTCCGCAGTACAGGCCTTCCAGCGTTTAAAGGAAACTTTCATCACTGCTCCCATCCTCATTCATCCAAACCCGGACCTTCCGTTTGTGGTAGAGGTAGATGCCTCATCTACTGGAGTAGGAGCAGTTCTCTCTCAGCGGCAGGGTGAGCCACCCAAACTCCTTCCATGCGCCTTCTTTTCCAAGAAATTAGCCCCGGCGGAGCGGAACTATGACGTCGGTAACCGAGAGCTGCTGGCCATCAAACTGGCCCTTGAGGAGTGGAGGCACTGGCTGGAGGGAGCTAACCATCAATTCACAGTAATCACCGAACATCGCAACTTGGAGTACTTAAGGGAGGCTAAAAGACTGAACCCTAGACAAGCCCGCTGGGCTCTATTCTTCACACGCTTCAACTTTGTGGTGTCATATCGTCCCGGGAGTAAGAATTGCAAGGCTGATGCACTTTCACGACTCCATCACACCTCTGTTGAAGATCTTCATCCCGAACCTATCCTCCCTCCAGCCGTAATCCTCAGTCCAATCGTCTGGGAGGTTGACCAACAGATCGCCCAGGAACTGACACGTCAACCCGCTCCGCCGGGAGGTCCAGAAGGGCGTATTTTCGTACCTCCACATCTACGTACTCCCCTTCTGGACTCCGCTCACTCCCTTCCGGGCTCTGGACATCCGGGTAGCAAGCGTACCCTCTCGCTCCTCAGTCAACGGTACTGGTGGCCGTCCATCTCCAGAGATGTCTCCAGGTTCATCCGCGGTTGTTCAGTCTGTGCCATCACCAACACCCCGAGGAGAGTCCCAGAAGGCAAGCTCGTGCCGTTACCTCTTCCCAGGCGACCATGGTCACACATTGGTGTCGATTTCATGACTGATCTACCCAATTCAGAAGGCTTTACCTGCGTATTCGTTGTTGTGGACAGGTTCTCTAAAGGTTGTAAGCTGATTCCCTTACCTGGTCTTCCCACTGCGTTACAAGCAGCTGAAGCTCTATTCCACAACGTCTTTAGGAACTTCGGCCTCCCAGAGGATATTGTCTCGGATCGGGGACCTCAGTTCATCTCAAGAGTATGGCAAGCCTTCTTCAAACTCCTCGGGGTCACCATCAGCCTTTCCTCAGGCTACCATCCGCAGACTAACGGCCAGACTGAGCGGAAGATTCAGGAGATTGGACGTTACCTGCGGACGTACTGCCATCAGTACCAGGACAGCTGGAACCGTTACCTCCCATGGGCTGAGTATGCCCAAAACTCTCTGCGGCAGAACACCACCGGGCTCACCCCCTTCCAGTGTATCCTTGGTTACCAGCCTCCACTCTTTCCTTGGTCGGGTGAGCCCTCGGAGGTTCCAGCTGTCGACTTCTGGTTCCATCAGAGCGAGGGGGTATGGGACTCAGCTCATGTGCATCTACAGCAGGCAGTACGGAGACACAAGGAACAAGCGGACCGTCACCGACTCGACACCCCTAAGTATCAGCCAGGTCAAAAGGTGTGGTTGTCGACTCGAGACATCCGTCTCCGTCTACCTTGCCGTAAGCTGAGTCCTCGATTCATTGGACCATTCACCATCCAGAGGCAGTTGAACGAAGTGACCTACAGGCTCAATCTTCCCCCTCATTTCAGGATTGCTCCTTCATTCCATGTTTCCTTACTTAAACCCTTCACTGACCCTGTCACCCCTGTTCCCTCAGATAACCTTCCCACTGACGTACCTCCTCCCGTTCCCGTTGAAGAGGAGCCCATTTATCGAGTCCGCTCTATCATGGATTCTCGGCGGCGAGGTCCTCGGCTGGAGTACCTGGTGGACTGGGAGGACTACGGACCAGAGGAACGTTCCTGGGTCCTGCGAGATGACATCTTGGATCCAACGCTACTCACCCAGTTCCACAGTGATCATCCGGATCGTCCGGCTCCCAGGGGTCGTGGTCGACCTCGCCGCCGGCAGCGCCCGTCTCAGGCGTCAAGAGCCGCCTCGGGAGGGGGGGTACTGTCAGGGTTACATCATCCAGATCACCATCTCCGCCCACTCGTTCCCTTTCACCCAACCAGACTTTTCCCCGTTCATTATTCCCTGAGTACTAATCACCGTCACCTGTGTCCCATCAACCATATGGACTATAAAACACTCACCTTCACTGCAGTCACTTGTCTGGTCTCGTCATTCCATGGCTCACAGACTTCCCGATCACTTACCTTCTACTTACCGTCGCTTCACTCATCTTGGATCAACCCATCCGTACCAGCCATCGCCACGCCACCTGCAAGAGAGGGAAAGAAAGAGAGAGACTTAACACCACAGCTAAGCTTCATTGAACTTTCTATGTTACTTCTTCTCACCTGTTATCTCCGACCGCAATCCTTCTGCAAAATAAACACTGATAACTTACCATCTTGTCTGATTCCTCTGTGATCCGTGACAGCTGACATGTCTTTGTTTAAATGTGTGAATTGTAAAAAAGCTGTGCAGTTTCACAAATCCTTAATGCACAGAAAAAAAACTAGAATCTGGAAATAGTCTTGAAAATATTGGTATTTTGGCTAAAGCACATACAGCCAAATAACACGTGTTTACATTTTTTTAACAAAAATCTACTGGTTGAATATCCTCAGCACATGGGTTAAGAAATTAATTATGAAGTAAATTATTTTATATAAAACCGTTAATTAAAGTCGTTTTAATATAAATCACATGGAAAACATGTTTAGAATGTGTGGTTAGGTTACTGGTTTCCATATGCTTTGTATGGTGAATAAATGTATGTAAATTAAAAAAAAATGCATCCTTTCATTTTGGGAAACGTTTACTTTTTATGAATTAATCATTATTTTAAGCTGATTCTTTTCAATGAACAATTCGGTTCACAAATCACTTTGAATGATTCATTTATATTCAGCTGATCCAGTTACACTGATTTAATGATACGGATGAAATGACTCAAAGTCAAAGGACAGCTTTGTATAGTTACAGTTTCGGTATTATGTAATGAACAATGTCTATGCGAGTCTGCTAAATATAGCACAAAACACTTTTGACATCTCCAGGGCTTTTGTTAAAACTACAGATCATACTTCTGCACTCTTGTGTCCCCATCACCAGACAGTTGGATCGAGCAATATATGTTTCCAGTCAATATTGAGTGGAAATATGTGCCAAATTCCACAATGTGTTAATGCATGTTTCTAGTGGCTACCACAAACTCTAGAAATACCCCAGAAAATGTCAAACAAATACTCAGAGTGGATCTGTAAGACCTCTGTCTATGCACTCTTGAGAAGACAGAAACACCTGACAAACAAAAAGCCCTTACATTAATTATCCCGAGTGATGCAGAAGGTCTGAAATGTCTCGCAGGCAAGTGCTCTAGAAAACAGCGAGGGCTGTTTGCACCAGATAAGGTAATACCTGTAAAGTGTTGAGCAAGGTTCAGGATGTCAGATTGCTCCAGGTGTTCCCAGACACCCAAAGAGGGATCTGCACATGGCTGTAGTAAATGGACACACATTTCATGGGTAAATCAATATGCTCTGGGGCCCTGCAATGCATGATCCAATGAAAGAATGAGCTCTACGCCTGTTGTTTGGAACAGAAACCACCTCATTTCAATAACCAGCCAATCAGGACATTTCTAAACGAGTCTTTAAAGATGCATAAAAGATGAATATATAAAGACATTTATTGGTGCAATTAAGCAAACAGCTGTAGTAAATGGACACACACTATTCAACCGGTCTCACTCTCTCATTCACCACTTTTATTGTCCTTAATGATAATAGGAAAATTCACAAAAAAAGGCATGCATTAAAAGGTTTCTAACACATTAGTTGAGAGCTAAATAACTAAACAACTTCTATAATGGCCGAAAATCTGTGGTCTATATAAATATGAATGACACTGTGGGCTGGTATTACCCTCTGGGTAGATTTTATGGAAATTTTATAGTATTATCAGACTGAAATGATATCATCTAACTCTACTGCATAACTGTGATGCAAGTCAAGGATAATAAATATATTATCAAAATGTGCTGTGTGAGGTCAGAGACAGTATTGCTGCACAACAATGACAACATACAGGCTGTGCAGTGTTGATAAGCTCGTGGGTCTTATGAATAACAAACACTATACAGATAAAAACATTATTACAAAAGAAAATACACCCACTGTAAAATATGGTTCAGTGCAAAAAATGGACTGCAATAAAATGTTCGCTTATAATATCATTCTGATTATTAAAGATACATATACTCAATTCTGATTCTCCTAAAACCAGAAAGTTCTGTTTATCTTTTACAGTATTAACAAACTACTTGCCAACACAACTACTGCTCCCTATTTTATTCTGCGATTAAATTCTGGGACAAGATCTTATTTCTTTTATCAGGGAATTAAGGAAAATCTATTTGATAGGCCCCTAAGGCAAATAATGCTTCAGTCCTTTCCAATGTGAAGCTGGTGCTAAACCATGTCTCAATGGAAAGCCATGAGGTGGTTTTAAAGGAAAGAAAATGCATTTGATTTGTTCTAAAAAAATGTAAGCATGATTTCAACACCTTTCGAATGAGGTGTCCTGCAAAACTGTCCTGTCATAGATGTCTGGTGCTGGCCTCCAGCTGCTCAAACTCTGGACTTCAAGAATATCCTCCTCTCGCTGACGACTTTTATGTTTCTCTGCATACGGTGGACTGTAAATATATACAGCAACTTAAAGGGTTAGTTTACACAAAATTTTAATTCTGTCATCATTTACTCACCCTCATATCCTTCAAAACCTGTAATTTTGTTCATCTTTGCAACACAAATGAAGATTTTTTGATTAAATCTGAGAGCTATTTTGTCCCTCTATAGACAGTTACGCACCTACCAAACACAACTACCAAACACAAACTACAAAAACTACTTTTTGACACTTCAAAAAGTTCATAAAGAGATCGTATAACTATTCCATATGAATTGAGGGGTTTAGTCCAAATTTTCTACAGAGACACAATCGCTTTGTATGATGAACAGATTGAATGTAAGTTTTTATTCATAGAAATATTCATCAACTCACACATCAGTTGTGTGATGATTTGTTTTACCCACCTGAAATCTTTTGGTGGGGGCTTTAGGTGAAAAAATGATTTGAATGTGGCAAAAGACCCAGACCTGGAGTAATATATAAATAAACATGTAAGATAGATTTACTCATTTAACTGGTGTTTCCTTTTTTATGAGGTTATGCTCTATGCCTGTACTACTATGAAGTTTTGTCCCTTTGCTCTTGTCTTCCAGATGTTTCTTGTTAATTATCCTTGTTAAATCATTAGGTCCTTGTATATTTATAGCCCTTGGCTACGTCCGAAATCGCATACTCTCTCAAGTGGGTACTTATTTTGAATAAGTAATTACTTCACGACTTCTAAAAAAGTATGTTCTATATAGTATGAATGTGTGTATTATGAATGTAATCCAGATGTACTATCTTCGCCATGTTGTCATTATCATATGATCTACCAGCGTCAATTGCGTCGCTTCACTGCCATTCATAAAACCTCTCCAGTGGCCTCATGGGATGTAAAGTGTCCATGGTATGCACACTTTACAATCCTGCTGGAAGTAGTAGGTCATCCGAGTACTTTTTGAGTACTCTTTTATGAGTACTGTAAATTCAGACATACTTATTTTGTCACACACTGTTTTTCAACCTACTATAGGGAAATATGCGATTTCTGATGCAACCCTTGTCTTTGGGTATGTTCCAATTGCCTAGTGTGCTGGATGGTATATGTGCACAAGTGAGAGTCCAAATTGTAGGGTGTGTATCTGTTCAGTTTAGTGTGGAACTTTGAGATGTTGATATATCCCACAGGAGGTGGAAATTGTTTAATGTTCATTAATTTGCATGAAGACAAGGCAACCGTCCCATCTTTTTGGTCTATCTTTCTGCATCTACAGAAAACATGTTGGTCCTTACCCAAAAGGGGTCCTGCGTAGTGTTGATTCATATTTGTGAAAGTCAGGGCTGTACTCAGGAACTAGAAATGGCCTGACCTTTGTTAATGGGTAGATGCTGCATTTGCCTGTGAAAAAAAAGAGATGGTTTATTAAAGTTCTGAATGTCTCTCGGGCTACAAATGTTTCAAACTATGTATATTAGAAAAATAAATACAAATGACCCAAGATCTAAATCAACATGGGGCACGCTGATGTACACATTACTAAATACAATCTCTCTATATAAATGGTTGGGGACAGCAGCAGTGACTAACATTATTAGCATTGATAATGTTGCTCTTACCCTGCTTTTTCCTCCCAATGGATGATTCCAGGGAATTTTCTGAAATGCATCTCATGCTTCTCGTATGATTAATGCCATCCATATAACATCTCTTTCCAGTGTGATAGGTCTTGGGCTGTCCAAAGTTTGGATAAAAGCTCCACTCGGACTCTGACATCATATTAGCCTCTAAATAGACATGCCGATAAATAAGATAATCTAACAACAAATTCCAAAGAAAGAAGTAAAAGTGTCTTAGATGTTCCAGCTACAGATTACTCTAATGAAAACATAGGAAAGTTTCCATGTACAACTGCCACCATTTGAGATCCTTTTATTAACTTGAACAGATTTCTGCTGATCAAAGCCTAACTCACGTGGGAAGGATCTCATCAGTTTCCTTTCATCAGGAAACTTTATATCTTTGATGTGTGGAAATGGGGCATCACTGTATCGAGGCTCGGGTATCCAGCGCAAATTGGATTTCCAGTCAAGATCGCATCTAAAACCATTGGCATCACATTAATGTAGTGTAGAATAAAAACACCTAAGCATATGAATAGGATACATATAGACATTCTGTTTGACTTGAACATTTGAACTACTGACAATAGCCAAAGCCAGATCACAAGTGAATCCCAATTAGCTGTAACCAAGAGACTCTTGTGTGTCCCAGTCAAAAATTCAGTTCAATTACAATTCAGATTATACAATAAAACAGTTGCATCCACTGCTTATAGCTACTAAGGGGAAAACCGAAAAAGGTGTCATTCAAAACTTCAGCTGTAGTTAAATCCACTTTAATACTTTATGGGAAAGAAATTGATGTATGAAATACTCAGTAAGAACAGGCTCAACGTGTCTAATGTGAGGCTTGAAGTCCTGCTCTTTTCCAAAACTCCAGAATGAGTCACCGACGTCGGTTTGTTTCTTCATATCCGTGTATGACTGTGACATTTCACTGTAAGTGACAAGACAAAAAAATCACAAAAATAATCACCTGTTATGCGGTAGGCCTACTTTTTGAACTTATGTTTGTGTTGTAATTAAAAAGTGTTTATTTAAAAATACACTAGATTTTACACAGAAATTGTGCCAGTTACAGCAGCCTAATTAATTATTTACACAGATTTACATAAACAAATTAGTCATGTGATTTTAACATGTCAGCCACCATGGAGACCTGCTCTTTGTACATCAGCTATAAGACTGGATATGGAGTCTTCATCTGTAGCCTACATCTTCTTTAGGTAAAACTTTTTAATGAGGAAAAATAGTTCACTGAAGTTAAGCGTTACTTCCTGTTATTGTGAGCAAAATGTTGCAATGAGAATCATTTTAAAAATACTTTCTCTCACTTGCGCCCACCTCAAAGCGACAAATAGCCTAGTATAAATATTTTGTAAGCTAAATAAATTGACCAATATTATAGCCTATTACTTCTGGATACCTTACCTCCTGTCCATTATATGCAAATGTTCCGTTTATATGGAGAGAGGAACTTTGTATCGAGGATTGAAGGCTGTGGATTAAACAACTCTAATAATCCGTTGCCCGGAGAACATAAAAACAAAACTAGCAATTCCAGTTTACCGGGTTTGTACAAATGCACTATCGATCGTGTATTTATCTGTTCAGTTATTGATATACATTACTTACTGGTATACATTATTTATTAATAAATATATATATATTACTGTTATTATGTTAATTCTGTCGATCGATTTGTTTTGTTACATCAGAACATTTAAAGTCAGAATTTGAATTTTTCTGACTTTATCGTGTCGAAACGCAAGATGGCGCAAGAAAATAATTGATATTGTGGTAGTTAGGCTACTGAATAGCCTACAATATATGTTAAATCCTCTGCTAAAATAGAAAAAAATATATATTTATAATATATGTCAAAAAATGCTAAATGTATATTATATATATTTTTTAGCCTATTAGTTTTTTTAAGGAAAGTAGACTAATAATGAAAATGACTGATGAGTCACTTTAGTAGGCCTATGCACTGGTTCTTGAGTAGGGTAATGGAAAATAACAGGCAAATCGGTGGGGAAAGTTTATGTATAAAATATAATTATCCTAAGCTTCTCAATGGCGATGAAATATGGAAAATGGACTGTCATGTGTCAGGATGTGGACTGACTTTGATATTAACTCGTTTTATAAATATCTAACGGTGTTATTTATAGCAGAGAAACCTTATAAACGAGGAATATTTTTAAAATGAACATCTTCTGTCAGGGTATAACTTTGTGATTCATTAAAAGCTACAATATATCGCCTATATTTCAATCTAGGCTATATGAAGGAGCCTACAGTAGCCTACATAAGTTATGGCGTGACAGCTGGTTTTAGGCGGTTTAGTGATTGATAATGCCATAATTGTGATGGAATGTAATGGGAGGCTACATTGTATTTAATTTAATCTTAATTTCAAAGTGTAAATGTGGTTATTTAAAGTAGGCGTGGGACATGCTTTTGACCCAGTGTACGATTATGAGAGAGAGAGAGAGAGAGAGAGAGAGAGAGAGAGAGAGAGAGAGAGAGAGAGAGAGAGAGAGAGAGAGAGAGATCTTTAAATCCACCTGTTAGCCAGCATATTCTTGCGCCTTCAGTGTAGGAAGGTGAACTGATCGCCAGGATCGTGTGTAGTGCATTAACTCAAATTTCTGCATTTCCCAAGTCCTCACCGCACAAAATCTCCATCTTTAACGGACTATCACTGCCGACGACACCAAATGGGAAAATATTAAAGCACAATTTGCTTTACCGTCCACAAATGCCTTGATCTCGCAGGGACTTTGCTATACTGCTGCAACTCGCGCAATATCGACGCACCACTGGACTTTTTGTAATTATTGTTATTCATTCGTGAATATGGCAAAGCGATCGCAGTGAACTGTAGCCGAGGTTTGCAACACATTGTTGCAAATATTTTGATGAAGAACATGATGCTCTCCCTCTCGCGTGCCCCGTAACTGCTTCCATTCATTCAGTCCAGTTTGGCGCTGAGCACCGTCTTCTGTCCGGGAGATTTTCCTTCCAGTTTCCTCTCAATTATGTTCACTTTCGCTGCCTTTTGCTATATGCTTTCTCTTGTCCTCTGTGCTTCTCTCATCTTCTTCGCGATCTGGCATGTAAGTGTTTGCATCTTTGACGTGCTTTGTGGAAAATATATTGCTGCAGGATGGCATGCATGTGTTAGAGCAGGGGTTGCTGATGCATCAGACAAAACTGTCCCTCACCTGATCAAAGCATCCTTGGCATTATGAATGTCTCCGACATTTCTTACATCTCCAAACTAAGTGATCATTCGGGTGTACATTGATTGGGGATTTCAGATTTGGGTGACAACATTGGCGCACATCCTGGCTTGGTGGCAGCAGCTTGTGTCTGGGAAGTCTTTTGCACACCTTTCGTGGGTATTCCCACCGCTCCAATGACCAAAGCACCTTTATAGGTTGTTTCATATCCTTTTTATCCATACAGATTACATTTCAGGAGCTGCATACCTGTGTTAAACCCCCTCAACCGTGCAAGCCAGCAGTTTGTGCCTGACCTGTTTTGATGTTGCACTGTCCTTTATGTCTGTGCACTTTATGCAAGGTGTAACACTTTTTTTTTTCTTGAGGAAAACTGCATCAAAGCACTCGCTCACATTCGTAGCACCGCACGACTGCTCTAGATTTGGGTCAGCACAGTCGTTTGCCCTAGGCTTGCTTTTGCATAGCAACAGACATTATAGCCCCAAGGGTTAAATAAGGGGTAATTATGAGCACATTACATTTGACTCAGACCTTTTAGTCAGACATCATTAAACTCAATCTATTTCCAATATTCCTAAAAGAAGTTCCTTTTATTTGCCAGTTATTGCATGAGGAAGGCAGGAATGCCGTCGTCAGCAGTTTCAGCTTTTTAATCTTTTTGATCTGCTCTCAATGGGAAAATCCTGACACGTCGATCCCCTTTCACATCTGCAAAATTAATTCGTTTTACACTTTAGGTTCTGATTATTGGTGTTCAGTATAGAGCACAGTTTGTTTTGATGCAGTTTTTGTGTTGAATGCACTGAATCATGCATATTCTTTTAAGCCATGTTTGAATGGAGGATGTTACCCAGACAGCAAAGAGAGCAGCTCCTGATCTAAAAAGAGCCTGTTATCATAAAGTCATGATTGTTTGCTTCCTGGCTATGGTAGCAGCAAACACAATAAGTTAAGAAAACCTTATCATACCTAAGGGTATTCTAGTTTAAGGGGTTTGTTGCAACTGGACCGATGAACGTTAGTTGGTCTCTCAGCCAACATCCTGAAGGTGTTGTAAGTTATGTTTTTTTTTTTTTTATATAATACACATACATTCTTATTTATACATACATTTATCAGTTCTTAATGGCTGATGGCAACACACAAACACAAACAAACCCAAGAGACTATCTTGAGCTGTAGTGTGAAAAGAAGCAGACAGGCACAATAGCCTATGAAAGTACATTTCACGCCTCAAAGGCACTGGCAATACATCTACTATTATTTGTGATTTATTTATTGCGTGCAAAAAGTTTTATTTGGTTGGATTGCCCTATTGTTCAAAAGTTTAGGGTCAGTAAAAAAAAAATTGTAAAGGAATTAATGCATTAATACATTGTGACATTAAAGACATTTATATCATGGATTTTCTGTAAAGCTGCTTTGAAACAATGTGTATTGTTAAAAGCACTATACAAATAAATGTGAATTTAATTTAATTTAATTATAATGTTTCAATACATTTCTATTTCAAATAAATACTGTTCTTTTGAACTTTGTATTAATCAAAGGATTTTAAAAAGGGAATCATGTTTCCCACAAAAATATTAGGCAGCAATATTGATAATAAGAAATGTTTCATAACAATCAGCATAATATAATGATTTGTGAAGGATCATGTGACACTGAAGACTGGATTAATGACTGCTGAAATTTAGCTTTTCCACCATAGGAATTATTTAAAATATTAAACAGAAAATATATTAAAACAGAAAAAAGTTATTTTAAATTGTAATCATATTCAAAATATTGTTTTTACTGTATTTATTCAAATGAATGCAGCCTTGATGACCATAAGAAATGTCTCTTAAAAACTTTTGAACGTCCCCAAACCTTTGAACAGTAGTGTGTACATGACTACTGTTGTGAGAGGCTCTTTGTCCCCAAAATGGTGTAGTTACAAGCAGGAGTTAATGGGGCCAACCTAGCTATTAGAGAAATTATATCCAATCAAATTGGATATAGCAATGTTTTTGCGTTCGGTGACTTCAGGTTGTCTGACAAGATAAAGAAGGGCTGAATCTGAAATTGCCCCCTAAACCCTGGCCTCAATCACTATTCCCTATGTTAGTCCGTGTAACGAGGTTAGATGTTACGGGAAGAAGGAGGCGGGAACCGGCGAACGTTCAACAAACTTTAATATCAAAAATAAATCAAATACAAAATGAAAGTAAAAGACAGCAGCCCCTCACTGACGACTGCTGTCACATTTAACAAATCACATATCACACATAACAAAACAAACAAAACACCAGTTCAGGCCTGTTCCTCTCTCCATCTCCACTGTCGTCGCTCCTCCTTTAATGCTTCCGCTCCTCCGTGAGAGATACGAGACCGGTGCGTCGCGAAGATGGCGCTCATCAGTAATCACGCCACCGGCCTCGTGCCGCTCTCACGGCCCTCGGCCTCGTCCTGCTCGCCACGGTCCACTAATACAGTTCACTTGAAGGAGTGAATGAAACATCGGCTGTACACTCCTTATTGCGGTGCAATGTGGGATAGAATGAGTGCACTCGATAACATCCACTATGGTTTCGGACAGCACTACAAATGGCTGTCCCTTCAAATAATGCCCTATTTGAGGGTATAGGGAGCGATTTTGGATTCAGCCAAGGTGTGTGGTTAAAAGACCAGAAGAATTCAGGGATGGATAGGCAACATCAGTTCTGGATTGCCGCTGTCCTGTTGAGTTTAACTCCAACCCTGATAAAAAAAACTCACCTGCCTGTAACCTTACTAATCCTGAAGACATTAGTCCTTTTCACACAGCAATCACAGTAAATTACTGTAAAATTATCAGAATGACTTTACCGGTAAATACACAAATATGCTGTTCACACAAGCAACGGCATTCTAGGTTTTTACCGGTAGAGACTATTCACACATTAGCACCAAAATACCAGTAAATTCTGTGAAGTCAGTCATTGGAAATTATCTTTAAACGCTGCGCTGTTGTCTTTATTCGCCCGATATTGATATATCCCACAGGAGGTGGAAATTGTTTAATGTTCATTAATTTGCATGAAGACAAGGCAACCGTCCCATCTTTTTGGTCTATCTTTCTGCATCTACAGAAAACATGTTGGTCCTTACCCAAAAGGGGTCCTGCGTAGTGTTGATTCATATTTGTGAAAGTCAGGGCTGTACTCAGGAACTAGAAATGGCCTGACCTTTGTTAATGGGTAGATGCTGCATTTGCCTGTGAAAAAAAAGAGATGGTTTATTAAAGTTCTGAATGTCTCTCGGGCTACAAATGTTTCAAACTATGTATATTAGAAAAATAAATACAAATGACCCAAGATCTAAATCAACATGGGGCACGCTGATGTACACATTACTAAATACAATCTCTCTATATAAATGGTTGGGGACAGCAGCAGTGACTAACATTATTAGCATTGATAATGTTGCTCTTACCCTGCTTTTTCCTCCCAATGGATGATTCCAGGGAATTTTCTGAAATGCATCTCATGCTTCTCGTATGATTAATGCCATCCATATAACATCTCTTTCCAGTGTGATAGGTCTTGGGCTGTCCAAAGTTTGGATAAAAGCTCCACTCGGACTCTGACATCATATTAGCCTCTAAATAGACATGCCGATAAATAAGATAATCTAACAACAAATTCCAAAGAAAGAAGTAAAAGTGTCTTAGATGTTCCAGCTACAGATTACTCTAATGAAAACATAGGAAAGTTTCCATGTACAACTGCCACCATTTGAGATCCTTTTATTAACTTGAACAGATTTCTGCTGATCAAAGCCTAACTCACGTGGGAAGGATCTCATCAGTTTCCTTTCATCAGGAAACTTTATATCTTTGATGTGTGGAAATGGGGCATCACTGTATCGAGGCTCGGGTATCCAGCGCAAATTGGATTTCCAGTCAAGATCGCATCTAAAACCATTGGCATCACATTAATGTAGTGTAGAATAAAAACACCTAAGCATATGAATAGGATACATATAGACATTCTGTTTGACTTGAACATTTGAACTACTGACAATAGCCAAAGCCAGATCACAAGTGAATCCCAATTAGCTGTAACCAAGAGACTCTTGTGTGTCCCAGTCAAAAATTCAGTTCAATTACAATTCAGATTATACAATAAAACAGTTGCATCCACTGCTTATAGCTACTAAGGGGAAAACCGAAAAAGGTGTCATTCAAAACTTCAGCTGTAGTTAAATCCACTTTAATACTTTATGGGAAAGAAATTGATGTATGAAATACTCAGTAAGAACAGGCTCAACGTGTCTAATGTGAGGCTTGAAGTCCTGCTCTTTTCCAAAACTCCAGAATGAGTCACCGACGTCGGTTTGTTTCTTCATATCCGTGTATGACTGTGACATTTCACTGTAAGTGACAAGACAAAAAAATCACAAAAATAATCACCTGTTATGCGGTAGGCCTACTTTTTGAACTTATGTTTGTGTTGTAATTAAAAAGTGTTTATTTAAAAATACACTAGATTTTACACAGAAATTGTGCCAGTTACAGCAGCCTAATTAATTATTTACACAGATTTACATAAACAAATTAGTCATGTGATTTTAACATGTCAGCCACCATGGAGACCTGCTCTTTGTACATCAGCTATAAGACTGGATATGGAGTCTTCATCTGTAGCCTACATCTTCTTTAGGTAAAACTTTTTAATGAGGAAAAATAGTTCACTGAAGTTAAGCGTTACTTCCTGTTATTGTGAGCAAAATGTTGCAATGAGAATCATTTTAAAAATACTTTCTCTCACTTGCGCCCACCTCAAAGCGACAAATAGCCTAGTATAAATATTTTGTAAGCTAAATAAATTGACCAATATTATAGCCTATTACTTCTGGATACCTTACCTCCTGTCCATTATATGCAAATGTTCCGTTTATATGGAGAGAGGAACTTTGTATCGAGGATTGAAGGCTGTGGATTAAACAACTCTAATAATCCGTTGCCCGGAGAACATAAAAACAAAACTAGCAATTCCAGTTTACCGGGTTTGTACAAATGCACTATCGATCGTGTATTTATCTGTTCAGTTATTCACTTACTTACTGATATACATTATTTATTAATAAATATATATATATTACTGTTATTATGTTAATTCTGTCGATCGATTTGTTTTGTTACATCAGAAAATTTAAAGTCAGAATTTGAATTTTTCTGACTTTATCGTGTCGAAACGCAAGATGGCGCAAGAAAATAATTGATATTGTGGTAGTTAGGCTACTGAATAGCCTACAATATATGTTAAATCCTCTGCTAAAATAGAAAAAAATATATATTTATAATATATGTCAAAAAATGCTAAATGTATATTATATATATTTTTTAGCCTATTAGTTTTTTTAAGGAAAGTAGACTAATAATGAAAATGACTGATGAGTCACTTTAGTAGGCCTATGCACTGGTTCTTGAGTAGGGTAATGGAAAATAACAGGCAAATCGGTGGGGAAAGTTTATGTATAAAATATAATTATCCTAAGCTTCTCAATGGCGATGAAATATGGAAAATGGACTGTCATGTGTCAGGATGTGGACTGACTTTGATATTAACTCGTTTTATAAATATCTAACGGTGTTATTTATAGCAGAGAAACCTTATAAACGAGGAATATTTTTAAAATGAACATCTTCTGTCAGGGTATAACTTTGTGATTCATTAAAAGCTACAATATATCGCCTATATTTCAATCTAGGCTATATGAAGGAGCCTACAGTAGCCTACATAAGTTATGGCGTGACAGCTGGTTTTAGGCGGTTTAGTGATTGATAATGCCATAATTGTGATGGAATGTAATGGGAGGCTACATTGTATTTAATTTAATCTTAATTTCAAAGTGTAAATGTGGTTATTTAAAGTAGGCGTGGGACATGCTTTTGACCCAGTGTACGATTATGAGAGAGAGAGAGAGAGAGAGAGAGAGAGAGAGAGAGAGAGAGAGAGAGAGAGAGAGAGAGAGAGAGAGAGATCTTTAAATCCACCTGTTAGCCAGCATATTCTTGCGCCTTCAGTGTAGGAAGGTGAACTGATCGCCAGGATCGTGTGTAGTGCATTAACTCAAATTTCTGCATTTCCCAAGTCCTCACCGCACAAAATCTCCATCTTTAACGGACTATCACTGCCGACGACACCAAATGGGAAAATATTAAAGCACAATTTGCTTTACCGTCCACAAATGCCTTGATCTCGCAGGGACTTTGCTATACTGCTGCAACTCGCGCAATATCGACGCACCACTGGACTTTTTGTAATTATTGTTATTCATTCGTGAATATGGCAAAGCGATCGCAGTGAACTGTAGCCGAGGTTTGCAACACATTGTTGCAAATATTTTGATGAAGAACATGATGCTCTCCCTCTCGCGTGCCCCGTAACTGCTTCCATTCATTCAGTCCAGTTTGGCGCTGAGCACCGTCTTCTGTCCGGGAGATTTTCCTTCCAGTTTCCTCTCAATTATGTTCACTTTCGCTGCCTTTTGCTATATGCTTTCTCTTGTCCTCTGTGCTTCTCTCATCTTCTTCGCGATCTGGCATGTAAGTGTTTGCATCTTTGACGTGCTTTGTGGAAAATATATTGCTGCAGGATGGCATGCATGTGTTAGAGCAGGGGTTGCTGATGCATCAGACAAAACTGTCCCTCACCTGATCAAAGCATCCTTGGCATTATGAATGTCTCCGACATTTCTTACATCTCCAAACTAAGTGATCATTCGGGTGTACATTGATTGGGGATTTCAGATTTGGGTGACAACATTGGCGCACATCCTGGCTTGGTGGCAGCAGCTTGTGTCTGGGAAGTCTTTTGCACACCTTTCGTGGGTATTCCCACCGCTCCAATGACCAAAGCACCTTTATAGGTTGTTTCATATCCTTTTTATCCATACAGATTACATTTCAGGAGCTGCATACCTGTGTTAAACCCCCTCAACCGTGCAAGCCAGCAGTTTGTGCCTGACCTGTTTTGATGTTGCACTGTCCTTTATGTCTGTACACTTTATGCAAGGTGTAACACTTTTTTTTTTCTTGAGGAAAACTGCATCAAAGCACTCGCTCACATTCGTAGCACCGCACGACTGCTCTAGATTTGGGTCAGCACAGTCGTTTGCCCTAGGCTTGCTTTTGCATAGCAACAGACATTATAGCCCCAAGGGTTAAATAAGGGGTAATTATGAGCACATTACATTTGACTCAGACCTTTTAGTCAGACATCATTAAACTCAATCTATTTCCAATATTCCTAAAAGAAGTTCCTTTTATTTGCCAGTTATTGCATGAGGAAGGCAGGAATGCCGTCGTCAGCAGTTTCAGCTTTTTAATCTTTTTGATCTGCTCTCAATGGGAAAATCCTGACACGTCGATCCCCTTTCACATCTGCAAAATGAATTCGTTTTACACTTTAGGTTCTGATTATTGGTGTTCAGTATAGAGCACAGTTTGTTTTGATGCAGTTTTTGTGTTGAATGCACTGAATCATGCATATTCTTTTAAGCCATGTTTGAATGGAGGATGTTAACCAGACAGCAAAGAGAGCAGCTCCTGATCTAAAAAGAACCTGTTATCATAAAGTCATGATTGTTTGCTTCCTGGCTATGGTAGCAGCAAACACAATAAGTTAAGAAAACCTTATCATACCTAAGGGTATTCTAGTTTAAGGGGTTTGTTGCAACTGGACCGATGAACGTTAGTTGGTCTCTCAGCCAACATCCTGAAGGTGTTGTAAGTTATGTTTTTTTTTTTTATATATAATACACATACATTCTTATTTATACATACATTTATCAATTCTTAATGGCTGATGGCAACACACAAACACAAACAAACCCAAGAGACTATCTTGAGCTGTAGTGTGAAAAGAAGCAGACAGGCACAATAGCCTATGAAAGTACATTTCACGCCTCAAAGGCACTGGCAATACATCTACTATTATTTGTGATTTATTTATTGCGTGCAAAAAGTTTTATTTGGTTGGATTGCCCTATTGTTCAAAAGTTTAGGGTCAGTAAAAAAAAATTGTAAAGGAATTAATGCATTAATACATTGTGACATTAAAGACATTTATATCATGGATTTTCTGTAAAGCTGCTTTGAAACAATGTGTATTGTTAAAAGCACTATACAAATAAATGTGAATTTAATTTAATTTAATTATAATGTTTCAATACATTTCTATTTCAAATAAATACTGTTCTTTTGAACTTTGTATTAATCAAAGGATTTTAAAAAGGGAATCATGTTTCCCACAAAAATATTAGGCAGCAATATTGATAATAAGAAATGTTTCATAACAATCAGCATAATATAATGATTTGTGAAGGATCATGTGACACTGAAGACTGGATTAATGACTGCTGAAATTTAGCTTTTCCACCACAGGAATTATTTAAAATATTAAACAGAAAATATATTAAAACAGAAAAAAGTTATTTTAAATTGTAATCATATTCAAAATATTGTTTTTACTGTATTTATTCAAATGAATGCAGCCTTGATGACCATAAGAAATGTCTCTTAAAAACTTTTGAACGTCCCCAAACCTTTGAACAGTAGTGTGTACATGACTACTGTTGTGAGAGGCTCTTTGTCCCCAAAATGGTGTAGTTACAAGCAGGAGTTAATGGGGCCAACCTAACTATTAGAGAAATGATATCCAATCAAATTGGATATAGCAATGTTTTTGCGTTCGGTGACTTCAGGTTGTCTGACAAGATAAAGAAGGGCTGAATCTGAAATTGCCCCCTAAACCCTGGCCTCAATCACTATTCCCTATGTTAGTCCGTGTAACGAGGTTAGATGTTACGGGAAGAAGGAGGCGGGAACCGGCGAACGTTCAACAAACTTTAATATCAAAAATAAAACAAATACAAAATGAAAGTAAAAGACAGCAGCCCCTCACTGACGACTGCTGTCACATTTAACAAATCACATATCACACACATAACAAAACAAACAAAACACCAGTTCAGGCCTGTTCCTCTCTCCATCTCCACTGTCGTCGCTCCTCCTTTTATGCTTCCGCTCCTCCGTGAGAGATACGAGACCGGTGCGTCGCGAAGATGGCGCTCATCAGTAATCACGCCACCGGCCTCGTGCCGCTCTCACGGCCCTCGGCCTCGTCCTGCTCGCCACGGTCCACTAATACAGTTCACTTGAAGGAGTGAATGAAACATCGGCTGTACACTCCTTATTGCGGTGCAATGTGGGATAGAATGAGTGCACTCGATAACATCCACTATGGTTTCGGACAGCACTACAAATGGCTGTCCCTTCAAATAATGCCCTATTTGAGGGTATAGGGAGCGATTTTGGATTCAGCCAAGGTGTGTGGTTAAAAGACCACAAGAATTCAGGGATGGATAGGCAACATCAGTTCTGGATTGCCGCTGTCCTGTTGAGTTTAACTCCAACCCTGATAAAAAAACTCACCTGCCTGTAGCCTTACTAATCCTGAAGACATTAGTCCTTTTCACACAGCAATCACAGTAAATTACTGTAAAATTATCAGAATGACTTTACCGTTAAATACACAAATATGCTGTTCACACAAGCAACGGCATTCTAGGTTTTTACCGGTAGAGACTATTCACACATTAGCACCAAAATACCAGTAAATTCTGTGAAGTCAGTCATTGGAAATGATCTTTAAACGCTGCGCTGTTGTCTTTATTCGCCCGCCTGAGGAGAATGTTTTAGTTTCACTGTCTGTTCAATTTGACAATTTTTTTTTTACTTCTGATTGACAGGCATAAGAGATGATCAAACAGAACATGTTTTTGTTTTTAAAAACACGGGACGCGCATAATAGTAGTTATCCAACTGCAGAGCCGCAATGCTGATGAATGGAAAAGAAGGCTGGGTCTCGAGCGCGACACGTTGAAAGAGCTGGCCCAAAAGCTGGCCCAAAGAAACCTTCTTACACCAGCGTGTTCTGGCTCGTACCTGCTCATATCGATAATCTTCATTCTGCATTCACACGGCGCATCATACATGTAATTGACTGGTAATATTAATGTTAATTCTCTTACTGGTAAATTGTCAAAACTGATATAGGCCTACCGGTATTTTTGAAAAGGTCCTATCCACACATGATAATTTACCGTTAATTTACCAGTAAAGACTGAATGTGTGAAAGGGGGTAACGCTTCATTTTACAGTCCTGTTTCCCATGTGCATTCTATGTACTTATTATAGTAATTACAATAACTGGGTAATAACTAGGTACTAACCCTGAACCTACCCCTAAACCTACCCTTAACCCATGTACTTACCTTATATTACCCAGTACTTTATAGGTAAGTACACTGTAAGTACTGTACTGTAAAATGAAGCGTTTCCTGAAAGGGGTTATTGATTAGTTTATTCAGGTGTGTTTGATTGGAGCTAAACTCTCCAGGACTTTGCCCATCCCTATCTACTCTTCTAGTAAAACTTACTGTACGTTCACACCGCCGCCGACTTGAGCGTCAAAGAAGCTCTGGCCGCTCTGTCAAGGACGCTTGTCAAAAAGCACGGGGAAGCTCGTTGACGCTTTGGATGCTCTGACGTAGCAGGGAGAAGAGAAGTGTCACAACATGAAATGTAATAAACAGAAAAAAACAAGCAATACATTGAAGAAACCTTTTATAATGACAGCATTTTTATAACTGTTTTGGTCACTTTTGGTCGGGGAAAAAAATAATAATTAGCTATTATTATTATTATTATTTGCATTAGGCTATTATTTGCATTAGTGCAATTGGTCAAATCTTTGTCACCGTGAGCAAATGAATTGCATTCCCATGCCTCGTTCTTTTGTAACTGGTCCCTGTAAGCAAACAACGTCAAATCATATATGTTAGGAAACCCAGCAACAGCGATTATCAGCTTCTCCTCCATTTTCTCGGAACTAATGTTTTGGTAGGAACGAAAGTTCACATCGTATGTTTCTCCGGAATCAGCCAGAGTGAAGGACGTCTTTATTCTGATTGGTTTCTGGCGTTTTGCCGCTGCTTGCCGCTGAACCGCGTCATAGCTCATTACCATAAAGTTGAGCTTCTTTCAACTTTCTGATTGACGCTCAAAACGCTCAAAACGCCCAAAACGCGACGCCGAGGGATTTGACGCTCCTTGCAGCTGAGAGAAGCCAGCTTCCATTGAAAATGAATGACTTCCGGCCGCTTTGGAAGCTCAAGTCGGCGGCGGTGTGAACGCACCTTTAACACTCTTTTTTAGCCCCACTCACTGCACATTTCATTTTGAAAATGTCACAAAAATCACTAGTGGCACCAATCAGAATTGCCTAATAAATGCATCTTTTTCAAACACAGCTAAGTCTATCTTTCGTTATCTCAACTAAGATTAGGAGCCTTTGTCCTTTTCAAAGAAATCCTGTTTAACCGTCTAAAGGGAATCCTGATCTGCATATTTCCCCTTGTGTGTTATTCTACATCTGAGGGGAAATGATCCCCACATTAGCTTAACTAACTCAGAGAGTCAAAAGCTCCCTCAGCAGATGTTTCGAGTACACTTTCACAGCCAGTGGAAACCAACACATTAGTGCCCACAAAACGCCTGCCAAAGATGCACAGTTTAGAACAGTATTTAACAGATTATCTGTGAGTGCAGTGGTGCGTTCATCTGTGAAGGGTTGAATGTATTATTGAGATGTATAGTGGTCGTCCTAATTGTGGCAAGTTTAATTCAGTAATCCTGTAAACTACTATGACAAGCTCTTGTTCAACATCGAAGGACACCTTTATTATGCTACAAGGTGAACTGCACCCTAATGTTCTAATGTCCTATGTTAACAAAAGTAAAAGTACGATAAAAACGCATTTTCTGAAGCAACCATGCAATTTTAACTTGCTTCTACAAGCCTGTGAGCTCTTTTACTGTGACTTGTGATTCATGGTATGAATCGCTTGTACCTGAATGCTCTCTATCGCTGTACCAGGGAAGATACCAAGCTAATTTACTACATCAGAAATGCCATACATGGTTATGTGATGCAGACATCAAATAGTATTCGTTTACAAATCTGTGGTTAAAGATACACTATGGTAAAAGTGTTTTGAGGTCATAAGATTGTGTTGTACAAGGAACCACGCAAAAATAAGGGTTTATTAATAGATGATCTGCCCCTGTAATCATAATTTGTGTGAAAAGGAATAGAAGGTTTTTGTGTTTTATTGTCACTAATTTTACCTGAAATCTGCAGTGAATTTTATACATAGGTATGCTTTTGGAGTTTTGCTAAATATATGTGAGGCACATTTCCAATATGCCTATGTTGGTTTTGTCATTTACTGTAGCTTACGTGAGTTAGTATTACGGAAGGTCTCTAACCCCAAACCATGGGTAATACCACTAAGAGGATTTGTAAAGTTAATACTAACACAATTCTGGAAATAATGGGTATGGGGTCAGTGTTAGAGAATGAGGTGATGGATGAGGTCAAGCATGATAACATTTGTAGAGAATATAGCAGGCATTCCAGCAATAATCTATCATTTCTCACAGCCTGATTCCATTTTACTGACCGCAGCACATTGTGTTATAATCATGGATAAATATGAGAGTGTATATGAGGAAATAATTTCTAATTATTATAAAAATCTACACTGAGGCAGGTTCATGAGCAAATTTCCATTCTGTCACATATGTTTCTATACAGTACAGTTCTGCAGTCAGCTTAGCTCTTTTCAGTAACGTAATCCCCAAATGGGTATACTGATGCCACATAGGGAACAAAACAGCAATGTTTCCACGTGAATCCATTACGCACATGTTACATTCTTTGTTGGTTGTCTTTTTTAGTTACATTGCTTTGTGAATGCATCTTGCTCACACAGTAGAAGACATTCAACTTATGCAGGGACATTTTGAATTTCTTACAACTATGATTAAAATTCCCATGCTACTGTCTGGTTTAAACCCGGCCTTATTTTAAATGAACCAGTTTTTAGTGTTTTTTATGCTTCATCAACATTAAGAGAAGTGTTCAGGTATTTATGTCACTTGTGTTGTTTCTATGGTTCAATGATCCCCCTTTCGTGGTGCAAATCTTAATGTGATTATTAAAGGATGGCCAGATTTAAAACCATGTATTTAATGCATTTTTTTTCTAGTTATGTAGCAATTATCTCATGATAACTCAGATAACTCATGCTTATCGGACAGCCAAGCAGAATAGCAGTCAAAATCAACCCACTTTTACTGCTCATGTCGCCTACAGAACTGAGAGAGCATTTGGTACACTATGAGCGAGGCAGTGTGGGAAGGGAGGGCAGTTTGGTCTGTAACAGGGGAAATAAGCTTGTCTAATTTGATCTAACTTTAATTTAGGCTTCTTTTGCCTTGTGCATGTGCTATAGCCATAAGGCACCACAAGACCCTTTTTGCTCTAAAGCATTAACTAAAGGGGATAATTTTATATGCATTGGCAATCTGTATAATTTTTTGAGACATCAAGCACTTCCACCTCTATGATGTAATTGATATTCATGATATATTCAAGATTTCGCTGAAGTCAAGATTCAAGAAAGATCATGAACATTATTTTAGCATTTTAAATGATCTTTTATGACTCATATATAAATATATATATATAAACTTTGTCAATATTCATATATATATATATATATATATATATATATATATATATATAATGAATAATACACAATATATTTTAGTTGTATCACCCAGCTCTACTTATTCTTTATAACAATGAGATGCTGAAATAACGGAGGATACATCTGAACAAAAGAGCATGTGTCCTTGAAGATCGCACAAACGCTGCAAATCCATGCGTCTAGCCTAATGATAATGATCGTGTTTTTTCTTCTTTGGGTTTTCAGATAACAGCCTTTGATGAGCTTCAGGCAGACTTCAAGGTGCCGATCGATCAGGGCAATCCACTTCATGCGGTAAGTCATGCAAATAATAGGCTTGATCATTTGATTCATTGCCCTTTCCTGCACTTTCACAGACATAAATGTGTGTGTGTGTGTGTGTGTGCGTGCGTGCGTGTGTGTGTGCGTGCGTGCGTGCGTGCGGGTGTGTGTGTTTGTGTGTTTATTTGTTTATGGTGGGAATATATTTTAGCAAGCCCTCTGATCTTTTGCAGGCACCAGGTGTGTTGCCTACCCCAAACTCGGAAACATTTCTGTCATCCGCAGCATTGCATGAATAATCCATAGAGCAGCTGTCTATGTGTTGTCTTTCCTCTGCTGGAGGCCCTGGCAGCTTTTATTTTGCTAATTAAATCAAAATGAGGCAACTTTTCCAGCTTTTAGTTACGCCAACTGTTATCCAAAAGTTTAGAACAACATTGTCATTCTTGATGCCAGCATTGCAGAATATTTTACATTTGTGCACTTCATAACTCGCCAGGCTATGTTGTGACAGAAAACAAATCAAGAGGCAATGGCAGAGGCGAATGCAGATATTTTTGGACTTTGTGTCAGAAAGTCTCATTCAGAATAGAGCACCGTGATGTGTAGATCATCAAGTATCTGAGTCACCGATCTGTTCCGCTCAAAACTTCTGTTGTCGTAATTTATTGCTGTCTTCCAAACAAAGTGTCAAAGTAACGGATAAACGCTCTATATGTCACCCACCCCTCTGTCAGACTGGAGGGATCTGGAAGGTGGGGGGTGCTAAAAGATTGATGGCCTCCTAGCTGATCTCACCACCCAGTCAAGTCAATCTCATACCCTGCCTGGCTAATTGGTGGCTTCTGTCAGTCTTCAGCTGGGAGGAAGTCAGGACTCATCCTGTGATTCTCATTGGAGCTCCCCTTATGACTGTAGTCTACACAGTAGTTCTGCAGTCACTGTTTTCAGTCTCTCAGACCTGCTATTAATGTGCAGAAAAATGTTCCTTAATCAGTATTTTTTAAGTCTGAGAATTAATTCACACAATTAATACAGCATTTTTATTTTGAAGCTACGCTAATGTTTTTTCTCCCCAATTTCCTGTGGCTATAGTGTTAAATGCTATTTGTGTTGAAAAAGGATGATACGCATTTAACCTATATCAGCCATGCTTTAATGGGTATGAATACTTCTTTCTCCATTTTATCATCAGAAATTGAATCAATATCACTACTGGTATTGGTATCGATATTGAATTAATATTCAGTAATATAATCGATTTAACTGCACTGACACTGTAAGAACAAAATTTGAACTGGATTGAGCTGGATAATGACACTAACTTTACAACATTGACACTGTTTTTGAATTTGAACTGAATTGAGATTAATTAATTAATCACAGAAAACTGTAATCCCTTTTTGTTTACTCGAATCACAACCCTAGTTCTTTTATCTTGTTTTCCAGCAAATAATATCTAAACATACTTGAAACAAGTTACATTTAGATACATTTACTTGTGAATCAAAACTGCTAAGGATATTAGCATGAGACAGACTACATCTTGAATTATATGTCCTATTTTTCTTACCCCATTTGGCAATTTTTGAAGCATAAAACAAACATAATTTAGTGAGGTTAAAAAGTTTTAAACTTTAATGTCTCTGATCAATCAAAGAGCGAGAGCTAGCAGAACCGTCACATTTAACTGTCCTTGACTGCCCGGCTAATTCTGTGAAGGCATTCCAGATGCAATTCTCCAGCAATTAAACACTTCTGATGCTATTCATTTATAAGATGCTCTAATAATCCTTGATGAGTTTTCTTTATGTGTTGAAACGAGGCATCGTTCATGTTAACATTATGCACTCATTAGACAGAATTTGTATCTGCCGTGCTGCCTGATGTGCTCAAGCTTTTAATATTTTATCATGCTAATGTTCTAGACATCACCTCACATGTGGCTGATTTCAATGTAAAACAACACTAAACTAGAGCTATCATTATGTTGCTTGCATGACGGCAAGAGTTTTATGATCCAGATGTTTGTCAGCATGCACAATATGACCGATCAACACATCAGCTCCAGGGTTTTTTTTATACATGATTCCATAGACATGTTATCCAAAACAACATTCAGTGCATTAAGGCTATGCATTTTTCCCAGTATATGTGATTCCTGTGAATCAAACCCATAACTTTGACAGCGCTAAGCTTTACCAGTTGAGCTACAGGAGCATTGCTAAAACATTGGCTTACTGTCTAATTCAGAGCTTATGGTAACAACATTACCTACCACGTCCGCCTTAGTAGAGGTCACACAACCTTCCTCAGGGCCCACTTTGAATTGGATACGGATGGTCCCTTTGGGGGTCAAATATCATCTGTTACTCTCCATACCACTCAATTAGCTGCATGAGCTGAGCAGCAAGTCTGACCATTTTACTCTGGCATTGAAACATTACACTGAAGAGAAGAGAGAGAGAGAGAGAGAGAAATGAGGGGTGCTTCAACAAACGTAGCTCTTATATTTTTGCCTAGGTCGGAAGCTCAAAAAACATTTCAGGGCCCATATTTTACATTAGACAAGCCATATTTTATTTATATAAAGCAATTGACAATTTTGGATTGTGGTCAGCAAAAACGCACTGCATGTGAACCCCTATTTAAGGAGGTCTAGATCATATTTTAGTAAAAAAAAAATTCTTTATGTATATTTTTCCATGTATTGTTCATGATTTTAGGTATGAGGGAATGCAAAGCTAAAGTGACCAAAAGAGTTTGAGTTTGTTCAAAGGCTCAGCGTTTGATCACATCTTGATCAAATAATAATCAGCATACTAATACCAATGGCATAGAAAAGAGCATGATCTTCTCTACGCCATTGTATTGGTATGCTGAATATTATTTGCGAATCAGAGATTCAGACTCCGTTCTGCTGTGTTTGCATTTATATCTCCGTCAAGGATTACCGTATGTTTTAGATTCTATGGTTCAAGAACATAATGATCTTGGTGCTGTATTGACTCTCTGTCCTGTATTTAATATATTGTTTACACTGTATGCAAGCACTTGTCAAGCAGAATTTGTGCTGACGAATATTTCAAAGGGAGCTGAGTCTAATTGCCTGCTAATTAAAAGTGCTGATATGGCTGCAGTTATCTCAAGTCGCTATGGCTGCAAGTGGAATAAATTTGCATGCTGTTGTTGAGGAGTGGAATGGTGTGAAAACAAGTCTTAAGCAAATTTTGGATGAACTAAAATGAGGTGCGGTCCAAAAATAGTCAGAGTTCTGTCTAACTTTCATGGATGTTTGGTGTAATCTCTGAAACACAGCTGTGTACTGAAACAAGACAGTGGGGGGTTGCCAATCAAAAGCCATAGAAAACTGTTTAAAAAAGCACTGAAGAAACTTTGGGAAGTTTTTTTGTTTTTTCACCAAATTCAGCCAACAGAAGCATCATGACACTTTTTTGCCAGTGGATTTTGAATTATTTGTATCTTTAAAAAATATATTGTTAGATAATTGTAGTAAAAAAAAAGTTCAAATACATAAATCTAATTTATAATATAATATATAATAATTATATATAGTATTACATATAATAATAATATATTACATATAATTATGTTGTTATATTATTGCAAGACCTTCGTAGTTTGTTTAAATATATAGTGTATTATATTATAATATATTATATTATAATACAGATTAATAAAGTTAAACAAACAAACTTGTTTACTTCGATATATTATATTACATACTATTTGAGCCTGGACATGTCTTTTAAATTAGCAATTAAGCAATAAAAAAAAAAAAAAAAAATATATATATATATATATATATATATATATATATATATATATAATGTGTTATCTTGCATAGGGCACCAAGTGAGACAGGACTTCTATTGCTTTCTCTCAAGAAAAATAGGTCCATGATGCCCCTGTCTGCAAATTATTTGTACATGTAAAAAAAAAAAAAAAAGAATATACCATCATCTTTAGTTTGTATGTGTGACTAAAGTGACTAACAAGGCCATTCTGGCTGAGAAGGAGTGTAGTAGTGGTCACTATGGGTGGCTCTGTGTATTAGTGAATAACAGTACATTATTTACAAGTGCAGGCTAGTAGTATAAATAATGAATTGTGTTGAATGAAGTTAAGTTGAAATGTTAAAAAAATGGCAATAAAATATGTATGTTTAGTCTTCATTATTGCAGAAAACCACATCTTTGCACTTCTTGCCAAAGGGCATGAGAATAGTGCTCCTTTAGGCAGCTCTTTTAGATCTTTTTTCTTCTGTGTCACTCATGTAAGATTTATTTGTGCCAAACGTACATCCACACATGACTCCCATTGAGTTCTGCTTCTTTTTGTGCCTCAAATATGAAAAATGATTCCATAGTGCATATAAGAGAAAAAAACTGCAAGCAGAGAAAGTAAATTATTGGTGCAAATAAAAAGGAAATGCTAGCCTGATTCGAATCAGCAGACCATGCATTCAAATCTCTGTTGAATTAGATTTAATCCATTGCACACATGTGATTAAATGATAAAGCACTGACTTTACTATGTCTGGGAGTGTGTATATAAAAATAGATTTTGGAACATTCTCCCTTGAGAGTATTGCCACTTTTCCCGACCCCCAAAATGTACATGTTTGGATGGAATCACCATATGCCACTTTCACATGCCATTCAAAAATCTCCCTGCTGTTTTTTCCACCTCTTGACTGTTGTTTTTCTAAATGAAAGTCCCTTGATGTCCTTGCCAGTGTATTTTGCTCTATGATTCTGCCAGGAGCTACAGAAAACACGAGCCTTAGGCAGCAGCGGCATGTCAAAACCAACCACTGTGACACAAACACGTATGAATGCATATACACTATGCCATTAAAATCTAAAAATCCACCCTACTCCTGCTTTTTTTAATGCATCACGTCAACTTTTTATCAAATGAAGGATCTGGCCTTCATAGTTTTGTCCTTGAGACTGGCGTTTTAGGTGTTATAGGAGATTTAACAGATCTTTATTTCTTTTAACAGCGTGAAAGGCTGCGGAATATTGAGAGGATCTGCTGCCTGCTGCGAAAGGTATGTAATGTTTGTCTTTATCTGTGGGGAATTTAAAAGTTTAAGAATCAGTCATTGGAAAACCCATATTGATTGGCCACTTTTGCATTCGAGGTGACATGTACTACATTTTATGCTTACTTAGATCAAAAAAGAATTTGTCCTGGAGTCTGTGATGAATGAGGTCTAATTTTATCGATGGCACTTTCTATGTATTCTAAGGGCCGGCTCACGCAGAATGCGTTTTTGGTGTTAAAAACGCGAGACACAGGCCATTAGAACGGAAAAATGCGTAAGGTCTTCTTTTATTCCTTTTAACTTGAGCGCTGCATATTTAGAATGCCTTGTCATGTGCGAGGTGCTGCAAAAGACACGAGCGCAACGGTTAAAGACGTCCGTCTACCACGTATTTACATCGAAAAATAATGGAAAAGTAGCACAGTGGAATGGAAAAACGCATTATATGTGAATCACCCCTAAGAATTAATTTGGCAAAACTTTATAATACCTTTCATTAACATATTATATTATATTGTATATTATATTATATTATACAGTGGGGTCCAAAAGTCTGAGACAACAGTGACAATCTGTATTTCAGAATTTTATCCTGTAAAGTTTTAGAATATTTTTTTAATTATAACAACAACAAAAAACATCCTTCTAAAATGAAGAAGAAATATCTTGAAATTTCAATGTCAATAATCATATGTAACATCATTAAAACGTGGTCTGATGTTCTTGCTTTCGTTCACAAGATGCTCTTTGGATCATTCCTAATTCATTTTGTAGAGAGAGCATCATAATCAGGTTTTACACAAACTTTTGGAGTCAGCTTAAATGTTTTAGCTAACATTATACTGAAAATGTAATTTTAGTTTATTATTAGGAGTTTATTTATTTAAGTTTCTTAAAACTGCAAAATAGAAGCATTTTGACACGTCTCAGTTGTACCAATGATGACTTCTTAATAATCAGTATTATTAAGGTATTATAAAGTGTTTCCCAAACCCTTTGGTGTGAAACTGAAGGCATTGTGGGTGTTTGATCATTTGAATTCAAGCACTTTTACAGGGGGCCAGAACCAGTTATGTTCCATATATATATATATATATATTGTGCCAACATCAGCAGAACGCCTTCCAGCCGGCTTCATGAGTAACGTGTCTCGTGGAATTAGGCTCGTCCGTGTGCATGTGCAACTTGCTGAAAAGGTTTCTGCTGTCACTCGGTTTCACCTGACTGCAAATGTAAAAGAAAACACAGACTGACAAAAACGCTTATCCAAACGGTGTCCACAAGGGCTTCACATGTGCTTGAGCTGAATTGTCTGCGATTTTACAGACACACCATTTAAAAAATGGTTTACAGCTCTAAATTGTGATTGAACAAGCCATGTTTAAAGCCATTGTTAGGTTTTAAAGCTTTGGAAAGGTGACGTCTATGCTGTTATTGCTCTTGCGTCTTTTTTCCCTTTCCTCTTTGTCTCTCGGTTGGGGTCTTCATGCACATGGGGCATGTGGTTTTTCATTTATTATCATTATTAATTATCTTGGTTGTAAACATTTAGCTTAAGGCTCTTATCACACCCGGGTCACAGTCTTTGCTTTGACTGACATGAGCACAATAATAATTTGTGAGAATCAATCCAGACAGTAAATAAACAAAAGTTCATTTTTATTCTGAACAGGTAGTCCTAACAGTTGCGGATCTCTTTACTCAGCAAATAAGAGAGAATAAACATACTCCTAGCACTTTTTGCTAGTGTGACAGTTTTATTGCCGAGTGCATCTGTGTATTGTGCATCTTTTCAGAATGAGACATTCAGTTATGCTCACAGGTATTCAGTGTTAGGGTGACAAACTGTAGCATTAGATCATTTATTTCCCACCAGTAAAGGCGCAGAGTATTTTCACAGCCGGCAAACAAACATGCATGTTTTCTCATTTTTGTTAGGCCGGTATAAATGTCAGTCTTTGACATCTGTGTCATTTTGTGTGTATTCACCAAAACACACAGAGCATGAAATGTCTGGAAAAACAAGAAAGGAATGGTGGTTTGTTTGAATGACTTATGCTGAGTCACACAGAGCTTCTTTGCAAAGTGCCAGCATATTTTTGGACAACTGCTTACACGTCCTTTCAGGATCCATAATTCAGATTCCGGGCACCAGCAATTTAAACATATACAGTAGAGTGTATTTGTTTACCTTTGAAAGAAGTCTCTTCTGCTTAATAGCGCTGCATTTGTGTGATTTAAAATACAGTAAAGAAAGCAAAATTGTGAAATATTATTAGAATTTAAAATAACCTTTTTAAATATATTTTAAAAAGTAATTTATTCCTGTGGTTGCAAAGCTGAATTTTCAGAAGTCTTCAGTGATCCTTCAGAAATCATTCTAATAAGAGCTGGGGGTAAATAAATAATGTGCTGCGGTTACTGCTGGTCAAGCAAATCTTTGTGCTTTGCTTCTGTTATTCTTTCTGGTAAAACACAGACAGCAGGATTTTGAATCGCCGACAGGTCCAGATATTTTAGCATGCCAAATATCTCACGGGCGTCAGGGATTGTCTCTGATCGTGTCTTTGATAATTCATACTGTGTGATTGTCACTCGCGTGAACGAGCGCCAATTTGCCTGTGATTTCGGGCATTTGGCGGCGATGTCCCAAAACCTGTCGGTGAGCGAAAATCGGGCTTAAAATCGTTCAGTGTGAACTTAGCATAACATGCTGATTTGGTGCTCAAGAAACATTTCTTATTATTAGCAATGTTGAAAATGGTTGTGTTGCTTAATAATTTTGTGGAAACCGGGATCGTTTTTTCACAATTCTTTGATGAATAGAACACTTAAAGGGGCATTCGGCAACTCTATCTATTTCTTCGCTGATTTTCACTTTTGTTGTCGCATGTTTTCTCAGCGAGCTCCCCCTACAGCTGTGAGGCGTATATTTCACAACAATGTCGTAAAAAAATCACTTGCGGCCCCTCCTCCCCCTTTCTACCGCTGCTCATGTGCATTTGTTATTATCGGAGCCGGACAACTTTATCGTGTGGAGCTATGTCTACCGAGGTGGGTAATACATCATACACATTGAGGGCGGCGTGTGTGTTTATGTCGAATTGCCGTTAAGCAGTTTGTGTTTCTCGCTCGTTCTCGCTTCTCACGAAACTTCCTATTTCCAATTTACCGGGACGTTAATCCTCATGTTGCAAGGTTGGTTTTCCGACTGGGAACGGTGGGGGGAGTGGGGAAAGTCACCATTCTCACCAGAACAGGTTTTTAAACCATCCAAATGATTTCTAAACGGTTTTATTAAGTTGAAATAGTTGCCGAATGCCCCTTTAAGAACAGCATTTATTTGAAAATGGAAATATTTTGTAACATTAGAAATGCCTTTTGATCAATTAATGCGTCCTTAAAATATTAATTTCTTTCAAATAATAATAAAATCTACCTGACCTCTACTAACCATTTGACTAAGTATTTAACAGTAGTGTATATGAATTATGTTGCATTTTAGTAAAGTGAACTTGTTTCGTAAAAAAATCGAACTTGTATTTCTGCCAGAAAAATAAAATATGGCTTTGAATAAATTGTAAATTGTATTTTCACCATTCATCATAGAATAAAACACCTGTCCTGTAGCCCAGTGGTGTTTTCTAGAAAATTTTAAATAATCTTTTAAACAAGTATATCATTTTGCACCCGCTTGAATAATAAATGGCTGAAAAGTTGTTAATTTCATTTCTGTCAAAGAATCAACACGATAACTGCACATAGTTTGCTGTTCTATAAAACTGTTTTCAGAAACAAACACAATTCAGAACCTATAATTGTTTCATTTTGCTGTCAAGTTCTGTCCCTGTGGTGTACCATCATTGTTTTGACCCTGTCTGTCTCTTAAGCTAAGCTTTTCCCTGTAACTCTAAAGGTCAAGGTCAATATTCCAGCAGCCAATCAGAGCCGCCCACTGGGGGAGTGCAGTGTAATCCCCTATGGTTGCCAACGCTGTGTGTTTGTTCTTCAAACGAGAAGCTACTTTTTGATGTTGCAGTACAAACGTTTCTGTCCTCTCATCACTCCACTTCACACTTGCATTCATCACCAAAGGCATTTGCACAGAATTTTTGATAAATGGAAATGACAATGGTAGAGCTGAAAGGCAGAGGATCATTCATAAAAGACCTGTATGATATGCAGCAGCCCCTTTTTCTTTGGAAACTACCCTAATGATGTTTCCGGTACACAGCGATACACATAATTCGAGATATGACAGAGCATAAGACATTTAATAAGACTCTTTTGAACCCAGGTTCTGAGATCTGTTATGTTGGCTCTTCTCAGAGGACCGCATTGAGACCCTTGCAATAGAGTGGTGCAGGGATGACATCAAAGTCTGGAAGACTAATTTGCCACTGGTTCCCTCGAGATTTTTCTATGGGGTTAAGGTCTGTGGTAAACATAACTTGACAATGCTTGAAGGTTTTGCGACAACATAAATTACACAACCATATCAAAAACGCAACCTGTTTTCAAATAGGTTGGCTTGGACAAAAGAAATTGTGTCCAGTTTCTTTTTATGTACTATAGAGGACATACTGGCACAGCTTACCCCGATCCACCCCATTCTCTGTGATTATGAAAGTGTTATAGTGATTATTTAAAAATATATATTTTTAGATTTATACATCTTTATATATAATAGTCGGCAGAAAAACAGACGTCAGCTTAATAAAAATTAAACATTTTCCATATTATTTTAATAATTTGCTATAGCTTCTGTACAATGGCATCATCTTCAGTATTGTGCATCATTTCTATTATGGTGACAACATTTTCAGGCCAGATTCAGATGTACTTTTTCAAGCATAAGTCAGAAAGAAAGCTCATCTCAGATTTGTAGACTGCTGTGTTTTGCCTCACACATACTTCCGTCTCTCCCTCTTATGACTTTTCCAAGCAATCCTTATCTCATTAGAGCAGCGAATGTGATTTTTCTTTTTCACACCCTACACGGATATACTTGGGGGCGCAGTAAGAAATACTGCCTCTGCCTGGAGGAAAAGCTCCATTTGCCTTCAAAGGGCTCAGGGCAGAGAACGAGGAGGGGGCTTTCTTGCACTGCTCTCAGTCTCTTACCAAGCCAAAAGCAGCCCAGCCCTCATCAGACAGTTTAGTGCCGAGACTAAACTACTGCTGCCGAGGCGTAGCCTGTGAATGAATTTGCTTGAGCCGCCTAAATCAGTCGTGTGCAATGAAAAATGAAAACCTGCTCGTGATGTAAATGCTAAACTCTTTTCAGAAAGAAAACCACAGTTAAAAATAAGCCTTTGTTATCAAGCCTCTTGTAGCTGGCCTCACGCTGCTGGAGAAAAGAGCATTCTCCTTTGTGGCTTATAAAAATAGCAACAACTGGCTGGTAATCATACAGTATCTTGTCTCTGTATGCATCTTGTTAGGTCTGAGACTTGGGTGTAGGGGCAGCAGGGGCCTATTAGCCTGTCACAAGGCTCTGAAACAATGTGCTCCTATCAGAGGTGTGGCAGTTCTTCTGCCGCTGCTGGTATAATTACTCTGTTGCTAAAAATCACAGTGTTCCACTATAACTTTCAATTAGTGTATTCCTTCCAGCTTGACGTCACTGTCTCTTACCCAAGGTTGACTTACATTTGCATGTTTATTATTTTTTAAGACTTTTTTTAAAGTGTTTAGAAATATTTTGTTTCTGCCTGCACTGAATATTTTGCCATTCAAGTTTATAATTGATTATTCAATAAGTTCATATTATTGTTTCTGTGTACTGAAATTGTATTGCAGGGGTATAGAAGCACAGCATAAGGTATTACTGAATTTTTTTTATATTTTCTTAATTATTTTATTACTTGATTAAAAAAAATGTTAGTTAAAGCTTGTTATTTTATTATTCAGTTGTTTTGGTAACACTTTCTTTTAAGGTGTCATTGTTACAGTGTAATTATATGATTAAGTACTGAGTAACATTAAGCAACTACATGTACTTACTATAGGGTTAGGGTAGGATTAGGATTTGGTTGAGGGTTAATTGCATGTAATTATGCATCATTTACTGTTATTACTAACATATGTAACAAGAACACTGTAAAATAAAGTGTTACCGTTGTTTTTTATCATTATGTAATTTTAGGTTATTGCAGGGTTGTAGAAATACAGCATATTGTATTAGGCTATTTGTTAATAATAGGTATTATTAATGTTAACTTTTGGTTAACGTTACATGTTCAGTAACCTTTCTCTTTCACATTAATTTCTATTCAGTTTATTATTTATTATTCAATTGATTTATATTATTATGTATTGTGTTATTCTTACAGAAGGATATTGCAGGGTTGTAGAAATTCAGTGTAAAAATATGTATTATTTCGTTGTAACTGCTTTATAAAGCCTATACATAATAAATAAATAAATATAATCTCTGCATCAGATATGACAGTGTTTCTGCTGGTAATATTTCGGTTTTGACCCTGCTTCATTTTGAATATGCTATTTTTTTCTTTTCATTTTCTTCCTGGAAGAGTGCATCTGTGCCATAACCTAATATTCAAAATGGTGATAATCACAGTCCAAATTGTTTAATGGAGAGCCAGTTCATATGCTATCCTGTCTCATGGGGATAGATGTTCTTTAAAGAGAAAAGATGTATAATTCTATACTGCAGTTAATTATTGGCTGCTGCTGAAAGAGCAAGACAGTAATTGGAGACTATAGCGGCTATTCTGATCTACGAAGGCCGAGAACATTGTGCTGTTGCTAATCTGAGGGCACAGTCAGATTTGTCATTGTAATAAGTGAATGTGAAAGTGAATGGTTCCTGAACATATATGAATTTATTTATACAAGTATTGTATGTAGAACTATTCTCTCTATTCTTGTGGTCAGTCCTCTAATGATATCAGTGGCTCTTGCCCATTTCTTTTTTATCTCCATTCTTAATATATATATATATATATTGTCAAGACACACTGCCTCATTAAAGAGATATCTACAGGTTTGGTGCCTGCTCCCTTTTGCACTAATGGTGGGAACAGAGGGTTAGAGAGCGAGTGAGGAAGAGAGAACGTGAAGGACACTCCACAGTACAAAGCTCTCCGCTAAAGTAGACCTCTCATTAGGTGACATGATTCTGAAGAGGCTCTTGTGATTCCCATGGGAAGGCAACTTTCAAAGTTATACTTAAAGCACTCAAAGCTTCTGGACTTCGGTCTGAGTGGTCCTCATAATTAACATAGGTATAGCAATGGTGGAGAAACTAGCTGAATGGTTAAATGTGTGCATGATAGGCTTCAAGTGTACAGAGTCTGCAAAATGCCGATATAGAGCCAAAAAAAGATTTTAAACCCATAAAAAACTTAATATCTGAGATATGACAAAGTAAGTTTATTTAAATTATTGTTAACAATTAACAATAAGGTTTAATTTGTTCACATTTGTAAACTAATTAACATAAATTAAGACCGGACAATACTTCTACAATACTACTACAGTGTTTATTAATCTTAGTTGATGTTAATTCCAACTTTAACAAATACATATTTTTAAAAATCAAAAGTTACCATTAGTTAATTGTCAAGATAAAAAAAAACGTTATTTTTATGAACTAACATTAACAAAGATTCATAAAGGTTATATAAAAATATATTGCTCACTAATACTGTAGTTCAAGATAGTGAAAGCTTTTCCTAATGTTAAAAAATTTGACATTATTGTAAAATGTTACCAAATTATCTTATTTTGCCTTTATTTTAACAGGAAATCCTGTAAAGGATGCTGTAGTTTTTTTGTTGTTGTTGTTGACTGTACTAAAGCATAAAAATACCATAATATGTTTGCAGATATTTTGGAAACATGCTGTTCACATTCTTGTTTCTCCGAAAAACAACGCTGCAGCCAGTTATTCTACTTCGAAATGTACGTTCCTTGTGATCCCGCACACAGCCAATTTACCCAATAGTATTTCGAAAATACAGCATATTGCAGCCATGAACCCAAGCAAAAGAACTGGGTCAGAGATTGCAGATTATACCCGACCTAAAAAGCCTTAGCATCCATTAGTACAGAACGTCCAGAGATATATAAATGCGGATAAATCAACTCATCAACTTACAGTGTAAAACGTGTGTCACCTTCCATTGTCAATTACGCTTGTTCCTCTTGCGTGTCCTCAATCTGGCAAACCACGTGAGCATCGAGACTGTGGAGGAGGGTGCTGGGAATCTCTCTCCAATATTTTGAATTTGGACTGCAGTACACATTTCCACCACTAGCTGTCAATATTACATACTGCACCTTCAAACAAGAATTTCTTCAGACAGGAATTTATTTACTTTGTATTACAATGGATGGCAGAATATGGCTTTATTTCTGCAGTTTTATATTTGTGACCCTGGAACACAAAACCAGTCACATGGGTAATTTTTTTTTTTTAATTGAGGAGTTAGGATAGGATAATATTTGGCCTAGTTGGATGACTATCTGAAAATCTGGAATATGAGGGTGCAAAAAAATCGAATCATTGAGAAAATCGCCTTTAAAGTTGTCAATTTATGTTAACGATTGTGCTGTATTCACTCACAAAAATAAACGTTTTATACAGTGTATTTACGGTAGGAAATTTCCATTTACAAAATATCTTCATGGAACATGATCTTTACTTAATATCCTAATGATTTTTTGCATAAAAGAAAAATCAATAATTTTGACCCATACAGTACAATGTATTGTTGGCTATATTTGCCACAAATATACATGTGCGACTTGTGACTGGTTTTGTGATCCAGGCTCACATTTAAGACATACTATTATTTTGTGTCACAGCTGGCCTGCTATTTAATATCACATAAATATCACACATAATGATAAAATCACTCCAAAATTGAATTTGTTTTTTTGTTTTTTTTTTGTTTATGTGTGCCACTGAAATGAAGAACAAAATATTGTGCCTAAAGTTAGTCAGATGTTCAGAAGCCCTGAAGTCTCAACAGATTAAGACTGATCTTCCAGATGGGCACTTCCTGGGCCAGTCCATATTTACTTGATTATCCAGAATGTATCACTGCCCTCTCCTTGTTCCAAAGTCTATAATTTTAAGGCATCATTGGTGCAAAAAAAGCTGTTTCAAAAGGTAAGCAACTTACCTATGCTGCTTTATAAGATAGGTAAAGCCAAATTGGAAGGCAACTTCACAAATATAACTCCCAAAATGCATTGCAACAAGCTCAGTGGAAAAACAATAAACCCAAGATGGTGGACAAGGTGAGAGAATGCTGATTATAAATCATTTGAATGTAAATTTCAAAATCATTCAAAATCAAAACGGATTAAACTAATTGGAATACTGATTAGAGTACTGCATTAATGTAGCAACGTGCTAACATCAAACTCTCCTGAGTCTCCCATGTGGAGCGATGGCAGGAAGATCATTTATACTTGTGAGGAGAGTGGAGTTTTAGAAGAGAAACTTTGCTTTGCCGACGGCAGTTCACAATTCAGCTAAAATCCAGATAAGAAATTACCCATGAGCCTCAGCTTGAAGTGAATAGATATACTAAGGGAACGGTTTGAATAATAACTTGAATTTATGCTAAATATGTTGAAGTCTTTGTTTAATGGCCTTCAGCGAAGACATGAGGATGAGTCTTCTGCACAGTGTGATGGTCAGCTTCAGAATGATATTCTGAATGATATCAGCCCACAATCTGACTTGTGATGCAGCCTGGAATTAAACCACACCATGTTCGGTCATCTGGCCAGAGAACGTCCTGGTTGCGTATGCAACCCACCGTTCCCTGAAGGAGGGAACGGAGGACGTAGTCGACGCGACTGAAATGGGGATCTCGCTAGAGAGCCTGTCTTCTTCGAGTACTATTGAACGAGCCAATGTAATTGGCGTGCGTGATTCGCATCACACACTCCGCCCCCGCGGCGCGGGTATAAATACGGAAGTGGATGCACGCACTAGTTGCTTTTCGCTGAGGAGCCGAGAGTAACCCGGGGTCAGCGGTGGTCCAGCGGTAGTGGCAAGGGGACTACGTCCTCCGTTCCCTCCTTCAGGGAACGGTGGGTTGCATACGCAACCAGGGGATCAACAATCCAAGCAAATGGGATCAACCATTGAACACGCCACTAACGCTGCCACCTTCCAGTGCCTAAACCAAAGCCTCCTGATGCCCCCGCAAACTTAAGGCGGGGAAGGACAGGGCTTAGGCCAGGGAAGTCACTGCTGTTCCTACAGGACCACTGGGAAAGCGTTCCCCGTACGTTGGAAGGAAGGGACGCTGCGGAAGCCACATCCAACCCGAGGGAGGTAACGTGGAGAATACACATATGAACTGGGCGGAAACCGGGCAGTCTAACATATGGAATGTCACTGGGGTGGCTCCAGCCTAAGACGGGGGGAGACACACCGGACAGTGACGGCAGAGAGACTCTGCCGAGGGAAGACACGGGCTCACCGCAGGGAGCCGTACCGTGGAAGAATACACATATGGGGTCACCGAAGGGACCGCAACATATGGACCCAGCCTAACACAGGTTCCACACTGCTTACGAGTGGTAGGCCTAACACCAGACGTTCCGCACGTCCGACGTCGGAGGGGTGTGGAGGAACTCAACAGGGTTCAATTTTAAGGGAACTCAACTGGAGTAGAAAGGCGCACGTATCCAGTCCATAGGAGGGGAATGGCGCAGCAAGCCGACACTTGAACCGGGCTCACGGTGAAACTGGCTTCATGAGAAGGGAGCCCACGGGAAGCAGCGGTTCAACCAGGTGTCGTCCAGCCCCCAACTCTAGAATCTGTTTAGCAAAGTATATTGTCAACGCCCAGGCGGAGCACTTTACACTCATCATAGAGGAGCTCAACACCTAAGTGGACATGTTGCATCTCGGATCTTTGCCGAAATGAAGGCAAGCACTAAGTGCAACTTTGCATGGAAACAGCCTTCCCTCTCTGCTGAATTCCAACAGATATTTGAAGAGCTGGTCTGAGGTCTATGACTTGCATTCTGTACACGTCCAAGCGAACGGACAGAGAAGCCAGGGCTGGATCTGCCTCCTCCAGGGCAGCGCTTGCAGGCTCACCACCTGCTCCTATTACGGGAGAGGTAGGAACCTTGGGCACAATCCGAGCCGGGGTCTCAGCTTGTGAGAGTTAGCCGGCCCAGACTCCAGGCACAATACGTTGACCGAAAGCGAGCAAGTCCCTACCCTCTAGTAGAGACCACGCGAGCAGGAGAACTGATATAACAGAATTTTTAACTCACTACCTGCAGTGGCTCCGGGGCGGTCTCTGCAGTGCAGTCGCACCAGGGACAAGGCCCAAGAGGATAAAGAGGGACACAAGGATTTACAAGACCTTGCTCCTCAGGAACCTGACGATCAGAACGTGCTTCTGCATACTTCTGCAACACGATGAGCGTCGTTTAAACACCGAGGCAACATCATTTTGAGGGTGATTTAGGAAAACAGCCTACTGCAACCCATTTTGCAGGAAAGAGAGCACTGAAGTGATCGAAAGCTTTCAGGATCTCCTCAGGAGAGAAGACGCACTCAACGACTAGGTTCCACTTCTAAAGGCGTAAGCACGCTACCCAATTCTAGGGGGTGCTCGCAGAAGTGATGGTAACTATCACATGTTCTTGTGATAGCCACCTGAACCTCCGCGTTCAGATGTAAGACCGCCCGGAATCTCCGGGGGAAGAACGCGTGTGCCATCGTGCCCCGTCCCCGAAAGAGTTTCCAGGGGAAGTCAGGAAGGCTGTTGAAGGGAACCAGGTCTAGTTGAATCAGAATCAGAATCAGAATCAGAAAGAGCTTTATTGCCAAGTGTGCTTGCACACCAAGGAATTTGTTTTGGTACTGAGGCTTCCAGTGGACATATACAAATACAACATGAAACATAATACTACAAATTATAAGAATAAAAAATAAAAATATAAATATATGAGAATAAAACTATCACAGTTGGGTTTAGTCAGAATAGACATTTTCAGATTTAAAGATTATGAACCTATTTACAGTGTTTTGAATATTATAAATAAATAAATCTACATATAAGTATCACCTGAGTTGTGGGATATTGCACTAAACAGTGGGAGTATTGCACTTACAGGCATATGCCTTGGGAGGAGTGTTAACTGTTCAGGAGGGAAATGGCCTGTGGGAAGAAACTGTTCCTGTGCCGAGATGTTCTTGTGGCCAGTGATCTGAGTCTCCGTCTTGACGGTAACAGTTCAAACAGGTGGTGTCCAGGGTGAGTGGAGTCTGTGATGATTTTACCTGCTCTCTTCCTCACTCTGGAAGAGTACAGGTCCTGGAGGTTTGGCAGGGGGGCACCAATAATCCTCTCCGCAGTCCGGACTGTCCGTTGTAGTCTCCTGATGTCTGATTTGGTAGCTGAACCAAACCAGACAGTGATGGAAGCGCACAAGACAGACTCAATGACGGCTGAGTAGAACTGAATCAGCAGATCCTGTGGCAGGTTGAACTTCCTCAGCTGGCGAAGGAAGTACAGTCTCTGCTGGGCCTTTTTCACAGTGGAGTCAATGTGATTGTCCCACTTCAGGTCCTGAGAGATGATAGTGCCCAGGAACCTGAATGACTCCACTGCTTCCACAGTGCTGTTCATGATGGCGAGTGGGAGGAGTGCTGAGCTGTTCCTCCTGAAGTCCACGATCATCTCCACTGTTTTGAGCGTGTTCAGCTCAAGGTTGTTATAACTGCACCAGGCAGCCAGCTGTTCAACCTCCAGTCTGTAAGCAGACTCGTCACCGTTTCGGATGAGACCGATGACAGTGGTGTCGTCTGCAAATTTCAGGAGCTTGACAGTGGGGTCTTTAGAAGTGACAGAACCAGGCCCGGCTCCACGGGGGGGCCACGGTGGGCCTGGCCCACCCAATCAGAAGCTTGGCCCACCCTGGCCCCACACCACATAACAGCCAATCACAAAATTGGTGCGATATTCAATTCAGCTCGAGATACGTTATTTTCTATTTTCTACCCAACCCCCTCCTTTTTTTCCCTCCGAGACAGACTTAGCTCATTCACTTCTCAACCTTTGAGGTAAACGGACGTGCTGAATTATGAAGCAATATAACGACAGTAACAGCCAATGAACTTTATTAGAAGAACTATTACAATTAGTGAACTTGATTACCACACTCTAGTAGCCTAATAAAACATAAAATGCACAGATTTCTTGTTCCGAAAGGACAAAAGAAAACTACTTCAGGTCTCCAGGACACAGCTACCTCCTCATCCATTTGCGGCAATGAGGTCGAAGAAATGGATGAGTCGAGTTCATCAGCAGCTTCTGTTGGTGTCAAAAGCACAAATACACCCACTCAAAGATGCAGCAATTCTGTCCCAAATGATTTAAACAGGGAAAATCCTTACCAGCCGGTTCTGAAATCGTACCCCCGAACTCTTTTTGGAGGGAGAGAGATGCTTTTCGGCCGCTTGGTATCAGTCACGGCCGTGGCTTGAATATTCTGTAGATCGCGATGCATGCTTTTGTTTTCCGTGTCGAGTGTTCGGTGTTGCTTTCTCTGAAAATGACACGTTCGTTTCGACAGGTTTTCGAAACTGGAAAGCAGCATTAGAACGTGACCGCGGTCTTCAAAAACATGCGTGCAGTCAAGCTCATTTACAAGCCTCGACCTCATGGACAGAGTTTTGCCGCCGACAAGTGTCGGGGGAAACCGTAGCATGTTTGCTCGGCCCACAACAGATAGAAAAGAATCGCTATTACATAAAAAGCATGGCAGGTGTTGTGAAGTTTTTAGCAGTCAATGAGCTTCCACTACGCGGGGATTGTGAAACATGTGACAGTGAAGAAGATTGCATAGCTGCGGGGCTTTTTGCCAAGTTGTTTAAATACACGTTGGAAAAAGATAAATACCTCGCTGACATTACATCAGGTATCCCACAAAATGCAAAGTACACTTCCAAAACCATCCAGAATGAAGTGATTGAAATTTTGGCATCCATGGTTCTGAAAAAAATAAAACAGAAATATGACACTGCTGATTTAGCTGCATTCTGTTTAAAAAGTGATGGCACAAGGGATCGGTGCAACACGGAAAATTTGTCCGTTATAATTCGTTTTGTGTGCAATGGTGTGCCAGAGGAACATCTCATTGGCTTGTTAGAACTCCAGCAGCTTGATGCAGATTACATCACTACTGAAATATTACAACACTTGTCTGAAACAGGATACAGTGCTGATAATATAATGAGCCAGTGTTATGATGGAGCATCAGTGATGAGCGGGGTGCGAGGTGGTGTTCAGGCTTTATTACAACAAAGGTTGGGCAGGCATATCCCCTACATCCACTGCTATAATCACCAGCTTCACCTCACTGTCATACATGCGATTCAAAGTGAACCTTGTGCCAAAAGATTCTTTGACTTGTCAGGCTCCCTGCACTCTTTTTTCAGGCATCATTTTGTCTCTCAGAGATACAGTTGCCCGTATCTCAAGAGGCTGTTGGAAATCCGCTGGACAAGTCATTATGAAGTCACAAAATGTGTTGTGGATAATGAGGAAGTAATTCTTAACATTCTTTTTAAGGTTTCCAATGATGACAATGCATCAGTTGACCTTGCAAAAGAAGCCTCTGGGCTTCTCTCTCAGCTGAAGCGACGCCATTTTTTTAAAATTTGCAAATTTCTGATACATCTTCTCGCCATTTTAAAACCAGCAAATGGCATCCTACAATCTCACCATGTTTATTTGTGCAGTGCAGCTGAAGTTGTGCAGGGATGTCTTGGTGCACTGAAAAATCTCAGAGAAAATGAAAGTGAATTTCAGCAGTACTGCGCTGACATGTCTACTGTTGAGCCCTCACCAAAACGTCAACGGACTGTGAATCCCTCCTATGGTGACTCTGTCATTTTTTCACCTTTAGGGCAAGAAGGGCAGTCAGGTTCTGAATGTGCCACTGCAGCTCTGAGACGACAGATGTTGAACATACTAGATACAGCTGTATCAGAGATAGAAAACAGGTTTTCCACGAAGAATTTGCAGCTGATGCACGCCCTCTCAGGTTTAATGCCAAAATCAAACAAATTTCTTGACATCCAGTTGCTTGAGCCTCTCTGTAGTCTTGCAGGGGTTGCAAAAAATGAACTCCAGAATGAAATTCTTGTTGCCAGACCAATGCTGTCCAAAAAACTTCCATCTGATGCTGAATGTTCTGCTGTTTGCAAACTCTTGCAGGAATACAAAGATGCATTTGCAGGTCTTCATAAATTGTATGTATCTGCTATGGTCATGGGTGTCTCTACTGCTTCATGTGAGAGCTCATTCTCAATGCTGAACAATGCTTCATGAGAGGAAAAAAAACCTTGTGCTTTTAGCTCATGAAAAAGCAATAACACATGAGCTGGACATGGATGAGTTTGTAACAGAATTCTCTAAAATGAGTAGAAAGCTAATGCTGTAAATATTATAGTTATATGAGTAGACCTTTTTCAAGACCTGCCCTGTTTTCCTCAAATCTAAAGTTACTAAACTAATACAAGATCTGTTGTGTGGTTAAAAAAAAAAAAAAAAAGATTCTAAATATAGGCCTACATAAGATTGTAAAAATAAAAATGTAAATAATAACAATGGCCAAAAATCTGTAATGTTATACTATATTAACAGACGTGAGGATAATTCTTAAGAAAAACTGAATTTCAGATCAAATTTCTATTTTTAGTTTGTCACAAGTTTGTTTTAGTTTATGTAAATAGTTATTTTAAAATACCTGCCCTTTTTTTTAATCAAATCTAGTTATTTAATTGATACAAGATCTATTAAGGGGTCAAAACAATATTACAAATGCAAAAAAAAGAATGTAAAAATAAACATGTTAAATAGCCTATGTTTATATATATAAAGTTACTAAATAGTTCAAAAAAAAAATATTACAAATGAAGAACATGTTAACATTTTTAGTTAGTAATAACAAGTTTGTTTTAGTTGATGTAAATAGTTATTTTAAAACACCTGCCCTTTTTTTTAATCAAATCTATAGTTACTTAATTGATACAAGATCTATTAAGGGGTCAAAAAAATATTACAACTGCAAGAAGAGAGACTGTAAAAATAAACATGTTAAATATGTTTATATATATATATATATATATATATATATATATATAAAGTTACTAAATAGTTCCAAAATATATACAAAAAAATATTAAAAATGAAGAACATGTTAACATTTTTAGTTAGTAACAAGTTTGTTTTAGTTGATGTAAATAGTTATTTTAAAAGATCTGCTCCTTTTTATCAAATCTATAGTTACTTAATTGATACAAGATCTGTTAAGAGGTCAAAAAAAATTACAAATGCAAAAAGAGAGAATGTAAAAATAAACACGTTAAACATGTTTATCTATATATATATATATATAAAGTTACTAAATAGTTCCAAAATATGTTAAATAGTCGTCCCGTATACCCCCTCTCCCTCCCCCTCCCCCTCCTCCTCCTTCTGACCGGCCCACCTGGAATATCACTTGGCCCACCTTTCATCTCATATCTGGAGCCGGGCCTGGACAGAACAGGTCTTTAGAAGTGACCTGTTCTTGACAGAACAGGTCTTTAGTTGGGCCAATAAGGGGCAACTATGAAGACCTGTTCCTCTCCTGACATGGCACGTAGGTGCAAGTGACGGGCGCAAAAGACAGGAGCATTGCTCAACACAACATGTGAAGATCACTGGGCTTCAGGAGCATTTTCTGCTCAGCACTTGGGTGTGACAAGTTCACTGAGCTTCAGGAGCATTCCTACTCAACACCTGAGTGTGATAAACTCACCGAGCTTCAGGAGCATTTCTGCTCAACACTTGAGTACGAAGAACCTCACTGAGCGACAGGAGCATTTCTGCTCAGCACTTGAGTGTGACAAGTTCACTGAACTTCAGGAGCATTCCTGCTCAACACCTGAGTGTGATAAACTCACTGAGCTTCAGGAGCATTTCTGCTCAACACTTGAGTGCGAAGAATTTCACTGAACGACAGGAGCATTTCTGCTCAGCACTTGAGTGTGACAAGTTCACTGAGCTTCAGGAGCATTACTGCTCAACACCTGAGTGTGATAAACTCACTGAGCTTCAGGAGCATTTCTGCTCAACACTTGAGTGCGAGGAACTTCACTGAGCACCAGGAGCATTTCTGCTCAGCACTGCGTGTGATGAATTCACTGAGCTACCTGTGATGGACTCACTGAGCTACAGGAGCATTGCTGCTCAACACCTGAGTGCGATGAACTTCACTGAGTTTCAGGAGCAATTCTGCTCAACATGAAGAGTGATGATTTCACTGACTTGCAGGCGCAAGGCAACCATGAGTCGCAGTCACTTTTAGAAGGCTCACTGGGGTTAAACGCATTTCTGCGGGCCCCTGGGGCCGCTGAGTCCCAGTGTTTGTCCAAGGGTAGTCCGCTCGGTTTACCCAAACACTGGCGGAAAAATAAAACCGGGGGGGCAACTGAGCGGCCCCGGAATGGTCATGACCCAGCCGGACCCAGGGGATGGAGTCTCCACTTGCCCTGGCTATAACTGTCGTGAGGCTCGATGGCGGCACGATTGAGTAAGCGGGAGGAGTGGAACAAGGCGCTCTCAGAAGCGTCTGACTCCAAGGAGGAGGTGACGGGTGAGTTTGTGACATGCAGGGGAAGCTTGCGCAACGGTCGCAATGTCTAACAACTCGAGGCACGAATGCCCGTGTAGTCGGGGGTCGCCCAGGCCCCCGTTAAAACACGCCCTTTGTACATGGCCCCTCTGTTGAAGAGGGTTTGGCAGCAGACCGGGATGAACTATAGTCACACAGGGTGAGCTGCTCTGCCACGGTCACCTCGGGACTCGATCGTGAAGCTAGCGCTGAAGCGGTCACATATGGGGGAAGCCAAAGGCTGCGACTACCATATACCCCAGGAGCCTCTGAAAGTTCTTTCAGTGGGACCCTTTCTCACTTCAACACCAGCTGAACACATTCTCATTGGAGAGACATGTTGGACCGAGTACCTCTCCAAAACTAGAAAAGAGATACTCAGCCCGTGGGCGAGATTACTCTCTTCCAGTTGACCTGAAGACCCAACGGGCTCTGGAGCACTCGAGGGGAAGGACACTGTACTGATACTCCACCCTTAGACGCAACACACAGGATGGCCTGCGGTGCGGGAGGTAGAGATCTGAAGCACCTGTCTTTCAGGTCAAAGCTGCAGACCAATCTTGGGCCAAGATGGTCACGACCCACCCCCTAGTAGCACGAAGAACGAGTTTACAACTGGCCTTCGTACCGGCTGGAGGAGCGGCTATATCAAATCCTTCGCCAGCAGGATAAGATAAGCACGCACAAGTCAGGAGCACTGCTCAACACTCGGTGTGATGAATATCACTGAATTTTCAGGAGCACGTCTGCTCAACACCTAATGTGATGACTATCACTGACTTGAGCGGGGTAGCCGAGCCTGAGGTGGGGCAGCAAAGTAGAGAGAGTGGTGTTAGTGTGCTGTGCAACACTTACCTGTCTCCACAAGCGGCAGAGGGCGCGTGAGAAGGCGGATGACCGGGTCCTCGAACGCACCAAGCTGCCTGCTGGCGACCAAGGGGGAGCTGAGGGGTGTAAGGCTATACAGGGTCACACCCGCCAGACTGGCCCTCTTGGGACCCAGGAACAGATGAAATTGCTCTCTCTTTGAAGTGTGGGTACCGCTTGCTCCGCTTTTTTTTTTTTTTTTTTAGGGAGCCAGCGGCGGAACAGACACACACACAAACAAAGGCTCCACCCGGCCCTCACCCGGGGGGAGGGAGTGATCGTGCCACTCCAAGAGCATCTCATCCATTCCTGGGCGGCCCGCTCCGGAATGCTTTCGCTGTCGCTTGCCACCTGGCTTGGCAGCGCCTGGAGCGGGCTGGGCGTCTCTACTGCGGCCGGCTCCATGCTGAGGCCTGGGTGGAGGCTGCTGCGGAGGGCCAGCAGGAGCGGCGGCCGGAGAACGCCCACGGCGACGAGCAGGCGGAGGAGCTGCCACCGGCGGCGGGTGGAGGCAGCAGCTGGCCACCGGGGCAGGATGTGCCGGATGACCTCCGTCTGCGCTTGAGCGGCAGAGAACTGTTTGATGCAGTTCTCCACCGTGTCGCCGACCAGCCCAACCTGGGAAATTGGGGAGACCAGGAACCGAACCTTGTCCGCATCCGCCATACCAACCAGGCTGAGCCAACGAAGGCGCTACTGGACCACCAAGGTGGACATCGCCAGACCGATCACGCATGCTACGACACCCGTACCCCGGAGGGTGAGGTCGGATGCAGTGCGGTGCTCACCTATGAGCGCACGGTCTGGATTACCCTCGTGCATGCCATGGGTGCCCTAGCCTGCAGCAACGCCATGTCACGCAAGAGGAAGGGGCTTGCCCACAGGCTTTGTAAGTTCTGCCCGTCGGAACAGACGAAACTCACAGGCCTTAGGGGGGAGACGAGGATCCCCCCAAAAGGCAGCGGCCGCCGGACACAGGTGCACCTGTGTCGACAGACCGCTCCAATGGAGGCACACCTCGCAACCCTTCACCGTTCCTCCATCAAGGGTAATGAGGGGGAAAAGCTAGTCAGGCAGTTTCTGGCAGAGAAAGATGCTGTTCACCACCTGACAAGCTCTCCATGCATTTCGGGAAAGAAAGGCACTGGGGCGGCGAGCTGAGAACCAGCGCGGCCCGCCCCAAGATACCAAACTCCAGATTCCAACCGAGACTGAACGGGACACGGTGGAGGTTCCACTCGAGCCCGGCAGCCTCGGCGGCCCGTTTCAGCATAGCTGATAATTCTGGATCCGGCTCGGGCAACATTGAACTCCCGGAGGGAGACAATGCAGCCGAGTCATCATCTCCAGAAGTCAGCTCACCCTCCGATGCTGCAATCAGCGTCCTGTCCTCCAGGGGAGCCCCGAGTGAAACCGCTGGCCCACCCATTACAGATGGACCAGCAGACAACACAGGAGGCTCCAGTGGTTGCAGTGGAAGGGAGGAGTGAGGAGCCCACAGGGAATGGTTACCGGGCGGGACATCCAACACTATCCTCCGGTCACCCATCCCACACAGCACCCGAGGGTGGGGCATGGTAATGGGGACTCGCTCTCCGCGAACGAAGGCGAGTCTCGCCCTCAACACTGCGACAGTCATGTTCCCACAGAGAAAACATGAGCTGTCCACAAAAGCTGTCTCAGCGTGCTGTAAGCCAAACACGTGACACAACAGTTGTGACCATCAGAGAGAGACAGGGAACGACCGCACCCAGAAACGCACAGGCGGAATGACATCTTGAAAAAGACGCAAACGCACCCGTGTTGCTCTTTCAGAAAATAGGACCGTCACCAGTGCCGGAGCACACAGGGGAATGACCGCGGCAACACTGAACAGAGAACTGAAACAGTGAAACACTCACTTTTCCGCCCTCTAACCAGCCATCAACACACACAAACATTTAGAAATTTGTTGCTGTTAAAACAGCAGTTGAGAGCTCAAAGCTCGCGATCACCGCTGCACTCGCGCTGTAGAACACCAGCACTGGGAGAGTCTTCCTGAAGAACACCGACACACTCGCTCGTTGTAGACAACAGCACTCTCAGAGACATCAAACGATCGGCTCCGAAGCGAAAGGCAACTAGTGCGTGCATCCACTTCCGTATTTATACCCGCGCCGCAGGGGCGGAGTGTGTGATGCGAATCACGCACGCCAATTACATTGGCTCGTTCAATAGTACTCGAAGAAGACAGGCTCTCTAGCGAGATCCCCATTTCAGTCGCGTCGACTACGTCCGACGTTATCGACTGAAAGGGAACTGGCCCCCGTCTGAGCCTGGCTTCTCCCAAGTATTATTTTTTTTTTTTTTTCTCCAGTTCTGTCACCTGATGGAGTTTGGGTTCCTTGCCATTGTCACCTTTTGGTTTGCTTAGTTGGGGACACTTAATATTCAGCAATATTATTGATCGGACTGCACTAACATTATTGGATGAGAACCACACTGACCTAGATAATGACATCACTGTTTTCTCCAGAGCTGTTTTATAGATGAATTGAACATTCCATAATTTATGAACTTTACACAGTTATTAAACCGAACGGAATAATGACTTACCAGATTTACCAACTGAATAATGACTGTTTATTGTCTTTTTAGATCTGCTTTACAGAAGAATTGAATTCTGTTTGCATCACTGAATCATTATTTTCCTGTTTATCCCTGTAAAGCTGCTTTAAAACAATCGGTATTGTATAAAGAGATATATAAAGAAAGGTGACGACTTTAATATTTATCTTGTTGTGAAGATGAGAATGTGGCATGCAGAAGGGAATTACACAGGACAAGACATTTTCTCTGAAGCATTTATCCTTTTCTTTTTATATCCAGGGTATTTTTGTTGTAATGATGGAATATTTTGGGCTTTTTGTTTTTGCGGCAATAAGGTTAAATAGCTGGGACAGGTCAAACTTTAATGAGCCCTCTTACATAAATGTTGGCCTGAACCAAGTTTTCTTTAGCCTGCTGTGGACTCTAAAAGGAAAGGTTTGTGCCTCAGGATGTTGTGTCTTAAGTGATAAATGATTCACTGAAGCCAGCCCTCAGTCTGTGTCAGGTATAAACTGTTAATGGCTAAGTCTTTTAGGCCTTAAGTCCTATATATATTCCTAATATATATATATATATTAGTGCTGTGCGTTAAACGCGTTATTAACGGCGTTAACGCAAACACATTTTAACGGCGTCAATTTTTTTATCGCGAGATTAACGCTCTTTTTGCCCTAGCAAACTTGTATTTTTTTCACATTCTGTTGCAACAACTAGTAACGTTAGAAAAACTACAACATCACACCGGATAGCTAGACCGGAAACAAAACAACAGGCACGCCGCACGTACTTGTTTGGGCTTGCGCGCCGGCCAAAGAGTAGTAGGCTAACGTTACGTTTTGAGTGGATGGAGCGAGCGCGAGACGCCGATCTAGAGACGTGCACGCTCAACGCAATAGAGTGCGGCGCGGGACTAGATTTGATGGCCGAGAGCATAAAACGATTCGCGGGACTCCCGCAAACTAGAAATATCTATGAATAAAACATAAAAACTAATACATTTTTATTCATATGTTGCAGAAAAGCAACAAGAACAACTAAAACAAAATAGAAACGATTTACAGGCCAGAGTTTCTTTTTATAACATGTTTGCAGCGTTGAGGGATGTAGCCAATCACAGACATATGTGTTGATTTCTTGAACGCAATGGCCAATCAGAAGCATTTAAAATAGACTCCCCTCACCGCTCAAAGCAGACTTTTTGTTCAGTGCTGAATTCTGTATGCTGGCAAATCCTCAAATTATAACAAACAAAGTGTATATATTATGGAAGATGCATTGTGCAGTCAGCTTCATTGATAATAACAGATGTGTGAGATTGCGATGAACTTATGTCAGCTTTTTAGGAATTATAAAGGGAGCGCACTTTGCTCGCATTCAGTCATGCCAAACCATGCACTCAGTAGCCTGCTTGCTTTTATGTTATAACAGTGGTTTGTGTGTTAATGCTTTAATAACAAATAATTTATCAGGAGCATTTATGCTGATGTGTATGGTGGCGACACGTAGGCGAAAGTATTTGGAGGTAGCCTACAAAAAAAAGAGTCTATTTGCGGGCGGGAGCGGGACAAAAATGTTGCGGGCGGGAGAAAGTAACATAGAAAGTAGTTGAGAACACCCACATATTAAAAAAATGGACGGGTTTAAATCGGGCTCGGGCTCATAATTACAGTTTATGTGTCGGGCCGGGCCGGGCTCGGACACAATGCGCACGGGCTCGGGTCGGGCTTGATTTTTTGGGCCCGATCTAAGCTCTACAATGGATGACTTCTGACAGAAACACATGGATACCACAGCTAAGAACAAACTTACTGCTGATCCACTTTTCCATGTTGATAAGAGCATTAAAATTAGAAAAAATAATGAGACAAATAGAAATCAAGGGACATTTAGAATAGATAAAAATGTGCGATTAATCGCGAGTTAACTATGGCATTAATGCGATTAATCGCGATTAAATATTTTAATCGTTTGACAGCACTAATATATATATATATATGGAAATCTATGGAAATCCCACTGTAATTGGGCAACACAGCTGAAGTACTGTAGTTTGGGTATTATGCTTGGTAGCAACCTCAAGTACTGTCCAAAGTATCTGCCCTAAGAGTTCCCTTTCTTGTCCATTTACAGCAAACTGCCACAGTGTCGCCTAAAATTGTCCTGTTCTTCCTCAGTTGGAGGTGTTCTAATCAACAGTTTACCTAGAAACATAACCTAGAAACCATGTCCTCAAATTCACAATGTTAACTCCAGTTATCACCTTAGATTTTTATAAATTTCATCAAGTTCTCTGCCTTAGAATTTCCATGAAAACATTACAGTTGTATCCTTCTTTCTTATATAAGAGAAATGCAATTTTTCACTGATCTCTCCAATCTCTTCAGAGCAACATACAGTATGTGAATATAAAACAGTAATTTCCTTTCTTAAAGGGATAGTTCATCCAAAATTACAATTTTGTCATCATTTAATCATTGCTTAATATCCTAGTCACAAGTAATATAGTTTGGAATGACATGAGGGTGAGAGTATAATGACATATTTTTTTTATTATTTTTGGGTGAACTATTCCTTTAAGAATCAATCAAAGACTTCAAATCCATAGGTCTACCTGCATGAATCAGAGCACTGTCTTCCACCCTGTTTTACCCAAGAAAAGAACTGAGTTACTTATCTGTGTTCTCTCTAGTTGGTGCTTCCAGAGTACTCTATCCATGGACTCTTCTGTATCATGTTCCTGTGTGCTCAGGAGTGGCTTACCGTAGGCCTGAATATCCCTCTGCTCTTCTACAACACATGGAGGTGAGCACTTGAACCAGCCTTTACTCCGCTTAAACCTGTGAGGACTATAATGGATCTGCTACCTGTCGATATCACTGAAATAGGTGTCCTGAGAAATCCCACCTGTCCCTGAGATACCAATCCTTCTGATATTATAGCCATTTAAAATTAAAAAGTCATTAGTAACAGCTCTATATGACTGAATGAGTGATGAGCTAAATATGGAGGGGTTCTTATCCTAAGACTTTTCTAAGACTTATGAAGAATAGTTTTTTTTTATCTATATTTTTATGTGAGGATTGATCCTCTTGATACAGCATCAGTATTGGAATTATCCATATATCAGATCAATTCCATTCTTAATTATCCTACATTAAAGCTCCTTGCCACTAAATGTTCAGTGTGTTCCTAATCTTGTCACTGCGCATTAGCCTTTTAGTTTTTTGGATGAATAATAGCAAACTGAATGTTTCATCACACAGTGAAACAACTGAGGAATTCATAACTTGGATGAAATGAGTTTCAGTCTCTTGGGAGCTCTAAATCTTTCTTCAGGTTTTTTTTTTACTGAATGTTCAGAGGTGTTGTCAATTACTGCCACCGTCCTCAGAATATGAGAAATCATTGTTTTTTTAGTATTATTATTTTGCAGAATGATGAATGGTGAAACATCAAACTTAGTCAGTACAATGGTAATGGTGAATTTTGATTATTGTTATGAAGTTACATTTGAATAGCTGGTTGAATTCACTATCAATTATGCTGCTTTCCAGTGCACTGTCAGTCTCTTCTTCCCTGTGTTTTGCTCCAATTCTTGCTCGTCTTTCTTCCTAATGCACTAAAAGCCTCCACTCCTTGTTATTGATCTTCCTAATAGAATTATTACACTAGGGGAGGCGTTTTTCCTTGTCTTACAATTAAAGACTATATTTAAGTAATCCATCTCCAAGAACTGCCTAGATTGACAGAAATGCATACAATTAAGAGGCTTAGACAAGCCAAACTTTGCATTAGATGAAAAATAAATTAAAAATAAAAACCGAAAAACAAAACAAAGGTGCACATAATGTTTCAAGACGCACTACCCGCCTCGTGTTTTTTCCCATTTTCGGCAGGTACTTCCACAGCCCCACAGACACTAAGGAGCTTCTCTATGATCCAGCGTCTGTCATGAATGGAGACACGCTCAAATTCTGCCAAAAAGAAGCATGGTGCAAGATGTCCTTCTTCGTCCTCTCTTTCTTCTACTATCTCTATTGGTGAGTAGATATCCAGAAGTTATCTCAACCAAACTTTATCATCTGCTAATTCTGTGCAACATCTTCACTGATTTTTATATTTTACAGTTAAATATGCGTTTATTGTGTGCCTTTGCTATAGTATAAGCTATCTCAAGCCTAAAGAATAGCAGATATGTATACTTACATATACAAGCATTTGAACTGACAAGGACGCCAGCAACATGCCTTTGGGTAGAATTCCTGATTCTTTTTTCATCCACACTATATCACGTCACATTAAATGTTAAAAATACATATAAAAACGCACATATTCTATAAAGGTTCACCCTTCGGGCGAACAGGCCTTATGACCTTTTGTCAGATCAAAGGCAGTTGTTGTGTTTCAGCCACATTGTGCATTATTTAACGCTATTTGCTTCTAGAATTTAAATTCTAGTCCAAATACAGCAGTTTTCCCCCCTTTTTTCTCCACCGTCTATTGGTACGCACTCACTCTTTTAGAAGTGATGGTAGTGAGTTGATGCTTGTCTTCACAACAGTCATGCCATCTTGTGAATCTCAACCCTTCCTCTAACTGCTGGCTTTTTATTGCTACTTTTTTAAAGGAATGTCTTTATTTTGCAGTGTCCTTGTTACATATGTTAAATGCACTTACTGTAGTAGCAACAATACATTTTGCATAATTACATCCAACTAACCCTAAACCAAACCCCTTGCCAAATCCTAACCCTGTAATAAGTACATGCTGTTAAAATAAAGTGTAACCCAATGTTCAGCACAAGTTAAACTAAATCAACAGCCTTTGTTGCATAATTACCACAGAAAATAATTTCTAATTCTTGGAAGATGTAAGGAATGGAAGTAAAATCGGTTGTTAGCAGCATGACACTAATGTTATAATTTCTGTTTACAGACAAGGTTGGTAAGTGATTCTATCTTTGTGGCAATTATAACTAAAAAGTAGTCTCTCAAAAATGGTGATTTGCACAATGTTACTCTCAAATTATACACAGGTTTTTTTGAAAGACTTGTATAGTGCTTAAAAATATGAGCATCACATTTTTTACTTTAATGTGGACTAGTTTTGATTATTTCTGTGGTAATCAACATTATGCTTAACCTGGAACAATCAGTACAAGTTGGTCTGCACATCGACTTAAAAGAAACAAAACTATCTTATGAATTCTCATATAATGTCTGATTTGATGGATACTGTCTATTTGTCTGCCCTGCCTATAGTTTAACCCCTGTGGCTTGAACTTCAAACTTAATTTGTAATCTAACCCTTTGTAATATGCACAATGTTGTGCTCCCTCTTATGAATCAATATTACAAATCAATCGCAAATCCATTATCAGCGCACCAGGCCATCACCCAACCAATTACAATAGTAGTTTTTTTTCTAAACACCATTCAAACCTAATGACTCAAGAAAGGAGAGTTCCACTTTGAATGATGATAAAGTGTCAGGTTTTGTCACAGCAGTCTTTTGGAGAAAGGCGACCCAGATGCAGAATGACCAAGGGATGGCATTTTATTGACAAGACACAATAGGGATGGTTAAAAGTGAGGATGATCCAAACAGTAGGAAAGGGCAGTCAACAGGTGAAAGGGAAGACAGATGAGATCTGACCCAGGCAGGGATATGCTGGAGAAGAATCGAGGAGATGGAGAAGCACAAGACAAATGACTGGAGATCAGGCATAGTTTGAGGAGAGGCTGAAAATTTGAGCAGCAACCAAAGCTGTATCAGTCACACTGGCTGGTCTTGAAAGCAGCAGCCAGGATGGAGGACAGGAACAGACACAACTAAACAACAAGAAAAAACAAAACTGGAATAAAAACTGACTCAGCACAGCGACTAAAGAAAATAAATAAACTAATGTAATGGAAAATAGAAAATAATAAAAATTAGAACCAACAAGAAATACTAGGAATAATTAACTGAATTTACAAACAGAGAAAGGCCAAATCAAAAATAGAAACCAAAAATTAAGGCGTGAGAAACCTAGAGCAAAAGACTGGAACTAGACTAAAGCAAATTCAAAAGAATAAAATTCAAATAGAACTGGCAGGAAACATGGTCTAAAAGAACAGTAGACAAGCAAAAAATATGTCATCTACTACATACACATGCAACGAACCAGCAGAGACATGAGGGAAAGGAGTACAATATAAAGGGACCAGAGAACATGAGGATCCGGTGAGCACAATTAGTGAAACAAGGAGCAGACAAGGACTAAACAAGGGGCCGTGGTAAAGGGAAACAAGAGGAGCAAATGGCCAACACAAACAAAGAAAACCCCATGTGCTCAGGCACAAGACAAACAGAGAAACATTGAACAGAGGCAAGACTGACAAGACTGTCAGGGCAGAACCCTGACAGAAAGAGAAAGATTTGGGCAAACGTCACACTAGTTCTCATATGTTTAAGCTCCACAAAGATTGCAACGGCATGAGGAACATTGTTCGCCTCAGGCTCCATCAGGATCATATCTGCTCATAGCTGAAATACATTTTTCATTGATCTTCCACTTTCAACACTAACACTAAAAAGATGTTCTCAGGACGCAAATAAGACACAGTCTTCAATAATACAGCAGCTCTCAATTTAAAACATCTTATGTTTGAGACCAGCCTTGAGCTGTGTGCACTGAATATAATCATGACACTCAACCTTCAAAAAAACTTTTTCTGATTAGGTTAAACATATTCTGCATAAGCAGCAGTGATATAATTTCAAAGGGCATAAATATATCTACTTTCTTAAAAAAAAAAAAAAAAAGATTAGGAATATAAAAGGAACCCATGCCACTACTTTTCCAACCCCCACACATTGAAGATAATAAGACACAGCGAGCCAAGAACTGCTTATGCAGTTTTTATCAGGGCAACCCCTTATTATGTATTAATGCCTGTGGACAGCATTCTGGCATGACATCAATGGCCCCTAGTGTGAAGTCAGCACAGAAATTCAACATACATCAACATATGGCAGTGCATTCTAAATAAATACAATCCATATCATGACCTGCCCGGAGTGATCCTCAAGCTGGTGAAGCTGTCATTTTTCATAGCGTCATCTGCTTTGAAGCCTCTCGCCTTATATTTCCACAAGCTGAGGATGAATGCTGCGGATTCATCTGGATAATTTGGGGACAAATTGTGTCTTTGTGTTTGTTGTTAGCTAGGAAGAAATGAACTAATTAAAGCCGTTCCCTGACAGAATGATGGAACCCATGGGCACAAGCTCATTTCACAGAATCGAAAAGTAGTGTGCATAAAGGGAGAAGTCCCAGTTTCTCAGCAAATGCATAGAAGTTGGAAGTGATGTTTGGAATGGAGTTAATCTATCTATCTATCTATCTATCTATCTATCTATCTATCTATCTATCTATCTATCTATCTATCTATATCTGTCTCTGTCTGTCTATCTATATCTGTCTCTGTCTATCTATATATCTGTCTATCTATCTATCTATATCTGTCTCTGTCTATCTATATATCTGTCTATCTATCTATCTATATCTGTCTGTCTATCTATCTATCTACCTGTCTCTGTCTATCTATCTATATCTGTCTCTGTCTATCTATCTATATCTGTCTGTCTGTCTATCTATATCTGTCTCTGTCTATCTATCTATATCTGTCTGTCTGTCTATCTATCTATCTGTCTGTCTATATATCTGTCTCTGTCTATCTATATATCTGTCTGTCTGTCTATCTATCTATATCTGTCTGTCTGTCTATCTATCTATATCTGTCTATCTATCTATATCTGTCTGTCTATCTATCTCTGTCTCTGTCTATCTATATATCTGTCTATCTATCTATATCTGTCTGTCTGTCTATCTATCTATATCTGTCTCTGTCTATCTATATATCTGTCTATCTGTCTATATCTGTCTGTCTGTCTATCTATCTCTGTCTCTGTCTATCTATATATCTGTCTATCTATCTATATCTGTCTGTCTGTCTATCTATATATCTGTCTATCTATCTATATCTGTCTGTCTGTCTGTCTATCTATCTATCTGACTATCTATCTATCTATCTATCTATATCTGTCTGTCTGTCTGTCTATATATCTGTCTATCTATCTATATCTGTCTGTCTGTCTGTCTATCTATCTGTCTGTCTGTCTGTATATATATATATATATATATATATATATATATATATATATATATATATATATATATATATATACATATATCTATCTATCTACAGTATTAGATTAGAAAGTCTAATCTGTTTTTATCAAATTCTGTAGTTTATGATGATTTTTAGTATACATTTTTCACACAATGTCAGTAATGGCTTTTTGTTTTGTCTTCCAGTATGGTATACTCCTTGGTGACCTCGTAACAGAGTTCTCAACACTGAAGTCAAGTCAAGTTCAGTTTTGAGAAAGCTATAAAGTACATTTGAATGAAAGAAGAGCTAGACCGCTAGACACAAGTTCAACAAACTGCAGTGTCTGAACCTACAGAGAAGACTTGACCCCTTCAGAAGAACCCTGTGTTGTTTACAGATCTGACTTAACGCCCAAGATGTCTCATGGACCTGGTGTGACGCGCTTTTCACAAGCTCACAGTAACGTTAGCAAAGATCGTCTCAGGCATAGCACAACATGTCCTTTACCACTTTGAGAAGCAAAACCTGCCAACCTTTACACTCACTATATGTAGCTTAAAATTAATGTTGGATTCAAACAAACGAAAGGAAACGATGGCTAACTTGATCAGCGAATGTTTCATTTTTACCAGTCACACACTAGGCCACTGAGTTTGATTACATGTGTGAGAAGCTTTTGTGATATATTTTGTGTGTACTTGTGCACTCCTAACATAAGCGTTTTTAATATGAAATATGTATCTGTTGCATTACTTGTGTACATAGAGAACTTTGTGTAATGCTTTTATGTGCTGGTGTCAGTTGGTTTAGATGTTTTTGGACTATATATTTACAAAATGCTAATATCGAGGCTTTATTATAGAAAACAAAAGCCAATTTTCCACAATTTTGCACAAAGATGTTATGAGTTTGCACAATAGATACAGTTATTGGTTGTGGTGGAAAAACAAGTCATATTTATATACCCAGTACAAGTCTTCCAATATATTACAGTGTATCAAACTATCATAGACTTTCATTCTAGGGAAGAAATTAAAATCACAGCTCATGAACTACAAATTTCACTTTCTCATTTTGGATTAATCTATCTATCTATCTATCTATCTATCTATCTATCTATCTATCTATCTATCTATCTCTTCTTTCTTTAGAGTTCATAAGTGTTTCTGACTTCTTCTTTCTATAGATTCTACAGATTTTAAACTGACAATGTTGTTGGATCAGTCAGGCTAACTGTCCGAAGTAACCACATGATGCATATGAGCATAAACCCCTCAAGACTACTTGATGCTTTGGTTGAGCACCATATTTAATGCAGAGTACTGAAAATAGCAGTAGATATACTACATCATTTTCATTGTTATGTAGGGGACAATAATACCAGTCGCTAGCAGAACTATACTCTGCTGCTGTCATGTAGCCTGCTTTTGTATGCCTTATGTTGTTACACATATGATGACCAAACATTTTCTATATCCTTACTGTGGACGTGTTCACCCATCCAAATATCATTTAAGAAATTTGTATATGAAATAAAAACAGACTATTTTAAAACTGTGATAGATCCTTATTTATGCATGCATGCAGCACTCGTATGCTTTAATAGCACTAAGAGAGTTGGACTTGGAGGCATTGTTTTTTTTTCACTCCACAATCGTATTAATTTCATTAGTCATGCGGTACATGATCCATATGTGGTTATTTCACTCAATTACCCACAAAGCATTGGAATTCTCACCCTGGAGTGACTCTGAAAAACATCCACCTCGGTCTGACGCGTGCCCCCATCTCTCAGATGTCTCCTCTTCAGGGAACGTTGCCTCCCGCTCATGAGTCTACTATTATATGCGTTTTCTGGCGCCAAGCCCTGTGTGGCAGTGACTGGCTGACAGATCGGTGACAGGCTGTCCTCCTGCTCCACCTGCTATCCGTCCAAATCACTGCCACATGCTCCGTAATTACACTTTGTAAAGGATGCAGCTCCATTTGCCAACAATCTAACACTTTGCCACTTATAGCCGTGAAATGAACGTCATCAGATGTCTGCAGGTGCTGGCACTCGCAGAGCTTTCTGCCACCATTTCGACACCCATATCTGACCCTGGTTAGTATGCTGCGGCACAAGATAAGTGATGCATTTTGGCTCTGGCCTCAAAGGGACTTAAGGGACATGAAAATCTGGGATGCATAACTCAATAAACTACAATGAAAGAGTATTTTAGGGTTGATAAATAATAATCGTCCTCATCAAATAACACCTTATCTTGCTCTTAAGAGTTCCATGTGTTCCACTCTCAGAAAATATCCTTGCCCTCAAGCGAAGAGCTTTGCACATTATGTGCTTTGACAAGTGTGGTTGTCCCCCACACAGTGCTGGATGGGCAACCTGTCAGCTTGCCGGGTTTCTTAGATGCCCAACCTGTCAGCACGGATTACCCATGAGGCCAGCTGAGCATGGATTTTACTTGCCTTGTCTTTCTAGGATTGGATGGCTTTTTCACCTTGCTTCCTGGCCACACAAACAAACGCACACATATCTGTGCAGTCTGGCTTATGTTCGCATTTTTCAAAACTTTGTACAGTCTGCGATTCCTGGCACATCTAGCCAGTGCTCTGGCAACAGATCATTAAATCTAATACTTACCCAAGAGAAGAATTTTTTTTTTCATTTGGCAGCTGTTCACAAAGATTTTGTTCTTGACTTACTAATACATCCTCTTAGGTACCAAATAATCCTTAAAAAGCCAAATAAAGGATCCAGTAAATCTTGTTATCTGTTGTTCTAGATAACAATAGCAAGTAATAACATCTGTAAACCATCATAATCTGGTTTCTGTTCTTTTATCATATTTCCAAGCTACATTTCTTTGTGGCACCTTAGCTTCAGCAAACAAGCTTTTTCGTTTTTCTATTCTAAGATTAGGACCAACTATATATATTTTTTTTTCTATAAAACTCATTTAGCCTATCATGTGTAAGAAAAATATTAGGCTTTTATATTGTCACTGTCCTGAAGCAAATTGGTGGATGTTCATCCAGATTGCGTTCATACTACAAAAATTCATACTATACAGAACATACTTTTTTAGGGGTTGCGAAGCAATTTCTTCTTAAACTTTCTCAAGAGAGTGTTAGATTTTGGATGCCTCAGTCTTCTTGAGTCATTCAAGTGAGTCATTTTATCATTCATTTAACTGATTCATTCAAAATTAGTTGATTCATTCAGAAACTAAACAACTTTTTTTTCGTTGGTGGCAGCAAAAGTAGAAGACATTAACTGGTAATATTTTGACTAAAATGCAAGTTATGCAGTATTTACTTTTCTCCAAAACTATACACAGATTTGTTGTTGTTGTTGTTTTTTTGTTGTTTTTTTATTTAAAAAGATTCTGCTGTCAACTGGCATTGAAACACTTTTTTGTTTTAAGTGAAACTTTTTCTTTTTTTAAGTGTACTATAAAAATGTTTTTTTTCTTGCCTTATTATTGGCTATCTTGTCATATCAACTAACATTGCTGACTGTCAAAAACCTTCAACTACGGCCGTCTGTGAATCATAGCTTGGAGTTCTTAAAGGCAAATGAGCACCATTTGAGAGGCAAGAAAATAAAAGCTGATCCTTGCAAAAGAGAGAAAACTCTGATCCTTTTTAGTTAGATAACAACACCAATGCCTGTATATGATGCATAATTTGGTCCACTGGGTAAACTAAAAATGATGCTGAGAGTTTTGAGCAGACATCAGAGGATGTTGTCCTCTACGATGATTCCCCGGCTCTCTAGTGTCTGAACCTAAAATCCATTTCAAAACACACCAGTGGGGATGTAGAGAGGCGATAACAACACCATCAGGTAGAAAGCATTGGCCTCTCTATTGTTTGCACAGAACATGTATTTCCTCCCATCAGCAAAAAAATATGCCAAACCTTAGGTCTCTACAATCTAACCCATTTGGCACAATACAATGGAACTTCCTTCTTTATATCTGAAAATCTGACAGAACCACAAAACTCTCTCTGACAAACAATCTGCCCTTTGTGTAAATGTCCTTTGGCTGGATAGTTTGGTAAAGATATATATAGACTTTATGCAATATATGAATATATATAGCTCATTTATTGCAGTAAAATTATATACATTGTTTGCAGGTGGTTTTTGGCTCTGATTTGGCTACATGATATACAATATAAATTATTCAAGGGTGAATGAGGTTGATCCAGTCATGGGTAATTCCAGTGGGTTGAGAAAGAGTCAGCCATCTGAGTTTATTAAATGCATGTGAGTTCATGAGGTGATTCATTGACCGAAAGCAAAAAACTAAGAACTTTTAACTAATGAGGATGTGCATATTATAATAGCAGACAGGTCAGAGAACCAAGATTCAGTCATAAAAACAAATAACTATATCCACAGAAATAAGCCTGTGAGTAGCGTATAAAAGTAATAATACTTTTATAGCAACAGCCCGCATGCAGCTCCACAGATTTTGGTGATTTCTAGAACTCTCTTCTCCATTTATGAGATTGTTTAAATGTATTCCAAAAAATTCCACTTTCACTAAAATCGGCTCTGAAAAGAAAACACCCCAAAGATTCCGTCTGGACCTTCTAATGACATGTGTGTCCTGATAAATGAGAGGTTTAGGGAAAAATTCATCTGGCATGAGAAGTAAAATGATAAAATGTTCTCATGAGGCCTTCGATTTCAATCTCAACACAATCCTCAGCTTTCTCAGCTATTAATAACAATTAGCAGTGTTAACAGACGCACTCCCCTATAACAAGAGTGGCTGTTTACATTAATCTTGGGCTCTTGGCTCTGGCTTGTGAGTGGATATGCGTCAGTGAATCTGGTGGTGGACAGTGCTAATGCCGGATTCTCCATGAGTCTGTTAATTATGGTCAATTCGTGCTGCCTCTTTACTCTGTCTTAACCTTCAGCCTCGTCCTTTGATTGCCTCGGTCATATCGCTCATACCTGCACAGCATGTGAGAGGGCGATTTAGAGGAAACCCCTTAAGCAGACTGTACCGACGTCCTTTACTGTAGGAAACAGCATGCTTCCTTTAATTCATGCTGAACTGGAGATGTGTATTGAATTTACTGTAACAGCTTTGTTCTGATGGATTAAATTTTCACTAAAGGACGGCAAGATGTGTGTGGGCTGTGTTTTGGTTGTGCCCTTCAATGAATCTGCCAGTCTGATCTCTTGGTTGCCATACTCTTGGAATGCTGCCGCTCACACCTGTGCATGGATTATAAAAGATTTTTGTGCCTTCTGTCATGCTATAAACAAGCATGTGAAAGCAAAATATGGCCTAGAATAGTCTATATATACAAATTATTTCTATTTTAAATATAAACTTTCTATTTATCAAAGAATCCTGAAAAAAAATGTATCACAGTTTCTACAAAAATATTAAGCTGCACAACTGTTTTCAACATTGATAATAATAACAATAAATGTTTCTTGAGCACCAAATAGAATGATTTCTGAAGGATCACTGAAGACTGGAGTAATGGCTGCTAAAAATGTGTCTTTGCCATCATAAGAATAAATAAATAAAATATATATAAAAATAGAAAATGGTTATTTTTAATTGAAATATTTCACAATATTAAAATTCTGTATTTTGATCAAATAAATGTAGCCTTAGTTTTTTTCAAAAAACATAAAAAAATCTTATTGATCTACGTATATCAGGAGTGCAAGACCACAGGTATAGTTGTAGGAGCAAGCTAAACTTGGAGCTAAACTTTGCAGAGCGGTGGCCCTTCAGGAGCTTAGTTTTGCATCCCTGATCTATACTGACGTATACTGTACACCATACACCGATGATCCGAAGCATTATGACAACCTGCCCAATAATGTTGTCATTTAAAGAACAACATTAAAATGAGAGTACTGCTGACTTCCGTACCCGCTACCGGACGTGGGTTCACGCATTCAAGGAAATCGATGGCGGCCGCCAGACTTAAGGGGAAAACCCCAACGAAATATCTTCGCGTCTACTCGCACGCGTCTATCTCCAACCCACGTCCCGGCACGGCAGCCTCGGCAAAGAACTCAGCAGCAGCCACAAAAAATCCTCCCAAACAACAAATTCATCATACCTTTATGGTATTGATCCCTGATTGCTAATGCAACACAGGTGTTTCTCTTCCCTGGCACATCATGAGGAAAACACTATGGACGCGACTAGCGTTGCCACTCCCCTTATTTGGGATGAGCAGCTTACACGTTCATGCTTTCAGGATGCGTGGCTTTGGACGGCGATTTGCAGGGAGTGTGGGATGTACACTTTTAGTGCTATCAGGCTAAAGTTTACAGGCCTACAGCACCTTCAAGGGCTGGTCTGCAACAATGTTTAGGTAGGTCAAATTTAAACTCAGATGAATGGGCGGACCCAGGGTTTCCCAACAGAGCATTTCCCAGAGCATCCTACTGCTTCCACCGGCTTGTCATTGACCCACAGTGCATCCTGCTGCCTTCACTTCCCCTGGTAAATGATGCACACACACGGCCGTTCATGTGATGTAAAAGTAAATCTTATCTCATTGGACCAAGGGACCTTCTTCCACTCTGCCAAGTTCCTGTTCTGACGCCTGCGTGCCCATTGTAGTTGCTCTCGACGGTGGACAGGACCGAATTTTGTGTGACTTGTGCAACAGACCTTCTGTTGGCTTAGACCAGACGGGATAGACTTCCTTGCCCTTGTGCATCGATGAGCCTTGGGTGCCCAGCACACTGTCATCGGTTTGTGGTTTGTCCCTCCTCAGGCCACTGTTGGTAAATAATTCTCCCCACTGCTGACCAGGAGCAACAAAAAAACCTTACTGTTTCAGAGATACTCTGACCCAGTCGCCTTGCCATAACAATTTTGCCCTTGTCAAAGTCTTTCAGATCTTTATTCCTGCCCATTCCTCCATCCAACTCGTTGAATATAAGAAATTACCGTTTGCTTACCATCTAATCTACCCCAGTCTTAATATGTGACCTGGTTAGGTGATGATCAACACTTCACCTGTGACTAGTCATAATGTTTTAGCTCATCAGTGTAAACAATGTTTTAAATACAGTAAATGTAATAATTATTATTTTTTTTATTTTAAATCTTAAGCTCTATATATTAGATATCCTTCTTTTTTCTATTTCTTATTATTCTACTTGTATATTATAGACAGAGTTTAAAAAAAATACATAATATAAAGAATTGTATATTATTCATATAAATATTAAAAATTAAGTTTTGGAAACTTTCCACTTCAAATCAAAAACGTGTGAAAATAATACTTAACTGAGAGTATTTAAGAAATGCAAGACAAAGTAATAGAAAATAAAAGCATTTTCACTAGTAGTCTTTTGGACCTCACTAGGAATGTGGCAGTGGGTATTTCTCTAGTTTTTAATATTCATATGAGGTGGTATCCTGGCCCAAAAACTGGCATCCCCGAGTCCAAATAAATCTCTGTCAGCTTGCCCAGAACTAAGGGCTGAAGACTGGCCAGCAGAGGGGAACAGACAAGCCGCTGGCAAGCAAACGTCACCTCCTCATGCACTGATGCACATTCAAATTCTCCATGCCCTTCTCTACTAGCACCTATTTAATATTCAAGAACATTTACCTCTGCGCTTAGCCGATACTTTAATTCACTGTCTCCATGGAAAAATATTCCGCAGAGGAATAGAACATATACATTTTTTCGGTCCTACAAATCCACGTGACAAATACTATAATATTTTTGTACGTTTATATTTATATACTATTTAATTACATGAAGTGACATCAAAATATAATCAAGTTTAATGTGTTTTAGACATTTACATTGCTTCAAAAACAATAGGAACACAATGAGCTAAAGGGAGGCAAAAGAGACACTGCTACTTGAGCTCAAATTTCATATTTGTTTTGTTACAGTATGCTTTTGTACTGTCAATTATTTTCTCATCCAAGTTTTATTGAGGAAGCACTGCCTCCTCAGAGAAAATGCCTCTAATGTGAGATGCTCTTGAGTTAGACCTCGGTCCTCATAACCACACAGATTCAGGGATATTGTACTCATAAACAAATCTAATAACAAATTGTCTGTGCAGACAGCCTGATTTCCTGAAATAGCTGTAAGCATGTTAGTGGCTACAGGGATCTGCAGTTCACCCCCATGTCCACACCATAACCCAGCACAGAAAACTCATCTGAGCTTGAACAAACAACCCAGCCTTCAAAGCAGCGATAAGCGAGGGATTTTAATTCCCCAGGTCCAAACCATCATCTTCGGAGCTTTCTTTCTCTCTAGCGTTTTCACAACACACTTTGCAGTATGATCAGCATTTCTTGAATCATCCTGTATTTTGAGATAATAACTGAAAGTGAAAGTTTCTTGTTAAGCACAAAAAATATTTCACAAAAATTATTTATCGCCGATCTCCTAGTTTCTAGAGTTGCTGTAAAGCCAAAACAATCTCTGTTACTTTAATTTCCTATCATCACTGTAAAGCTGCTTTGAAACAGTCCGTATTGCTTAAAGCGCTATATGAAGGTGACTTGATTTGACTAAAAAAAAACAAATTTCTAAAACTCCTTTTCCACGTGTTAAGGTCTACAAACTGAGCAGCTCTACGCAGCTTAATATGAAAATAAACTGATTTGTTAAGTTATTAATGAACCTTTTCTTGGCCGTCTATAACTTAAATTAATCCTGCTCTCAGTTTTTACTTTCATATTTCAATCCATAAAGTAAGGATTCCTTATCCTTCATTTCTGAGGACTAATTTTTCATACAGATGATGTCGAGAACATGTTTGTGTAGATAATGATGATGAGTCACCGACTGGATTCTGCCTCTCTTACTGGATTAAAAGCAACGGCAGACCAACACATTTGCACATTCACTCATTATTCATCAATTGGTTTGTTGGAAATGCAGTTTTCAGAGGGGGGATCTTAGCTTTCATTGAGGTCGAATGAATGTCTTGAGTGATGCAGAATACATTTGGTGGCACCGGATTAGTGAAATGCGGAGAGATTAATTTAGAAACACTGAGGGACAAAAAAGCAAGGGTGTGAGAATGTGAGTTTCTGGCAGGCTTGACAAGACAATTTTGGGTGGGAAAAAAAGTTGCTTCCTTTTTTTTCATTGATGTGTGTTATTGGCACCATTGCAATTTAGCTAAATAATGTCTAAGCCATGTATTGAGATATGAGAAGGGGTGGTTAGGAAATTCTCTTTAATTAGACAAGTACATGATAGAAAACTTTACTGAGAGAAGAATTTAGTGTGTGCCTTCATGACCTTAAAGTGTCTTAATATTTCTGTGACAGGTGCCGTTTCATTGACAGACCGAGAATGACTCATCTGAAAAGACAAAATAATTGTACTGTTTGTCACTATTATGCACTGAAAAAACAGATACATAATTCATAAGGACATTGCATTTAACTGATAAAAAACACAAACTACTGTGAAATATTATTACAATTTAAAACAATGTTTCATATATTTTAAAATTTTTATTTATTCCTGTGATGGCAAAGCTGAATTTTCAGCATAATTTCCCCAGTCTTCAGTGTCACATGATCCTTCAGAAATCTTTCCAATATGCTAATTTGCTGCTCAATAAACATTTCTCTTTACTATCAATGTTGTTAAAGCCAGCATGAAACAGAAGTCTTTTCTTCCCTATTGCAACCTATATCATAACATATTTATAATAAATACAACAATGTTCCATAAAAACAAGAATTGTTGATTTTGATTTGATGGTGACTTTAAACAGTTGCTTAATATTTTTGTGGAACTCATCATACTTTTTTGTTTGTTTTTGGTTGGTCCTCCAACAATCTCCTCCTCCAAAAAAATCCTCAACCAATCTCTGTATTGCATCACAGGATTATTTAATGAATAGAATTCAAAAGAACAGCATTTTTTTTGGTCCCCAAGCCTTAAAATGAAATGTCTGCCCTCTCGTGCACCTGCCGCCTCGGTTGTCTCTCTGACAAACAAACAAACACATCCCCTTCTCATAAACAAGCTGATACAATGACTCAAAGACATTCAAAAGAGTGGCCTGGATCAATACTGCAGTTCCATGGTTGCAAGCTTTTGTCCTTGCACCTTCCACTCCCCCACAAAGTCAAAGCCCGTCGTTTGCTTCAGCGGGTCCGTTTGATTCACTTCAAATGTCTTCTACTTACAATGCTCAAAGTGGAATCCGAAGCAAAGAAACAGATACTTTCTGATAGATTTTTTTTTGTTTCAATGATACACACAAAGTTGTAAATACGTGCAAGGGAGTAATTCACGAGTTCACACTTTCAAATAATCAGATAACACAAATAATCAAGCATGCTGTCCCATTGCATATTTTTCTTTATCTACATGTATATTAAAATCACCAACAATTAGGACTTTATCTGCAGCCAGTACTAACTCTGATAGAAAATCAGCAAATCTTTGATAAAGTCTGTATGGTACCCTGGTGGCCTGTATATAGTAGCCAGCAAAAATCTCAAACATGATTTATCATTTACACTAGGTAGTGTTACATTTAGAACCAACACTTCAAACGAATTATATTTAAAACTTAAGACTTCTCAGTAATTCTGAAGATATTACTATAAATTACAGCAACACCTCCCCCTTTGCCTTTTAGACGAGGCTCATGTTTATAACAGTAATATTGCGGGGTGAACTCATTTAAAGTAATGTAATCATCTGGTTTTAGCCAGGTTTCTATCAAACACAGCACATCTAGGTTATAATCTGTAAACATATTATTAACAATAAGTGCTATATGTAAGGGAGCTTACATAATCTTACGAATATTCAGCAACCTGAGCTTTATCATTTGTTCATCTGTATTATATCTGCTTTTTATTAGTTGAACATCAATTCAATTCTTTACCCTTAAATGGGTTTAGGAGTTTTTTTGTATGTCCTAATTCGGGGAACAGCACAGTCTCTATATGATGATATCTAGGTGAAAGAGTCTCTATGTGATGGGGTTTATCTGACCTCAGTGACGAGAGACAGCTAGCAGACACCACTTAGACAGCCAGCAATTGAGTGAGCATCAGTGGCGTAACGAGCCAACACCGGGCCCTTATGCAGGATTATCAAGACGGGGCCCCCTACTACAGCACGCGATGACGCAATGCCCACGAGTAGGCTACCATGAATAGGACAGGATAGGATCATAGAGACACAGCATATTAGAGATGAGATGACTGACAAAATCAGGAGTAGCCTACGGGCACCAAAAAAAATAAAAAAAATAAACACTGGTGAATGCGCACCATAACACATGAAAAAACACTGCTGGTGACGGCGCACCATAACACATTGTTACTCTCTGCTATGACTACACAAACTTAGGCCTAGGTCCAAATACATAAAAAAAAGATGATCACTTACATTATAGAATATGCATGTTAACTTACCAACCCGGGGATTCCCCAGTCCCAATTCGAAACAAATTACACCAAAATCCATTATTGTTCGTTTCACACATGTATTCAATGATCAGTAAAATATGTTGTCGTCATTATTTATTCAAATAAATTTGCGATAAAGTAAAATGCGATCAGACTAAAAGCTGTAAAATGCGATAGGGGTCCCCAGCTGTCAATCAATATCTTCCAGTTACTCTGACCCCTGATTGGTCCGGGCCCGTAAGCAACCACGTACCCTGCTTACCGATAGTTACACCTGTGGTGTGCACAGTCTACTAAGTATCTCATCACTCGTGCGAACAGGAAGGGGGCCAGAGCAAATTACACTACTTGACATCGTACTTGTGAGTTGACACACCTCTTTAACGTTAATTTTGGTGATCTCCGACTGGCGACGTCGAACATCATTAGTGCCGACTTGAATAATAATCTTAGTGAATTTACGATTAGCATTAGCCAGCACTTTGCTTTGATGTCAGGCGCACTGGTTCCTGGCAAACATGTGACTATGGTGGCTGGTGTCTCTATTTTCACGTTCCGTGTAATAGAATCGCCAATAACTTGGGCACTTTCAACAGGATTCTCAGTAGGTGTTTCACTGAGAGGGGAGAATCTGTTTCATGTTGTTATCGGAACAGAAGGGCAGTGTTTTGTCCCACGACTACAGCGTCTCACGGTCACTCAGTTGCCCTGCTGCACGGACTCAACAGGCGGAACCGAACAATGTACAGAGTTCACTAAGCTATTCACATCCAAAGCAGTATCTAAAGCCCTTGCACTCTTACTATCCTCGATTAAAGTTTGGATGCGTGTCTCTAGTTCTGAAATCTTCTACAGTGAATGCTATACTATACATGTGACACGAAGTGCAAGTGACAATAACAGGAGAAGATTTTCAGGTAACACTTTAGAATACAGTTCCTTCGTTAATGAATAACTACACAAGAACCAATGAGTAACACAATATTAACCATCTAGTAACTATTATTAACTAACAAGAAACTCTGATAAACGAACTAGTAAGTAATAGCGCACAGATGAAAGTGGTAGTTCACTATTAACTAATCAATAACTACTATTTTTTTAATGCTTCCCAGAGAACTACTGAAAAAGTTTATTAACAATCTAGTAACTACTATTAACTAAAAAGAAACTCTGATTAACAAATTAGGAAGTAATAGTGCACAGATGAAAGTCATACTTCATACTTTTATGGGAATTACTAATTATTTGGATCCGTATTCCAAAGTGAAGATCATGGGAACTAACTAGTAATGACTCAAGCGTTACTACATGATCTAGTCATGATTTGTGCAACCAAACACAAAAGTAATTTCAAGCGTTTGAGATTTTTGGTGAACTTTAGTATACTTTTAGAAAATGTCTTTAGAAGTATAGTAACACTTGAGTCATTACTAGTTAGTTACCATGATCTTCACTTTAGAATACGGATCCAAATAATTAGTAATTTCCATAGAACTATGTAGTAACACTTGAGTCATTACTAGTTTGTTCCCATGATTCTTACAGTAGTTACTAATGAAAAGCCAATAAAGTGTAGAATCTTCACACTCACAAGACACACACACACACACACACACACACACACACACACACACACACACACACACACACACACACACATATATATGTATATATATATATATATATATATATATATATACACATACATACATACATATATATATGCTAGGAGACAACATACATAAAAACAAATTTTTTTGTGAGGTAAGTTAAATAATAAATTCAATCTATATGGTACTTGGATGGCTGATGACTCAATATGTTCCAGTCGTCACCGTGACTCTAGTGATTCAATGCCAGTCCAAAGGAATGCCAGAAAATTGGCCACAGGACAAGTAAGGTCCCGAGTCCCGACAACTGCATTTAAAAATCCATTTCTTTAAAATTATTCAGTTGATAAATAGACAGCATAGGCCAATTATTAACAGCTTACATATTGATAATTTAAACAACCTTGTGTAGTCGTTTACGGTAGCAGTTCAAATGTTAATGTAGTGCTAGTCATTTATCCTGCATTGGTTATTGATTAGTTTTGTATGAATTATGAACATTTTCAGTAGTTCTCTGGGAAGCATAAAAGAATATAGTAGGTATTGAAGTACCACTTTCATCTGTGCACTATTACTTCCTCATTCGTTAATCAGAGTTTCTTTTTAGTTAATAGTAGTTACTAGATTGTTAATAAACTTTTTCAGTAGTTCTCTGGGAAGCATTAAAAAAATAGTAGTTATTGATTAGTTAATAATGAACTACCACTTTCATCTGTGCGCTATTACTTACTAGTTCGTTAATCAGAGTTTCTTGTTAGTTAACAATAGTTACTAGATTGTTAATATTGTGTTACTCATTGGTTCTTGTGTAGTTATTCATTAACGAAGGAACCGTATTCTAAAGTGTTACCGATTTTCATTGTGTACTGATTCTACTTATCTTAGTTGCTTGATAGACTCGTAAAAGGCGCGAGTGCGCGCGAGAAAAAAAAGATGGCAAACACGGATGGCAGGTTAACAGGCTAGCAAGAAAGTAGCATTTTGTGCTAGCGATAATGATTTAGATAAAAGCTAGCGATGTCAGATTAATGTGATAGGCAATATTAGACATTATCTAATATATGTTGATGAATAAGTTAAATTTAGCAAATAAGAACAGTGATAGTAAATAAAGATTCAAACAGGAAACTATACGGAGCTTACGGACACAGACCAGCAGCAAGGCAGACAGGAGCAATCGATCGAACAAGGAGCAATCGATCGAGCAATCGATAAGTCAAGTATCCTTAAAGGGACAATGTGTAGTTTTTTAGGTTTTTTATTGTCTAAAATCAATATTTTATTCATAAATATGTCCTCAATGGTGTACAAATACCTCTGGCAATTATCTGACTTATACTCGTAAACAAAGAATTTATTATCTTTATATACATGTGACGAGTAGGTCCACGGAGGCTTCCATGTAGTTCTGCCATCTAGAAAAACTATAATAGCAGAGAGGGTCAAAAAGTACTAAACCAATGTGTTTCCACAACACGTTTTCGTTCAGAGCCAGCGTCACGTAACTGTCAGCAGCAGAAACCGAGGAGCAGAGCAGTTAGAGGTACTTGTCACTGCCACGGCAAGTTTAAAAGGCTGCTTTGCACTGTTATTTTTAATGGCGGACCATACATATGCCGAGCCACAGGAGAAGAAATCCTCGTCGCCAAAAAAGTCCAAAATTGAACGTAAAAGGAAACGTGACCGGAGATTACAAAAATGTAAAACTCGACGAAGTGCTATTAGAAGACATCCTGTCATAGCTTTTTGGTACATAACAGATACCATAGATGCAACACCAATTTGAAAAAGGCGAGGCGCTGGAGAGCACAATTCGTTTGAATGCAAAATTCAATTTCACCGCTGGATGGGAGAAATTCCCACACAATGTCCCTTTAAGAGCAATTTTAAGTATATTTCTGAGAATACATAAAAAGTATACTGAATGTATACTTTCTTATTTTTAGTTTCTAAAGCACATTTGAATAAAGTTATTTTTCGTAAGGGTGAGTCAGCTATGTGTATATATATATATATATATATAGTCCTCCTCTCTTGCTGATTGGATAGATCATTTGAACATGTTTCTCACGAACTTTATTAAAGGTACAATATGCAGGAATTTTCGCCACCAGGGGTCGCGTATAATACAAAGGCGTATAATGATGACGTATTTTCCACATTAAGCGTAAGTATGGATGTTGTCGTCAAGCTGATGGATCTTTTATGGATGGGTGAATACATTGATGTTTTTAACATGACTGTGGTGTGAAGCAGGGCGCGATTGCTAGACGTATACCAGCGCCACACGCAACGCGAGGAATAAGGACATTTCATTCTACCGAACTACACGCAAGTGCAGAATTAATACTCACACAGGTCAGTTTATGAGACGAATCAAACTTGAGGTAACGCAGAGCTGTTTCACTTGCTCTAACAGTTACACTATCACACTAAACAGCATTTGAGTGTGTTGAATGTTGTTAGTTAGGTTGTGTGTTGGCTGTATGAGACTAGCAGTGGGCTAGATCAACATTAGAATAACATACAGATCATATTCAAAGATTTCATCATGTTGAACTAAATAACATTGATTCGTTTTATGTACATTTGCTCACCTGTCTAATAAAGTACATGCAAAGTTAGTCGCGGACGTGGAGCTCTCGGCATCTCGAAAGATGTTGATCTTCGTTCTAGTCCTCTTTTTGTCTCAAAGTCTGCTTGCCATGGTCCATAATGTTTAAACAAAACAACAACAGTGTGAGCGGCTTGCTAGGCATAACGGCAATAACCCGGTTGTCCACGTCTGTCGCCATGGTTACAACGCAGTGCGAGCGCAAACCTGGCGGAAACCGAGGGTAACACGGATATGACTGGAGACTCCTCACCCCTGCTCACACGTCCCATTTCCTTGGTTAAAATCGCAATTTTCTCACGATTTACAAATAGTTGGAAACATTTGGGATATTGTAAGTAATCAACAAATCAAAATATATAACATTGGCCTAGTGGTTTTTGGATATTTTACTGCAAAAATCCTGCATATTGTACCTTTAATAAAACATCTTTTAAAGAAATGTCACAAAGGCTGAATAATTGAAGTATGTGCACCAGTGCTGTCAGCCAGCTTCAAAAGATTGAAAGTGTGCAGGATCATGTGGGGGAGTTTGTTTCGAAAGACTTCCCTGTAAGCCAGCCTTTCAACTACCTTTTGTGTCCCACAATTTTTCAGCTTTCCAAAAGGGAAAAAACAACTCCTTTGAAATGCTTTTAATAAATTACTCTGCCCTGCAGCAGTCTGTTAATGACTCGTTGAAGACCCAAACTCAAACACAGCTCAAATTGCGATGCGCGGAGTGGGGCATTCTAACGACAATGTGTGTTACAATGGCAGTTTTTCAGTATTCCAGAGGGGGATTCAGGAATGCTAAGGCACAGTGGGAGGCGTCAAATTGCCTCTCTTAATTTGCCATTTGCAGCCGGTGAAATTGAGATCTTTATCTCTGTAGTGATGATATTGATCCATGGGATTGATCCACGGGAGGTGACATGTCACATCCCATCACCACCACGGGACACAAAGTCCTCTGCTGATTAATGACACCCATACAGCACAGTAAACCATGCAATTACTAGAACCTCAATTAGGATTTAATGGAAATGTGTAAACCATTATAACAACACCAATTACAGCAAGTAATTTTTTTTAATAAAGAAGTTGGTCAAAACATTTATATTAAAAAAAATGATTGATTTGTTACTGAAGGTCACTGTACTTGTTTTCCCTATAGTAGGCATTTCGACTGATTGCTTATATTATTATTGTGATTAACTGTACTTACTGTTGGTATTATAAACCCTAGGTATATATATGTCACCGATTTTTTCCTCCCTTACTGTGCTTCAAGCTCCTCTCTTTATACTACTTTTTCCCGGACACATGCTTCAATGAAGCGCTACTCACTGGCTTCAGCTGGCGCTTGTTATGGTCGGCGGCCATGACAGGTAAACCCAGAGCCGGCCCGGTGTTACACCGGCATTTCTTCCCCCTAGAAACAAGTCAACAATTTTTTGGTTCCTGGGTTGTTCACCCGGTGACACCCTCCCCCACCGGATCTGTTCTAGTCCCGAGAACGGGTTCCAGACTCCCATTCTCAATACCTGGTAGGAGGTACTCCTCGGGTCTCCCGTTGGGAGTGTCGAGTTGGGATAACGGGTTCTTCCTACCTTGGTTCAGGAGTAGGGGCTCTAGGGACCACAGCCCAACCCACCCAGGGTGGTGCAGGGGCCACATGCGCCGGCGGCGCCTCCGTCTCTTGCTGAGGATAGTTGGGGCAAGGGTGAAGCAAGTTTCAGTGCAGGATTCTCACGGGGCCAGTCTTCCCCTCTGGCCGAATGGTATAGACGGGCTGGCCCTATCTCTGTCGCTGCTCTATAACATACGGCACGGTTTCCCACCGGTCACTAAGCTTCCCCTTCCCCTGGCGCGGGTTATCTCGCACCAGCACCCGTTCTCCGAGTAACAGGGGGGCCTCTCGGGCGGTACGGTCATACAGACGTTTGTTCTTCTTGGCGGCCACGTCAAGGTGCTTAGACACTTTCTCATACGCAGAGTGGAGTTGGCGATGGTGTCGGTGTACCCATTAAGTGGTAGTAGCGGGGGCCTCAGCCGCTGTTGCCCCGAGTAGCAGATCTGTGGGCAGACGCACATGCCTCCCAAACATCAGGTAAGCAGGGGCATAACCCGTAGTGCTATGGACGCTGTTATTGTAGGCCTGCACCAGGGCCGCGAGGCTGTCCGTCAAGTACCCCTGGTGGTCCGCATCCAGTAAACTCAGAAGGGTCTGATTGAAACGCTCACACCCCCTGTTTCCCTGTGGATGGTATGGGGTGGTGTGGGTCTTCCTGCATCCGTACAGTTGGCATAGTTCTTGAATGACACGGGACTCGAAGTTCGGCCCTTGGTCCGAGTGGAGTGTTTCAGGACATCCAAAGGGCTGGAAGACGTGCCTCCACAGAACGTTGGCAGTAGTGGTGGCGGTCTGATCTAAGGTCGGTATGGCCCAGGTATACTTGATGAACAAGTCAGTGATTACCAGGATGTTCTGGTAGCGGTCGGTTGGGCGACTTAAGGTCAAGAAGTCCATAGCCACCTTATGCAACGGGGCTCTGGGCCTCACCGGAACCATGGGGGCCCTCACGTTTTGTCGGGACTTGAACAACATACAGCGGGGGCATCCTTGCACTTCCCTACGGAATCTTCCATCCCGCTCCAGAAAAAGTGCCGGCGCAGCAGTGACACTGTTCATTCTTGGCCCTGATGTCCTAGCCGATCGTGGTAGGCCTGGAGCAACGGCTGGATTTGGGCTTCAGGCACCACCACCTGATATGCCATCTCGTGGGTTCTGGATTCCAAGACAGTCCTAACAAATTATTCCCCCCCGCAACTTTAACTTTCCAATGCCCCAGAAGCTTCTTCAATCCCACAGGATGCTCCCGTCGTTCGTCCGCCCCAGGGAGTTTGTTCCGCTCCAGGCAAATCCGCAGGATAGCCAACCCTTCATCCTGCTCCTGCCGCTCTCTCCATCGGTGGGGGTCCCATCCCCAACTTGCCGGTACTCCCTCCGATTGCCTTCCGGGTGCCTCCACTATTCCTACCATCAGCCCTTCCTCTGATTCTGGTCCTGGGGTTCCCCCTTCCCCTGCCGGTGGTAATCGTGACAGGACATCCGCATTTATGTGTTCGCGGCCTGGTCGGTATTGCAGTCGATAGTTGAAATTGGCTAGCTGGACCACCCACCACTGCTCCACCGCCCCTAGTTTTGCGGTTTGGAGGTGGACCAATGGGCTGTTGTCGGTCACCACCAAGACTTCAGCTCCGCACAAGTAGTCCTTAAACTTCTCACACAAAGCCCACTTCAGGGCCAGCAGCTCGATTTTAAAAGAGCTGTAGTTGGCGTCATTCCGCTCTGCTGGATGGAGACTCCGGCTGGCGTAAAATCCATGGACTGCTGCTCTCTCGAATGACTCCACGGCCCAGCATCCCCTTTAGTAAGGCACGAACCTCGGAATATAAAGTCAGGGGTACCGGACGGTACCGCTCTCGACTGGGTGGAGCATCTCCGGTAGGTATAGCGTGCTTGACGATGTCGGTACACCCATAGTCCTCATCATGGGCGGAGAAGACGCGTTGCCACCTGGCCAACAGGCTCTGGAGTTGGTGAGTTTGTTCTTCCTGTAGGCCCTCCCCCTGCAGGGACTCACCCCGCAAATGGGTCGGCATGTGGTGCGCAGCAGGACCAGGACCAACTTCCTCCCTTGCCAGACCGACCTCGACCACCGTTGCGCTCACTTGGCAGAAGCGGACCTCCTGCTCCTGCACCACCTGATGGGAACTCACTGGCGTAATACGGGTCAACCGTTGGTGACGATAGAGTTGGACAGGGTAAGTGTTCGTGTTTTTCACTTTCACTGCAATCCGGCCCCGACGGGCCACTGTTAACCCTCAGGCCACCTCGACGGCCTGACACTCCCAGTGGGGCTTGACAAGGACACACGCTTCAGGACCACAGGCCCGCTCAGGGAGACGTACCCAGACCACAGCCTCACTTCGGGCAGGAATGGAGACAGCGTATAGACATACCACTCGAACACCATCTTCCCGATCTTGCTGGGAGCTGGCGACCTGTACTCGTCGACAGTCGATGATGACACGTTCCCACTCTCGCTTCTCGGCTACAGAAGTGGAACGAAGAGGACCAGTCCGAAACAGCTCTTCCCAACAGTCCATGATTACATTCATCCCCAACAAGGCTCGATGTTCCCCCAGACAGGAGTCCCGCACAATCACTACCCCCTTCGGTGGGATCGTGGAGCCATGGATCTCGAAATCGGTCACCTGATATCCGATGTAGGGGATGTTCAGGCCATTCGCTCCTCGCAAGGTGAGCCAGGGGACTTCAGCCTCTGGTAAGTAATGGGCATCGAACAGATCTCTGGACAGGCTCTCGGCAAACATGGTAACCTGGGACCCTGTATCTACCAGGCACCGAACAGTAACTCCATTGACTTTGATCTCCGAGGGGGCAACGTCCCACCAGGCCATCTCGTGGGGCTGAGCTAACAAAGGGGTCCATCCGGGGGGTCCCGACCACTTGACCCACAGTGGCCGGTCGTCCTAAAAAAACCCCTGCGAGATACGTCGGGAGCCGCATTGGCAGCTATAGTGTCCGGGCTCTCCGCAGTTGTTACAGATCGGGCGCCCTTGCCCATCCCACTGGAACCTGGAACTGAATGATCTGCCGGTACGTCTTCCCGGATCCCTCCCTCCGTCAGAATACGAGCGGTCTCGGGGCAAAGGCGGGGGCTCTGGCCGTCCACAGCGGAACTCCCCCAGAATAATCTTCAAGAACTCAGACATTTCTTCTCGAACCTCCTTCATCAACTCTGTACGTAGGGCTTGTTTCCAATCCGTCGGTTCAGGCAGTCCAGCGTCACTAGTTCCACTTGCAGCCATACACACCGGCAACTCCACGGTCTGGTTGTGATCCTGTTCCAGGGCTAAGGCCTCTTCACGTAGATCTTCGAAAGTCAGGGCAGCGTCCCGTCGAAGCTGTAATCTCAGACTCTGTCGCACTGGACCTTCTCGTAACCCCAACATGAACTGGTCTCTTAATAATGTCTCTTCTTCTCCTAGACCATGATGCTCACGACTCTTCAACCTGGAGTACTGTTCTCGTAGTCGCAGAGCGAATGCTCGCAGAGTCTGCACAGGTCCCTGCTTACAGTTAAAAAACTGAGCCCGCAACACTGCCACGGGAGTGGAATCACCATACTGCCTGGGTAAGAACTCAAAGATTGCTTGTGTAGTGGCTCGGACGGCTTCAAGGGCTGCTTGAACTTCTCTCTTCGCCTCCCCCTCGAGCGAATTCAGCACAAATTGTATCCTCTGGGCTTCTCGGAGCCCTTGCAGTCCGGCCAGGTACTCCACTCTCCAGTCTGTCAAGCTCAACTGTGAGCCAGGCTCACCGTACTTCTGAGCCCACGGGACTCCCATAAACATAGATGCCATCGGCTGCCGGGCAGCTGGCAAATCCTCGTCCGCCATCCTGGGTCCTCTGGCTGCTCAACTTCGAGTGGTAACCCTGCCGACTGCGCCAAAAGTTCTGTCACCAATGTTAAGGCCAAGGGTTATTTACCACACTCCGGAGGAGCAGACACCAGAGGCAGACAACCAAGGTAAGTTTAAAAGGTACGTTTTTATTAAAATTAAAAAGGGATAAAAGCAGGGGCAGGGACGTTCGTGGCTGTGGCTTTGGTGCGATACGGGGAGGGGAGTGCTGGTAGGTACTCCTCCGTTCTTCAAGTAAGTATATCCCTCTCCTGGTGGCTCATGGGACGGGTAATGGCTCTTCTCGTCGTCAGACTCGTTGAATAAGCTCGTGGGACAGACAGTGACTTCTCTCGTCGTCAGACTCGTTGAATACGCTCGTGGGACAGACAGTGACTTCTCTCGTCAGCAGACTCGTTGAATAAGCTCGTGGAACAGGCAGTGGCTCCTCTCGTCATCAGACTCGTTGCATAAGCTCGTGGGACAGGCAGTGACTTCGAAGACAGAAACGGGGTACTTTACCAGCCTTCGCTCTCGTTCTAGGTAGATTAGATCGGCGCCGTTGGGAGAAATAGGGAGGCTGGACCTTTTTTGCGTGGAGTACAGTGCTCGTGAACGGTGGCAATAGAGGTGCGTTGAGCTGTTCTCCTCTGCACCATACACACAGTCCCATAGACCTGGACACAGCTGAGGGGACAGATCAATTCGAAAGAATCTTCAAAGTTATGGGTCAATTTTATCCATCAGAAACTCAGAGAGAACACAGTTGTTTGATCTCACCGCACTCGTGCATAAATCACTCTTGTAAATCTCCACACATGTTTAGTTCACTCTTTCAGACACTGCATACTCACTCTATCTTCACAGCGAATAATCAACTCGTTTCTCTTTTCTTCATAGGATGGATGAACCAAAGAATAGTGGACTCAGAAGATGAACATAGATTCAACGATCTTCCCAGCCGCTACTGTTACTGTCAACAGGATAACACACACTGCCCACAAACACAGGTTAGTCGTACACTGGTGATGGCAATCTTCACATATGTCTTTCTCCAAAAGGTGAATCATAAAAGGGGTGCACTTAACTTTTCCTCGGTGAATCACGTGAATCCTGCCAGTCACTCTCCTTCTTCCTCTGTGAAGTTTTCTCACTTCGTTGTGTTGCTGTTCGTGGTTTCTTTAAAAAGACTCACTTAACGAGCTTGTCTCGGGGGACTCACCATAGAACACCCATCAAGTCTTAAACCTCTGCTTTCTGCACTTGTCAACGCTCACTGCCGCTGCTACAATCCACTCGAACACTCCTGTAGAGCTTTCCTACTGCCAGAGATTTTTTTCCTCCCTTACTGTGCTTCAAGCCCCTCTCTTTATACTCCTTTTTCCTGGACTCATGCTTCAATGAAGCGCTACTCACTGGCTCCAGCTGGCGCTTGTTATGGTCGGCGGCCATGACAGGTAAACCCAGAGCCGGCCCGGTGTTACACCGGCATTTCTTCCCCCGAGAAACGAGTCAACAATTTTTTGGATCCTGGGTTGTTCACCCGGTGACATATACATAGAGTCCTCATTAGTGGCTGTTTCTATGGGCCGCTATATGTAAGCCATCAGCCATATTGGATCTATCAAAACCCAAACATTCGAGAGCAAGTTGAATATGTGCATCTGTAATCGTTATACACATGTATTATATCAATATCTGCAATAGACTTCAGCAGATGATTTTGCTAAACTAACACAATACAACAAGACGAAGGCGTTAGCTAACACGGCAATTAAAAGCTACCATAGTTTAAAAACCTAATATTGAGTTAATAATACACATAAAAACACAAACCAACACATTCTCAAACTGTAAAAAGTTATCCCATTTTTTCGGGAATTTAAATCTTGACTGGCATCTTGGAAAAGTCATTGATTTCACACTCAATTTTAACCAAGCACCAATTAATCTTCCTTTTAAACTCAATATCTAATAATTTCCCCTCCATTTCATCTAAGCACCTAGCTGAGCATCAGCCGTTATATCCAAACATGCTCTTCAGATATACTAATGATGGTCCCCTACTGCGCTGTTCCCACCGCCAAACGAAAAGCACTCATTCTGTTGAACAGTATACGAAGATACTTTGTGAATCCCTGGATGGTATATATGGCTTTTAAAAACTTCCACACCATGAGACAGCAGTCAACCTCATTACCAGATAAACAAACACACACACACACACACACACACACACACACACAAGGGGGTAGTATCATGCCAGGGAAATGACCTTATTACTGCCTTAAAACCTTAACCCAGGCTGCTTCTAAATATTCATGTACTCGCCAGGGAATAGGGCAACAGCTCCCAACACGACATGTTGATTAATGCAGGCACTCTGAAAGGGGCATGGACAACATACTGTATGTCTGAGGCACATAAAAAAATCACTTTACTGTATAAATAATATGCTATTGATGCATTTTGAGCTGCATGTCTAATGGGCCATAGTCTAATATTGCCTTGTGAATGAATTAATGCATCCGCCAACTCACACAATCCCCTGGTCAGGGTGAGAATTAGATTGCTGAGGATCTGAAATTAATCTAGTCTTCAAACAATGCTGTATATTCAGACAAACGATTAATTGCATTTGCGATAATATCGCGATATGATGAAATGCGATTTTGTAACCGCAAAAGCTGCGATTAAACTGGTCATGTGACACGCGAGAGAAAAGCAGTCTGCAAATCAAGCATCAACTTGGCACGCTACGCATAGGTCTGGCATACAGGCATATTTATTTTTTATGTATGTGATATTGTGTTATTTATTCTCTCTCCAACAATTCTGGATTGATTCAGAGAATTTCAGAATCGAATCTGAGCTTAGTTTTTAAACACACATGCGCGATGACGCTGCGCGTGCTTTAGAAACAACCGTATTCTGCTTGCTTCTAATTTCTCTCTCTCTCTCGCTCTCTCTCTCACACACACACACACACACACACACACACACACACACACACACACACACACACACACACACACACGACACCGCTCGAACCTTCCGAAAAATAAGCTTTCATAAATTTCGGGGTTTAAGCGAATTACAAGGACAGTCGCGGGCTTCATTGCACAGGTTTTGCCGCTTTGATGTTACTCTTGCAGTGCGCGGTCTTGGCCGCCGGAATTTTCCTTATAAATGCTCCACAAAGGCATTATGTCTTTTGGAATGCAGTTGGCTTATATATTAAAATTATGAAAATCACTAAGAAAGCTGCTTTCATTTTAAAATACTTACGCGCGCTTTGTGAAGAGTGCTCGTGCATGCGGATGTGATCGACTCATTGGCAGTATTGGGAGTAACGCGTTACAAAAGTAATGCATTACAGTAACATATTACGTTTTGCTGTAACGCAGTAGTGTAAGGCATTACTAATCAATTTCCAGTAATATTTTACTCGGTACATGTTCGGTAAGGCTTGCGTTACAACAGACTTTTAGTTTTAATTGTAAAACAAACAATTAAAAGCTTTTAGGTGCTTTATCGGCAGCGCCGCCGCCCTTACATGAACGCGTCACCACCGCATCAAAAACATGATTGCGTGATGAAAACATTAAAAATACCACATAAACATAACCTAACTGTTTAAAAAGAAAACACAGAACGAATAGCCTAATGCGCATACGTCCATCTCGCGAATGTAGTCTTCTTCATGCCATCTTCACCATTAGCCGCTTTTCCTCTGGCCAGCGTGAGCACAATCATACCTCACGGCACTCCTGTACAAAATAAATCGCTATACAAATATATCAGACGCTGCCATTTAGTCTTTAATTACAGACTTGGACACCACACGCGGCTATTGACTGACCACGAACAGGTAATTTCGCCTACTTGCATCTTTCATTCGTTAATGTCTGGCGGTCTTGCTGTTTTTTTGTTTGTTTTACAATTAAAACTAAAAGTCTGTTGTAACGCAAGCCTTACCGAACATGTACCGAGGAAAATATTACTGGAAATTGATTGGTAATGCCTTACACTACTGCGTTACAGCAAAACGTAATATGTTACTGTAATGCATTACTTTTGTAACGCGTTACTCCCAACACTGATTAGTGTGAATGCAATTTATCGTATAGGGGGAAAATCACTCCAGCTCTTGAATGGAAAACGTTCAGACAGCCTACTTTTAAATACTGAAAGCACTCTTTGTTTATTGCTTGTAATGTTTTTTTTTTGTTCCTCTTTATTTACTAGCTTTTATATGTTGAAGCTATATTAGTTTATAGTCCATTTAAAATTCTTAACATGTAATTGGTTTAATTAATATATATATATATATATATATATATATATATATATATATATATATATATATATATATATATACAGGTCCTTCTCAAAAAATTAGCATATTGTGATAAAGTTCATTATTTTCCATAATGTAATGATAAAAATTAAACTTTCATATATGTTAGATTCATTGCACACCAACTGAAATATTCCAGGTATTTTATTGTTTTAATACTGATGTTTTTGGCATACAGCTCATGAAAACCCCAAATTCCTATCTCAAAAAATTAGCATATCATGAAAAGGGTCTCTAAACGAGCTATTAACCTAATCATCTGAATCAACTAATTAACTCTAAACACCTGCAAAAGATTCCTGAGGCTTTTAAAAACTCCCAGCCTGTTTCATTACTCAAGCAAGAGGGTAAGACACAGAAAGAAATTTCTGAACAAATAGGCTGTTCCCAGAGTGCTGTATCAAGGCACCTCAGTGGGAAGTCTGTGGGAAGGAAAAAGTGTGGCAAAAAACGCTGCTCAACGAGAAGCGGTGACCGGACACTGAGGAAGATTGTGGAGAAGGACCGATTCCAGAACCTTGGGGGACCTGCGGAAGCAGTGGACTGAGCCTGGAGTAGAAACATCCAGAACCACCGTGCACAGGCGTGTGCAGGAAATGGGCTACAGGTGCCGCATTCCCCAGGTCAAGCCACTTTTGAACCAGAAACAGTGGCAGAAGCGCCTGACCTGGGCTACAGAGTAGCAGCATTGGACTGTTGCTCAGTGGTCCAAAGTACTTTTTTCGGATGAAAGCAAATTTTGCATGTCATTCGGAAATCAAGGTGCCAGAGTCTGGAGGAAGACTGGGGAGAAGGAAATGCCAAAATGCCTGAAGTCCAGTGTCAAGTACCCACAGTCAGTGATGGTCTGGGGTGCCATGTCAGCTGCTGGTGTTGGTCCACTGTGTTTTATCAAGGGCAGGGTCAATGCAGCTATCTATCAGGAGATTTTGGAGCACTTCATGCTTCCATCTGCTGAAAAGGTTTATGGAGATGAAGATTTCCTTTTTCAGCACGACCTGGCACCTGCTCTCAGTGCCAAAACCACTGGTAAATGGTTTACTGACCATGGTATTACTGTGCTCAATTGGCCTGCCAACTCTCCTGACCTAAACCCCATAGAGAATCTGTGGGATATTGTGAAAAGAAAGTTGAGAGACGCAAGACCCAACACTCTGGATGAGCTTAAGGCCACTATCGAAGCATCCTGGGCCTCCATAACACCTCAGCAGTGCCACAGGCTGATTGCCTCCATGCCACGCCGCATTGAAGCAGGCATTTCTGCAAAAGGATTCCCGACCAAGTATTGAGTGCATAACTAAACATAATTATTTGAAGGTTGATTTTTTTTGTATTAAAAAAAACACTTCTTTTATTGGTCGGATGAAATATGTTATTTTTTTGAGAAAGGAATTTTGGGTTTTCATGAGCTGTATGCCAAAATCATCAGTATTAAAACAATAAAAGACCTGAAATATTTCAGTTGGTGTGCAATGAATCTAAAATATATGAAAGTTTAATTTTTATCATTACATTATGGAAAATAATGAACTTTATCACAATATGCTAATTTTTTGAGAAGGACCTGTATATATATATATATATATATTTAATGTATGTATATTTACACGTAGTTAAATACATATTTTAAGTATTATTAAGATTAATTAATACGAAAAAAATTAGATCGGATCATGAGCTGCCTAAAGATTCCCATCCCTACTGTACAATGATTTATTGCTTGTCTTTGTCGACTAATACAGAAGGTAAAGAACTTAAAGTAATCGCATATTAAATCGCAATCGCAATATTGGTTAAAAAAATCCCAATTAGATTATTTTCCATAATCGTTCAGCCCTAGTGGCATTATATCACTAATGACTTTGGCAAAGCAAGAAATTACCTTTTTTATTTATTTGGCAATATTGGATTATTCATCATACACTAGACTTTAGTTGAAGCATCTTCAGTCAATCAAGCTAAAGTATAGGAATCCCTTAAAGGCAGTTCCCTTTCAGTCGCTCATGTTTGACGTAGTCGACATGTCGACTGATATACCTCGGCGGCCCGCTACTGCCTCCACCCGCCCGCCGGTGGCAGATCCTCCATCTGCTGCCACCTCCGCTCCCGCTGGAACGCCGCAGCAGCCTCCACCCAGGCCTCAGCGTGGAGCCTGCCGCAGAGGGGGCGCCCAGCCTGCTCCAGGCGCTGCCAAGAATTGTACCCAAGAAAGGTGCTGTGTTACGGCCAATTTTGGACCTGCACTGACCTAAGCTTCCATTCAAGTTGCTAACGCAGAGACGCATTTCCGAATGCTCCGTCCCCAAGGTTGGTCTGCAGCGTTCGACCAGAAGAACACGTACTCAGATCTCTATCCTTCCGCAACAATCTCTATCCTTGCGTTTGAGGGTTTGAAGGCAGTACAAACTCCTACCCTTCGAGTGCTCCACATTCAGTTGGGTCTTCAGGTTAACAGGGAAAAGAGTAAACTTGCCTATGGGCTGAGAATCTCTTTTTCTGGTGTGGAGATGGACTCTGTCCAACATGTTTCTCAAGAGGAACGTGTCTGGTCGGTGCTTTACAAAAGTGAGAAAGGGTCCCACTGAAGTTTTTTCAGAGGCTCCTGGGGCATATGGCAGACGCAGACCTCAGACCAGCTCTTGTCTGTTATGGAGACCAGCAGAAAGGGTAGGCTGTTTCCAAGCAGAGGTTGGCCCACTGCATAGTGGTTGCCATCATCTTGGTGTGTTATCCCAAGGTGGACGTGCCCCCCGGGTAGTGAGCTCCTCCAAAAGAGAGAGTATAGCTCCTGCCTAGGCATTGACACAGAGTACCTTGCTGTCAGATGCTTTAGAGCTGCGGGCTGGACGACACCTATCACGTACGCTAGAAAAATAGCCTACGTGTCGAACCGTTGCTTCCCGTGGGCTTCCTTCTCATGAAGCCAGTTTCACTGTAAGCCCAGTTCGAAGTCTCGGCTTGCTTCGACATTCCCCTCCTATGGACTGTATATGTGCGCAATTCTTGCTCCAGTAGCAACCCTGTCGAGTTCCTTCATACCCTTCGGCTACGGATGTGGCGGAGCATCCAAAGCCAGGCCTTTCACCCGTATGCACTGGTGGAACCTGTGTTAGGCTGGGTCCATATGTTGTGATCCCTATGGAGATCCCATATGTGTATTCTTCCACGCTACTGCTCTCTGCGGCGAGCCCGTGTCTTCCCTCGGCAGAGCCTCCTTTGCCGTCACTGAAAGGCAAAGTCTCGGTTACGTATGTAACCCTCGTTCCCTGAAGAAGCGAACAGAGACATATTCTCGTTGCCACTATTGCTGGACCAGTTACGCTTGGCTCCTCAGTGAAAAACAACTGGTGCGTGCATCCACATCCGTAGTTATACCAGCACTGCGGGCCAGAGTGTGTGATGCAATTCTCGCACGCCAATGTGCATTTTTACAATACTCGAAGATGACAGGCACCCTAAGCGTGATCCCAATCAGTCAACACATCAACTATGTCTCCGTTCCCTCCTTACATACGTAACCGAGATATTTTTTAGGATGACTTAAAAAAGTTTGCTATTTACGATTGCTGAGTTTTCTGTGATTGGTTTAGGTTTTTGGGTTTTGTGTGTGTGTGTGTGTGTGTGTGTGTGTGTGTGTGTGTGTGTGTGTGTGTGTGTGTGTGTGTGTGTGTGTGTGTGTGTGTGTGTGTGTGTGTGTGTGTGTGTGTGTGTGCAGTGGCGTCATGCCCATTCAAAGTGAGGGGGCATGTGCCCCCTCAGATTTTTCCTCCCTGATAATTTTTTTGATTCCTATTATGCTCCATAATTACCAGAGCCTATAACGACTCAAATGTAGCCTATTCTCAGGAATGTGATTTTTCCGGATTTGCCGATTTGCCGGAGTGAAAAGGAGAGGAGATATGAGGACATAACAGGCTGACGTGCGTACAGATTTTTTCGTTCCTTTCCAAGTATCAACAAGGACGTATTTTCGTTCACCTGCTCAATTACGTACCTCAGTCGCTCTCGCGCTACTACAGTGGTATCGTTGTCAGTTGACAAAAACATCGCCGTTAGGCCACCAGTAGGACTGGCCGATATCGATATAAAAAATATATTCAAAAAAATCTATATATTTTTAAATGTGATATGGAATTAGACCATATCGATATAGTTAAAATTTGCGCTATGATCCTTGCTCCAAACAAGCTGCTGACTGCTTTTGTAGAAATACATATCGTGCATTCTATCAGTTGCAGTTCTGGCGCCTCCGTCTCAACAGCATTAGTGTAGGCTACAACGCGACAAATACTCATATCAAATGTTAGCGCAGAGGAACGGGACACATCATTTCAGTGAGTTCACAAAAGTTAATTATTTGCATGTCCTTTAAAGCCTTGCCGGTTAAACATGTCATTCACTGCAGATGCGCTGTTCTAAAATGCGCTTAACTGAGCGCGAACACCCGACGTGCATATGCACTAAAAAAGCCTGTCTAACAGCGCCTGGTTACTGGACTAAGTTATCTTTCGAGGCTTATTTCGCTAATACTCTCAAATACACACAAGGTTACAAACAAATACATAAGGAAAGTTGGTTATGTCTAAACTGAAAGCAAACCGAGAAAATTGAGAGAAATCTGCTTGTCAAATTAGACGCGTTGCGTACAGGTCTTAAAGAGACTGTAGCCCTAATAATAATAATCATGCAGCCGCTTGTCCTTAAAGGGATAGTTCACCCAAAAATAAAAATTCTGTCATTATTTATTCACTGTAATGTTGTTCCAAACCTATATTCATTTATTTATTGTGCTGAACACAAAAGAAGATATTTTGAAGAATGTGGGTAACCAGACAGTTGCTGGTCCCCATTGACTTCCATTGTGAAAAATATACTATGGAAATCACTGGGGTACATCAACTGTTTGGTTACCCACATTCTTCCAAATAACTTCAACAGAAGAAAAAAACTTATTCAGGTTTAAAACAACTTGAGAGAGTAAATGATGACAATTAATTTTTTTGGTAGAACTATCTATTTAATGTTAATAAAACAAGAAAATCTGTATATTTTCCTGCTTTTGTGTCCTTAGCCAATCACATGACTGATTCTTCTGGATGTGTAATAAATCGGTCAGCATAAGCCCGCCCCTTTTTCCTAATATGGTGTCTGTGTATATCAAATCAGCGCTCTAGAATCTTTGCTGTGTATGTTCAAGCAACTCACTCGTCCCGCACGTTGAGCTGGCAATGTTTTACATATGGTCTTGAAGTGGTAAGTGGGCAAAGCAACAAATCACCATTTAATTAGTTATCGGATGATATTAAAAGGTAGTGGGATTATTTGATGTTGACCTGGAAATTTTAACCTGATCAAATAGTTATGGATTTGATATTAGCTGCAAATTCAGAGCATTAACTTAAGTTGTGTCAGTGTAACGTTATCGATAGCTAGCCTAGTCTAACCGTCAGAAAAGAATTGCCTCAGATTGTGCCCCCCCAGAATTTTGGCTAGCATGACGCCCCTGTGTGTGTGTTGGTGTGTGTGTGTGTGTGTGTGTGTGTGTGTGTGTGTGTGTGTGTGTGTGTGTGTGTGTGTGTGTGTGTGTGTGTGTGTGTGTGTGTGTGTGTGTGTGTGTGTGTGTGTGTGTGTGTGTGTGTGTGTGTGACCCCTTAGGTTATCATCAGTCCTTCAGCTTTTTAATGTGATCATTCTCTATGCAAGTTAAGAAATAAAATCATAATTCATAATGAGCTGACTCTCTGTGCCTCATTTCAAGAGTGCAACATGTACTATTTTTTGTTTGCACATTATTTACTCAATACTGTGAAACATAATTGTGAAAGAAAGCAAAAGAAAAGCTTTGTTCCAAAACCTAGACTCTGCCATATAAAAAGTGTTCTAAACAGAGACTCAACTCACAGTTTATTTCAGTAGAGCTTAAATTTAGCATGTTGTTAAGCTAACAGCAATACTGTTTTTCCTTTTTCTTTTTTTTACTAACATTGTCACAATGCATTCTGTGATTGCTTTCTCCATGAAGTATCTGTAATGCTTACTTAGAATTGGTCCAAAATGAGGCAGCATAATTATTATAACTTACTATAGCCTACCTTTTAGAACAGCTTTGTGCTAGGAACATGTTGTTCACTAATGTCTTGGAACAACACCAAAAATATAAGTGACAATGAGAAAGCAATATTCATATACTGACTCCTCACACACTGTGCTCAAGATGCTTTCAGCAACTTACCATTTTAATTAGTGCTGGATGTGGCATCTGCAGTCTCACACTGATCTCCTCAGGCTGTGCATGAAGATCAATCTGAGCGCTCCTCACATCTGCTGCTCCTAGACACAACAAATAAAATCCTACTTTATTCTATCATTATTCATTACAGTAGAACATTACAAAAAAATATATACGTGTGTGTGTGTGTGTGTGTGTGTGTGTGTGTGTGTGTGTGTGTGTGTGTGTGTGTGTGTGTGTGTGTGTGTGTGTGTGTGTGTGTGTGTGTGTGTGTGTGTGTGTTAATATTTGCAGGTTTAGTGTAGTGCAAACTACTCCACTATTTATTTACTACCAAGCCACAAGCTTGCTGGGTAACTGACAACAGTACAAAGTACTTTTCTTTTTGAACCTCAGGAGTATAGGCCATTTCATTTCATTTTCATTTTTCAACCCTGTAAAAAACAATTTATGGCATCCAAATACAGTATAAAAATGCGCTCTTTAAATAACAAAAAAAAAAAGTCTATTTCAGTTGCCTCAAAATAGCAACGCGCCAACAATGTACTTGAGCACCTTGTTTTCAACCAGCGCACAAATGGGCGCAAAGGCATTTGTTATTTAAACAACGTGGCGCAGGATGTAAAAATGATAACTGCATTAGGCTGAAACCAGCAAAAAACACTTGCGTCGTGCTTGGCGCTGCATTGCGCCGGGTGTATGATAGGCCCTTTAGCTCTATAGTTATTTTCATACCTTGACATTATTGTATGATTATTGGATACACTCAATAAGATCAAGATCTCTGAGGTGGGACACTCACTTTAAGAGAGGATACCAATATGTGCCTTTTTCACAAAATTGTGAAATATAACTCTACACTATGCTGTTTTTTAATAGAACAGGGCTATTTTTGCTATTCTATTGCAGTGGATTCTCGTGAACAATATGCAATATGTCTGTGTGTAGGTTTTGCCGCAGATCTAAAGCCAGCTTATTGAGAGAATAGTATAAATAGATGGCCTTCTTGTTGCAGGACTTGAATGAGCAATCTCTAATCCAATTTTGTTATTAATAACATGAGCTTATATTATTTCCACATATTAATTATGCTTAGTGCTGCGCTTTAGGCAATTATCACTGGTACGCGGAAATTATCATTTTCTTCTCTTCTTTTGTTTATCATCTATGTCTTGCATCCCAATACTGGCACACACTGCCCGTCAGTAAGGGATTTGCAAATAGTTTTCCCTCAAGCATGACGCTTCTATCTGACATCCAATTCTAAGTGTAAAGTGTGTGATTTTTGGGGATCATATGCGTTGTTTAATGTTTATACCATTCCCCCCACCATATACCCTTCAGAGCCTGCCCCAATTTCCAGACTGACTTTAAATAAGACAAATGCAGTGACATTGCAGTGTTTGCTGATTGAGAGGGATGGGCCAATAAATATGTTCTGAGGGTATGTTATGCGCTTACGTGTTTGAACAAAGGGATACAATTTGATGTGAGCAGTCAAGTGTATTCGATCCGAGGGATATATTTTTGCTGTAATGACCGGGTCTAGTGAAGCAGAGAGCCAATGTTCTCCCAGGGCAGATAACAGTGCATTCAAATAACCCAGAGTGCATGTATAGGTGCATGAAGCCAGACTTTGAGGAACATCTATTTGAAGAAGTACAACTATAATCATGGTATTTGAGGATAAGCTACCTACATCTCATTTATCTAAATAAAAAGACAACCAATATACCCTGAGACGATGCTAAAAATGGCATTTCGATTTGTATTATTATTACTTCAAAAAGAAAAAAGTTTTTTAAATTATTATTAATATTATTGTTGTTGCTGATAATTATTAGTATTAATTGTTATCATTATTAAATAATTAATAATATATAGAGATTTTAAAAAGCAACCATTGTATTGTATTCATTTGCTATGATTCCTGTACAGTGACAGATGGAATAGTCCAGCCAGATCCCTACAGTAATTTGTCCCAAAGCAAAAGCCTGCTTTCAGACTCAACCTGATCGCATATAACGAATTGGTGGGCAGGAAGAGGGTGGAATGACTCCAACTGTTTCTCTGATGGATCAGAAACCATCATCTATTGATTCATGCCTCTGTTCTCAGGTCACATTGATCACTGGCAATGTTTAAGTGAGCTTTCTCTTCAGTCACATTCACATTGATTGTGTAGGAGGTTTGCTGCTGTTTAACAGGGATCTCATGGGAAAGGAGGATAATATTGGACAAGGACTTATCCGATTCCATTTCTATTTAATGTCCATCCAGTTAGGAAAACGCCTACTGAACTTCTAGGGTATAAATAAAGTGTTTTTTGAGATGCTGAGATGACCCCTTGCATTCAGTGCCACAACTTTTTTTTTTTAAGGGAAAAATGCAAGGAGCTGTGCGGAAAAAGTAGTCACACATTAAAGAATACATACATATAAAATTCCACTGGGATTACTATAAAATACATTTCACATTCTATTATTAAATTGGCCTCTCTATCGCCATCTGTGGTTAAAACAAAAAATGGTAAGTTATTTGTGAAGTTTTTCTTTCAAAACATTTCAACAAACATCACCACGGTAATTACCTAAACACCTGTTTGTCACTGAATTGCTCTGATCCATAATTTCACTGCAGGTGAACTGTCGTATAGTAAGAGCTGTGCAGGTAAACTTCACTCCCCTGATCTCAAGTGGCACTCAAGCGACTGACGCTAGAGTCTGCGGCCCTTAGCCTACTTGTTAGAGCGCCCACCACTCACGCCAAAAACCATGGTTTGAATCCCGCTCGAAGCAGGTGGAATAGGTTACATTTGGTGCCGTGACCCGGATTGGAGTGAAGTTTTAGGGGGGTGAGAGTAACTGTCCTAGGCCAGTAAGAGCTGTGTGTAAACCTCACTCCCCTGATCTCCAGAAGCTGTGGTCTTTAGCCTCCGTGTTAGAGCGCCCACCACTCATGCCAAAAACCATGGTTCGGATCCTCCTCGGAACAGGTTGAATAGGTTACATTTTGTGCCGTGACCCGGATTGGAGTGAGGTTTTATGGGGGTGAGAGTAACTGTCCTAGGCCAGTAAGAGCTGTGTGTAAACCTCACTCCCCTGATCTCCAGAAGCTGTGGTCTTTAGCCTCCTTGTTAGAGCGCCCACCACTCATGCCAAAAACCATGGTTCGGATCCTGCTCGGAGCAGGTTGAATAGGTTACATTTGACACAGTTACACGTGACCCGGATTGGAGTGAGCTTTTAGGGGGGTGAGAGTAACTGTCCTAGGCCAGTAAGAGCTGTGTGTGTAAACCTCACTCCCCTGATCTCCAGAAGCTTTGGTCTTTAACCTCCTTGTTAGAGCGTCCGCCTCCCATGCCGGAGACCACAGTTCGAATCCCTCTTGGAGCGGGTCAAGTAGAACCGGTTACACACGCAATAATATAAGATGGGATTTGAGATTTTTTTTTTTTTATTAAAACTTTAATTCAGCAAAAATGCTCTCAATTATTCAAAAGTGACAGTCATTTATGTTACAAAATACTTCTATTTCAAATTAATGCTGTTCTTTTGAACTTCCGTTTCATCAAAGAATCACGGTTTCCACTTAAATACTAAACTGCACAAATATTTGAACATTGATAATAAGAAATGTTTCTTGGTCAACAAATCAGCATATTGACCTATGATTTCTGAAGGATCATGTGACACTGAAGACTGGTGCTGAAAATTCAGCTTTGCCATTACAGGAATAAATTGCATTTTAAAATATACTGAATTTTTAATTGTAAAAATATTTCACAATATTACTGTTTTACCGTATTTCTTATTTTAAAAAATGCAGCCTTGGTTAACATAAGAGACTTTTGAACGCTATGTGAATAGAAAAAAAAGTACATTTTCTATAAGGGAGGCTTTAAATCCCATTGAATCCTACTGTGATTTCTACAACACTTCCACTTTCATATTGCATTTAGGATGGATAGTAAGTCTAGGCCTACTGTAATTCACCCCATGTCAAACATATCTAAAACCACTCTGCCTTATCTGGTTACGCTAACAGTCCTCCACAATATTTCACAATGCACTTCACAACGCTCAGCCTCTCTCTTCCCAGTCAACCACACAGACTCTTTGAAAAGTTCTTCTAGAGATCCCAGCTAAATGAAAAGTTTGATCACAGCCATCATGTCATTATCCGTGGGATTGAGAGTGGCAGAAGGCCGGGTACGCCAGCTTTAAAGTCAGATGGCAAGCCACTCTGCATACAATTTCCTCCACGAGTCCCCAGAGGCGGAGCAGTGGTAATGGAGAGCAGGAGCAGACTGTCATTATCTCTCCCTGTGACGCTCCATATCATTGTGGAGCAACAGCACATTAGTAGACTGACTAACTACACGTGGAATAGGGGCAGTGTGGCGCTTGGTCGAGGATAAAGGACAAACATATGCTGCGGGCATCATTTCGGTGGTGCTAATCAGCTTTTAATGGAGTCACAAAGCATTAAGACTCCCTATATAAAAGCTATTCATTGCATTATATCGTTCGCTCTTGAAAACTCGGATGTAGTTTTAATAAATCTTGCACAAATCTCGGGTCGGCTGTAACGACATATAAAACAGCTCCTGCATGCCACCCCAAACTCGTGAACTGTTAAACAAAAGGGAATTGAATTAAAGCGCATGCACAAATGCATTCACGTTATGCAAATAGCCGTTTTAACTGTTTCATTATTTTACAAATCTCTCAGTGAAAATGTATCAATCTGACAGAAGCAACATGAGGTTATGTTTTGTTGCAGCTGCTGTTCAGTATGTGCTCTCTGTCAAGCATCAGTGAGTGTTAGATTAGACTTGCGGCTCTGTTCATATGCATGTCTTGAAGGCAGGACTGACTTATGGTCAACAGCAGGACACTATCTGCGATCGTGACAGCTAAGGTTAATAAACAAGGCACCGATCTTTGCTCCAGTTTTATACAAGTGAGTAAAAACCCTAGTCCTTTGCATGGCCAGAATTCAAAAGGTATATTTAACCCTCTGGTGCTCCTCGAGTGGCGGTCAAAAATGATATATAATAAAATGTATGTATTATAGATCAATAATGTCTTTTATTTAATATTTTGTATTTATAGGGGATTTATGGCACTAAATTATATTAATGCAATAGTTATAATCCATTTATTATCTGTTAACCACTTTTTGAGCATAGACCTGAAAATTAAAATTTCCAACTTAAACGGTCATAAATCTTGAATGCTTTGGGGCACAGACTTATGTTTCATCTCTTTTTAAAGAAGACACGTGGCAGATTATTGCTGAGGTGAAAAACTAATATCTATACTAGTATTTAAATAATAGAAGTTTAAGTTTACTGTTCTGAAAAATGCATAAAATTACTATTTTCAATTTTTATATCAAATGTTTTTCGGAAAATATAGAAAAAACTAAAACTGTGAGGAAAATCAAAGCCGTAAATCTAAACAAGTTGTGTTCTAAATTTGAGGTTGATATCTCAAAAAAGGAGCTTTCAGTAAGATTATGTTTGGGCACAGTACCAAACATTTCCACTATTACGTAAATTAATTCCCAGTTTATTTCCAAAACAGTTATTTTTGACCATGAGGAATACAAGTGTGACTATTTTTTCCAAGACCATTTAACCTTTTCGAATCATGTCCATTAATTGTGTTCGTGTTCACAAAACATTTACCAAGTTTCATACCGTTACGATGAAGTAAAAAAGGACAGAACAGCACCAGAGGGTTAAATGCTGTCTAGTATATGAGGCAGAGGTCTTCAACCAATTCCGTCACATTGTATAAAATTGAGTGTTTCATTCTTTTTTTCTAACAACAGTTATAAAATCAGAAATAGAAAGTAGGCTGTATCCGTGTATTTGTTGTACCTGGCGGAGCAAAGAGCTGTTGGCTTTTTATCCCATAGTTCTTTTAGAAGTGAATACCCAGCTTGGAAAGGTCTGCAGGGGGTGTCCATATGCTTTATTATACTCTATAATGGCTGAAACTCCTCATGTTTCCTCAATAGCACGCTCTGAAGCGGTTCAAAAACTTCAGTTCAAACTTACTGCTTGGCAAAAGCAAGTATTAATTGAAAGGGTGATGTAATGCTTTGAAACTGAAAGATTGTTCGAGGATTAAACTAGGTCAGAAACCTTGTACAGTATGTCTTTATTTTTAAGAGTTGGGCCTAAATGTTTTGCAGCAGATTCCCCCCCCAACCCCCCCCCCCCCCCCCCCCCCAAATATCCTAAATTATGTATGTTAACTTGTAAGGGGAGACTGGGACTAGGTGTCACACTTTCTGCTCCAGTAAAACTTCTCATCATACGATTTAGTTACAGTCTCAGTAATTTTGTTTTTATTTCAGTCTTAGTTATTTTAATACACTAAGTTAAACTACATTAAAGAGCAATGTGTCCCTGGTTATAAGCTTTTTTAATTAAATAATTTTAATATTTTATTTCAGTTAACTTTTTTTTTACTAGGATAAAAACGACTGATCATTGGGTGTTTGCAAACAATGATGACGTGTTTTGTAGAACCTGGTGGAAGAAAATAAGTTACATCCCGCAATTCTGACTTTTTTCACTCAGGATTGTGATATAAACTTGCAATTACGAGTTATTAAATCTGAATTGGGAGATATAAACTCCCAGTTGTGAGAAAAAAGTCTGAATTTTTAGATAAAGATGTTATATTAGGTTTAAATGTTGCTTATGTAAGATGTTAGGTTTAAATACTAGGCCTATTTCATGCTGTAACTGTAGGGCTAATAAATTATGTCCTCTCTTTACTACATATGTGAATATTATGTAGATTTATTGTTTACATCATGTTCATGCTTTAATAGCCTTCACTAATAGGAGGTTTCATCAGTCCAGTCAGATAGCCTAATGGCTTTCAACCATAAACGTCTGTATTTGGCTTCAAAGGGCGTTTTCAACAACAGTATTCTATAAAAATGAAGACAACATTTTTTTTTTTTGCATTCGGATTCTGACATTCAAAAGCACAAGACATTTTTTTATCTTTTTTGGTGGATTTTGCCAGTTTTCCTCCACTTGTTGTTTGTATAATGAATTGTATAATTGCCATGATAACTCTAGAATATTTTTCTACGGAGTGACGCTCACAGGTTTGTGCTGTTGTTCCTATACTGGTCATATCAAACAAGAGCAGGTCCTGTTTTAAAAAGGACACATGATGCTGTCACTACCCTAAAACAATATGCAAAACAAATGAAGTGCAATCTTTTTCAGTCATATTTCTTATTTCATAATCCATTCATTTTATTTTGATCGTCTTCTCGTAAACTGTATCAATAAGACATTTTTCATCAGACGTGTTTTTAAAGGTTTGATATTCGAATTGTTTATGGATAAATTAATAAGAACTTGAAGTGGATATGATGGCAAGAGTTAATTTTAAGTCTCATGTGTATGAAGTGTATCTGTGGGAGCATGAAAACTCTGTGAAACAGAGCAAAGAAAATGCAAAGCTCTCTCGTGCTTATAGTGCATCACACATGACTAAAAACAGCACATGATGAATGTTCTGGGTAATTCACATCGACCCACGACTCATAGAAGTGATGTCGTATCGACAGCCACAGACAACGCAACAACATTAGTCATCCAACGAAGAATAAATAAAATGAATAATTCTTATATCATTGATGTACATACTTGGTGTCATTTTTCTTAATCAAATTTGAAGGGACAATGAGACATTTAGCTGAAAATATCAATTGTCACTTGACTTTTTTTCTAAGTAACGTATACGGGGAAACCTGAAAGAGTATTTTTTTGCAATTTGAAAGTGTTTGATGACACTAGAGATGCAGAAATGACATACTTCACCTTTAAAGAGCAGTATGTTCTCGGTGAGAATACAACAATGAGGGAGTTCTTACAGGAGAGAAAAACAACTGACAGAATGAGTTTAGGGAGATAATCCCTTCAATGTCCTGCATTTGGAAGATAAAAGAATTTTCCCTCCAGGAAGCATTTCTGTACATAACCCACAACCCACACAATAATGTCTTTGAATCATCTTAATTTGGTGGCTTTTCTCTGCAAATATTGATGTGTAAAAAAAGAATAATTTATCAGCATATTATGCAATTAATTTGGCTATTTTGCTAAAAAAAACTTGTAGGTTTGAGTGATAAAAGTAAAATCTTGCACAATTTAATGAACTTTTATAATGTTATAATGAACCCCCCTAAACAACCTTATAATAGCACACACTGACCCAGGCCATTTAACAGATCCAATCTTTGTACAGCAGATTCTGTCAAAAAGAGCTCACGATGGAATAAGGATACTGCACACAGTTTTTAGCTATCACCAGCATGGCCCCAAAGTGACTTTACCTCCTTACTAATTAGCTTCCAGTCAGTTATGATAATAGGTAGCTAATTAACCAACGTAATTAAGCTCTTCCTAGACCTCGGTGAGTTTATAGCTCTTGCAGCGGTACATTTAAGCAGTGTGATAACCACAGGATAACCACTGGGATTTTACACAGATCCACTTCAAAGAGTTGATGACCTTTCTCAGATGATCCGTAGAGATGTGCAAAGCTAACTGGTAATTTGTGAACTTGCACATTCAACAATTATCTACAGTTCAATGTACTTCAATATACTTTTCTGAATGTGTACGGTTTACTTGAACTTCTGAGATTACTTTTCATTCCAGCCAAACATAGGTAGGTGGCACTCATTACATTATAACTCACATTATTAGTTTTGTGTATTTGAGGTCAAAGGGTCTAAGTCTGTTTTTTGCTCCTATCTGCATATTGTATAAATGGCTAATTATTATAATAATTAAAATAGAAGTCAAGTTAGTTCATCCTGTTGAGCGAATTTAAGAAAATGTAAATGTGGTTTTGGGGAACTTAAAGTTAATTTAAATCAGGCATTCGTTGGATTTTTACATTCTGGTTGCTTTAAAACTTCTAAATGGTATTTCAGTCCTAATAGTAATCAGAGATATTATATTATATTATATTATATTATATTATATTATATTATATTATATTATATTATATTATATTATATTATATTATATTAAAATTACAAAATAAAAATAAAATATTAAATCATAGAATCTAATAATAGATTATAATTTTATAATATAATAAATGTATCATTTTAAAAGATGACAACTTCAGTTCATAATCCATCTTTATGTGTACTGTAATCAAGATAAATAAGCCATGGCATATAGAGAGACAACAACAGTCATTAATATGCGTTGCTGATGTTCTACAACTCAGATACCGAGAAGTGTTTCAATAATGTGACTCTGTATAAGCACTCCACTACCTTTGCCCGGCTAACTACTGTAGTTGAGATCGGTACATTTGGGAAAGTGCACCATTACCCCGTAATGAGGGGAGCTGTCATAAAAAATTACATCTAAATTTTATTACAACCTACAATACGCTCTCTGCCTCTTGTCAGAGCATACTATGAACTCCCGTGAATCGGAATAATGCACGCCTCCTTTTATGATTCATATCATTTATCTTACAGAGGAGCAGTCTCAGAAGATACCAGCAGCAATCACACTGATTCAGCACGAGAATGATGAGGGAATTTACTGAGACTGAACTCTAGTAGAGAGGGTGAGTAAGAAAAGAGGTGTTAAAGGGTTATTTAGGCTTTGGTGCACTTGGAGAGTAAGACTCTGTGACCCAGTTGGAGAGTAATGATATGTGCCCATGCTGGTCAAGGATTACAGACTCTGCCTCTGATGCAATCTTATCTACTGTGACTTATTACATTTGGCAGATTTTGCATTTGCATTTTATCCAAAGCGACTTACATTGCATTTCAAGGTACACATTTACATTCTTATCAGTTCTTGCTTTCCCTGGGAATCAAACCCATGACCTTGGCGTTACAAGCGCCAATGCTCTACTGTTTGAACTACAGGAAGGCGCCTCCAACAACACCAGAACACTTCCTGTTCCTGTACACCACCTCTGGAAAACAATATGGGACTTTGATCTGCAGTTAGACCAGCTTTTAGGGTTTTTCTCTCACAGGGAGGGTCTGTTTTTGATAAAGACTGCCAGTTCAACCAATTGTGCACACAATTCAGTCTTACTGACATACCAAGGGGACTTGCGTCTTCATTTCATTGTAAATAAAATCTGAAGCCTACAATCTGGACACGCAGCAGGAGGCAGTGTAACTGAGAATTTGAAAGGTCCTTCTGACACTGTGAAAATGTGCAAATCAGATTCTCAGTCATTCTTTTAGAAGTCACACTGAGCTTCAACTCAAGTTGAAATGTGTAAGCAATACCACACAAGCGTTGCTGAATATTGTTTGACTGCAGGCCTGTAATAAAATAGTGATTTTTGCAATAATTCACTTACATTCCAGATCAAATTTTCTCCTAAAATATTTAAGAATTTTTAGTGCATTGTCATCAAGTACATTGTGTTAAACTTTTCAATTAGTTAAATTAAATCTAAATAGTCATAACAGTCAATCTTAATTGCTATTGAACATAATGTTGTAAAGAGGATGAGAAAGTACAAGATAATATTTTGTTGAAACAACCAGGATACCTCAATTAATGGCATTATGCTGGAGAGAGTGTAAATCCCAAAGCATCCATTGCAGCAGAATAGCCAGCCTAGCTCTCATAAAGTATGCTGACAAGTGTCACCGGGGAAGATACAGTTTGCAAAAACTAGTACAGGAACTATAGTGGTATGTTATAGTCAGCAACTCTCTCCCCAAAATCATATTTGACAAAACTAACCAACAGTAAGAAAAAGATAAAACGTAAATAAGGTACACAAATTATATGTACATTTATATTTGATAAAATGTCAAATATATTTTCTTCTCCCCCTTCTGCAATTACCATATTTGGTGTGCAATTACCATATCTGATGCTAAAATAAATTGCTTTAAATAAGCTTTAAATTTGGTTGAATTACACAATAAATATTGTCACTATCAATGATACATTTGTTTTGTATATTCTGACACAGTATACATGTATTGTTACAGCCCTATTATTTTGCCGTTGTATGAACCTGTGCACCCTCTATATTAGTACTATATTTATATGTAACTTCAGACGGTGCAGACTGATGGGTCCTTTACATGCAATCTACAAGCAATCGCATCATTACCCCATAGCACAAGCTGATTGGCCTCTACTGATCCTGCAGCCAATGAAATTGCTTTCTCAACATTTAAATAGTCTGATTCATACTTTGCTGTAAGCTAGACCTGCAGCAGCGCACTATCAGAGTTCCTCTGAAACCCTCCTCCTCCCCCAGCTCCACCTGCCTAGATCTGCAACGGGATTTATCTATGTGTGCAGCAGCAGCATATCTTACCTGCTCACAGCAGCATTCTGTGAATCTATTAGCAGTAGCAATTCTACTATTGCTCTGCAATAATCAACAGCAGCAGCGTAGCAGATCTAGTCCACCAAGACAAATACATTAACATTGCCATATTCAATAACATGCTAAAAATATTCAGAGAGAGAGTTGTCATGATTGAAATATATACATATATATATGCCTTAAGTATTACTGACTGTTCTATTGCATTACTAATCTTAACCTGAAAGGTAATATAGATATACTATACAAACCACACACCTAATTAACCGTTTGTTATATGCACCTTCATGCTGTCACACAGTTTAAATCTACTGTGTATATGTTCAAGGAGACTTTGGCTTTGGGGTTTATTAATGTTGCCACAGTGTATGGACAGTGTTTCAGAATGGGTCTCTGTAATCCTCATATACAATTCAAAAAGAGCATTTTTAAACCTGCATCCCCCGAACCGCCACCTCCAGCTGCCACAGCCCGAGTGAGAGAGACTGAGAAGAGCTGAAGGTAGATGCAGGAAAGACAAGATAACAATTAATATAAGGAGACGTTTTCCAATCAGTTTATGCCCCTGTGTGAAATTACATTTTTGTTTATGTGCACGCTTTCATTTCAGTGACTGACAGCCCTGACAGCACCTGTGAAGGGAAATAGTTTTGAAGAGTGCACACAAATCTTCTTAGGCTTGAGATGTAAAAACAACTGCCACCTCGCATATAACAGCAGCACAACATGTGTAACCATACGTCTGTTCTACCAGATATATTCACCCCAGTTTTTATAGAATGGAAGACTTCTTTCTGTATAAATGCATCCAGCACCATACAACAAGTAATTTTTAATCAGTATTTTTTTTTGTCTTAATTTCAGTAAAAAAAAAAATCTAAATATCCGTATAGCAAAATACATTTGGTTCAGAAGTGAAAATGCATAAGATATGATTCGATTCCAGAGAATATTTTTTTACCCCATTGACAAGTTGTTTTTCTCAACCATAAATCAAACAACATTTCGTGAGGTTAAGCAATTAAGTTACAAAAAATTAAGAAATGTAATTCAATCAAATCTCTAATATTATGATGCAACTCTTTGATGCAACTTTTCATGTGAAGTAAATACATTTATTCTTTTAAATAATATGTTTACTGTAAAACACTTATTTAAAGAGTTATTTTTGCAGGGCAGTTAGTCTGGCTGTAAACAGAATTATCACAACTCTTCTAGCTCTTATTGATGTGGTGTTGGTAAGGACAGAACACATGTTCCTCCCTAACGTGGATAATAAGGCCCTAGCAATGGCAGTCGCATGAAACAGAGCAGGAAGACTCCTCAGAGAAGCACAGATGGGTCTCATCTGAACGGGGAAGACACAATACAGACTATGGCCAACATGAGAATAGTTAACTAACAAGACTAACCTGAGCAGAGAACAGCTGTCAACAGTTACTAGTGTGTGAACTCACTTTTGACCAACACTTAAAAGACTGTATTGATGGTGAAAGATTATTTTAGGTGCAACAATCTGTACTGTGTTTGTTACGACATCCAAATACAAATAACACAGAATGTCCAAACAGACCTTTTGAAATTCATTATGTGTTAATATTGTGTCTCCAAGAAACATGATAATATTTGATAATTTCTCTATTGCTATGACTTCTCTGATAGAATAAATCCATCCTCATTTATTAAGCACAAAGAAAAGCACCGAAGACTCTTTTAACTATTGTTAATACGTGTTTGGTATATAGTTTATTTGAGTTCTGAATCAACTATTTCATATTCAAGGCGAATGGAATAAGTCTAACAAAACATTTTTAATTTTGCAAAGGAACAACCTGTTCTCATTTCTAATTTAATGAGCTTCAAAACGGTTGCAAAATCATCATCAAAATATTACATAAGTATTATATCTACATAAGTTGAACTTGAGAACAGGATCAGACCAATTCATGAACGAATCGTTTAGAATGTTTTTTGAACTGGATCAACTAATATATAACAAATTGGACATTGCTTCTCTCATGAACGCTTTCTTTGGTGCTTTTGTCATTTTGGAGCTTGACAATCCCTGTCCTCAATCACTTTCATTATCTTGAAGAAAAAAGAAACATCACAATACTGTGAGTAAATTATGACATTTTCATTTTTGCCTGAAATGTCTCTTTAACTAACTGTACAAGACCAATAAGCAACATATTAATAAACGTAGCCTATAATCTAAAGTCATTTTGGTTCACAGAGTTTTTTTGGACAGCCAGTCGATCTAATACTAATTCAGGCTGAACCAAGAGCCAAAGAAATGTTCAGACCACCCGACAACCAGTTTCCAGTTTCAGCAAGACTTGGATAAAATTAACATAACACCTCTATCATATAACATTTGCCAAGCTACGAAGTTGAGACCAGATAAGTAAATCTCAGCTGAAGTTCTGCTAAAGCCGTCAGGGCCTGTTAGTGAGCCAGTATTTTACGTAACTGCAGTGTAAGGCTTAAGTCAATGACTCACGAGGCAAGTCAAGTGCTTCCATTGAATATAGTCACGCTTAACCCTGAACTGCTCCTTCAAAGAGAGACGTCAGCTGTCAGAATGTCAAGCGGAGCAATATTTGGAAACATTTGTCTGGATATGACAAAATGAGCAGCACTGCATTCGTTTAAAGAGACATTAATGTGAAACGTATCTATTGATTTTCTGTAAAATTTGAACTGTTTTTGAGCAATTTATTCCACTGGGTGAAAATGCTTAAACTTCACATTTAAACTTACTCCCTTCAAATTTAAACTTATGCACAAAAGCTACAGAGCAACTTACAATCCTGCATGCAAACAAACAAAAAATTATATATTCCACAACCTGCATATAAGAGCTGTGAGACAATGCAAGCCCCTTCCTTTAATGTGGTTTCTTTGTTGCCGCCAGTCAGTGAGTTTATTTTTTTCTTTTACACAAGGCACATCATTAGTATCTTTTTCTGCAAACAGTGAATCCAGAGGTATGCTGCTGTTGAGTTTTACTGTGCTGCCTGTAATCATCACCAACCATGAAAGACTTCTCTGCACCTACAAAACATTTTTTCCTCAAGGATTAGTGTTCACGACGAAGAAAGAGATGTTTCCCAAGAGCTTATTTTAAACTTTATAGTAAAAAAACTTGACTTTTGGGAGTCGTATTCACACAAAGACTATGCTTTATCATTAACAGTATCTTATTTGATTGTTGATTCATTCGATACTGTCTCTTAAAGGGATAGTTCACCCAAAAAAGAAAACTGTCATAATTTACTCACCCTTGTTTCCTTCCAAACATCTATGACTTACTTTCTTCTATGGAACAAAAGAGAAGATATTTTGAAGAATGTTGGTAACAGTTTTGGTGCCCAATGAATTCCAAAGAAAAAAAATATTTCCTTAAAATATCATTTTTTAGAAAGAAAGAGAGTCATACAGGTCTGCAAAGAATTTTCATTTTTGGATGAAATATCCCTTTAAAAAATCAAACAATCAAGGTAAAACAACATTTAACAAAATACTAGACTACCTTCCATACTAGATTAGAAATAATGTACATGTTGCTGTATCTACTAGTACACATTTCACAAGTGTGAAATGAAAAGAGTGAACATGCTGACTTCTTTACTTTAGCTGCTCTGTTTTAGTCTGGAAGTAGATATATATTTCTAGATTTTTTAAATGCAGGCATTTTTCTACTTTTCTATGTCAATTAAATTTGCCTACAAATTTCTATCATTGATGGAACACAGATGGAAAGAAAATGAAATAATTTTGAAAATGTACAACTCAATTAGACACTCTATAGGCCATTAGAGCTCCTGCTGGACCTACTGGAATTGGGAAAACCATCTCTATATATGGTTTCATTAATCATTAAGTCATTTTGTTAAATTGTTAGATGGAAATCAGTCTTTAAGTTAAAAAAAGTTTGACAAACAGCGGTTAATGGACTAAGATCCTGACGGTCAGATGAAATAAAAATTAAACTCTTCAGCCTGAATGCCAAGCACTGCGACTAAAATGGCTCAACACCTGGCCTAATACCGTACCTACAGTGAAACATGCTGATAGCAGCATCATGCTGTGGGGATGTTTCACTTCGAAAATAAGCCTCAAGATTACAGATCATTTTGGCAACCTCCTGGGCATTTTCATCTAAATTTATTTAGAAAAAGCAGCAAGCAAGTGTACAGTTCCATTTTTAAAAGGCTGTGCCTTTAAAATAGCATGCTTCTAATTAAGGGCTGAAATTAGTTTCTTAATCATATTCAAATATTAAAAAGGTTAAACACCAAAGAACACTGCCGCCCATTCATCAGGATTTAGCAAAGGTTGAACAGACACGTGTTTTGGGCAAATGAAATGTTAGGTTGCATATTAAGCAGGGTCATACAGTCCTAAAAGAAAGGAAGAATGGGTCAAATATTTCTTTTAGGGGTTAAAAAAGGACGTAACATCCATGCTTTGTGATGAATAAGGATGGTTATATCACTAATTAATCAATTGTGTAATCTCAGTCGAATATGGCCACAATGTGAAGTAAATTTCAATTTCAATGACATCACTACTACAAATCTCTGCACTACAACAGTAAGCACACTTTATCTCCATCTCAGTGGCATTCCCGCTAATGTAGATATATTCAGTGAAAAAGTGGGTTTTCTCAAGCTGTGATTAATGTAAGCTGCTGTAAAGCTGTTTATTTGATGCCAGAATCATGCCAATTTGTCATTGTAAATCTACTAGTGAAAGCGAGCTGGTTAGAGGACTCTGAGTGTGTAACAGCTGGTTGAGGGGGAGATGCAGTGAGGGGTAAGGCATCCGCAGGAGCTCCCTACTATAAGCAACGGTTACCATGGCAACGCTGGGGGAAATTAGGTGTTAAAGGAGTATCTTGTTATGCACAAAAGCATAATGCACCAGTAATTTTGCTTTGAAAGTTAGACAGTAGGTATACAGTCAGAGTGTGAAAACATTGCATGATTATGTGTTTTTTTGAAGTATTTTAGGACATATCGGTCATCAAAATATACAACAAAAACACTGTAGCTTGTGTATGTGTATATTTTTATTTATATACATACATGTTTGTGTGTGTGTTTAAATGTGTGACTAATCTCCTAATGTCCAATTATCCAATTTAATATTTAATGTCTTTTTTTTTTTACATGTGCTATGAATACATATTATAAATACTGTTCCACCAGTTCGATTTAATATCAGTAAACTAGCAGTACTGAAGCAGAAGTTTTAAAGCAGCTTGCTTTGTAACACCTTCCCAGCAGCTGAAATGTGGGACTGCAGCTTCAGCGCCCTGGGTGGAATTTAGAGACAGAATGATGATTTCAAAGGAAGCTTATTCAGCTGTAACAATCCGATGAGGAATTCAGTCTCAGGTGTTGGTGGAAGTTTGCAGTCGGTCTCTGAGCAGGAGCGGATTTTCTAACCTCTAGTTATTTCCTTTAAGCTTCACTGGTTCTAACAAAAAAAATAATTTGCACATGTGCATTCACAGATTCAAGATGTGTTTATTGGGTATATACTGTATACATCATATAGATAAATAATTGTAACATGGGTTTAATGACATTAAATAAAATAATACAGCAGTTATACTCACCTACTTACATTATTGAGAGGGATTCAATTATGAGAGCATCTTCTATGTTGATGCTGAAGGACAATAAAAAAACACTTTGGATAAATAATGCATTTAAGAGAATCATTTGTAATATTAAGCTGAAAGTGAAAATATATTATTATTGTATTACAAAAATTTGACATTTCTTCTGTATTGGGAATACCAAATGCACAGTTCTTCCTTTAGTTTTGTAGGATGTACTACTGAGAGCCTCTCTAGGTGGTCTGGTGTGGGTGAAAGTTTCGATTATCTGCAGAACAGCAACTCTATCATTAACCTGTCAAAGTCATTGTGGCATAGCATCACTATTCAATTACAGAAAATATCCTGCTGCTATTATGCTGTGCTTCCAACTTTTGGAGGTCTCACGTGATATGATATCAGACGTGAGGATGTTCTAGGCCCTGCAGGGAAGTTCCTCAGCTTTCAGCAGGTGAATGGGTCTATCACGAAACTCTTCTGGGCTAATGCACCGAAGTCTTTGCAGAGGCGAATGATTAGCCCTCGTCTGAGCTACGTAATGCACCAGCGAGTTGATACTGCAGTCACATTTCCATGGGTTATCGTGCAGATACACCTCCTTCAACCCTGAATCAATCAGAGATTTGAATAACGTGTTACACTTAACAGATAAGAATAAAAAAGTAAATGTTTTCATGTTTTTGACCAAACAATACAGAATTTTTTTAGTCATCGTACCATATTACATAGCAATTACGTTGACTGTAAAAATCATCTTGAGTCACCTATACAGTATTCTGTTCTATTACACTGTGCTCCATCTAGATAAACGCAGAAGCAATGTCTTATGGCAACAACAACTTTTGAGTTGGGGAACCTGAAACCAGCCTGATAATATAGTGTTTCCGTAGAACTGATAGTCAGCTGGTCATTCAGGCAACCCAGCAACTAGTAGATTTTAAAACTCCTTATTCTTACCTTGCATGTTGGCTAGCATGTTGCCATCAATGGCATGAAGTCGATTCCCACTTAAGCCTACATGAGTAAGTTTAGGTGTGTGGCGGAATACGTCAGCTGGCAGGCTCTCAATTTCATTCTTTCTGATATAGAGCTCCTGCAGGTTGGAAAGACCTTCTAGTGTGGACGCGGTAAGTGTGGAGAGCAAATTGTTGTCCAGTACCAACATCTCAAGACCAATCAGGGGCCGAAAGGTCCCAGCTTGAATATTCTTCAGCTTGTTGTTGTCCAAGTTGAGAAAAAGCAGCTCTTCAAGTCCAACAAAGGCTTTGGGCGAGATCCTCTGGATGCGGTTCAAGGCAAGGTCCAAAACTTTGAGGGCAATCAGAGGCTTGAATGCATTTGGAGGGAGGGCAGTGAGGGCGTTCAGGGGCAGATCTAATTCTGAGAGGTTCCTCATGCCAATGAAAATGTTAGGTTTGAGGCTAGCTATCTGATTCTGGCCCAGCATGAGAAAGCGTAGGTTTAGGAGGTCTTTGAAGCCCTTCACTGGAAGTTTAGACATTCGGTTTCCTTGCAGATTCAAAAGCATCAATCGCTGGGCACCAGCAAATGCTTGAGGGTGTATTGATTTGATTGAGTTTCGCTCCAAGTTTACGCTCTCAATTTTTGGGACGGAGTTCAGGATGTTGTCTGGTAGGTCCTGCAGAAAATTTTCACCTTGAAAATAAATAGACAAAAGGAAGCAAAAGAGGAGGAGGGTTTAATTGATGGTGCTAAAGCAAAAATCACAGCGTTCATAATTAGGGTTAAGAACTTGAGTGCAACGGTCAGGTCCCGGAAGTAAAATTCCCAATCATTTTCTCCAAAGGGGAATTGATTTTTTTAACAATAATAGACCATTAAAAACGGAACTGCAAGGTTGTTAATTGATGGTATGCTTTTGTTGAAGCAATCAGCCTGCATTATTTAAGCATGTTTAACAAGTTCCTGGTGAAAAACTAGATTACCCATGCAAAGAATATTACATATATTTTGAATAAAAAACCTGCACTGTATCTATGGGCCAGAATTTAATGCAACCTTGCTGAATAAAAGTATTAATTAATTATAATTTTTTTAACTTACTGATCCCAAAACTGTGAATGTTAGTGTAGTATACAGGTGGTATTCTGGATGAAAATATGGTATATTTTTGACCAGGTAAGCAGTGAATTAAGGTTACATGAAGATCCAAGCACTGTTACTGAGAACATTCCTGCTCACCCATTTTTAGGATCCATGAGTCCAGAGGGAGTTTGGGTGGGATGCTCTGAAGTCCCCTCTTTTGACAGTTGACTTCAGTCTTTTCCGTACTGGATTTCTGGCTGCATTTACAATCACTGGGGCAGTTTTCCACGGCCTCTGCAACCCACAGCCATAGCACAGCTAACCCTGCAACCAGCCTCATATCCCTGAAAACACGCAGAGCTAGTGATTTAATTATGTCACGAAGGACAATATAATCCTACTGAAAAGAGCATTAGGGGTATTACTGCAAACGGACATACCGTTTGTGTTAGATGCAAATTACTAATGCAGACTTACCTTGTGACCAGATGCTTAATGGACGTCTAAATCCAACGCTGCTTTTTCACGCAAAGCTAGTAGCCGGTCTGAGCTCGGATGAAGTCTGAAATGAGCCGAAATGTTTGCCCCTCTAGCAAAGTGTGAGCTCTGTAAAACTCCCACAGCACGTTGGTGAGAAAAATGACATGCACAGATCATGACAGGTTTCCCTGCCAAATGAACTCCTGCGTCCCAAGAGAAAAATCTTGCATTTTTACGTGGGTGTGTGAATTCACAGGGCACCTTATGCACGGCTTTGATTGTTTAACTTGGCACAGGTACGGTCTGGTTCACGGCAGATTGATGTCACTGGTATATCAGTGAGCACACATGATAATAGGGCAGGTCGATGCGCACAAGTGATTGGTAGAGGTGCCACAATCACTCAGTCCTCGGAGAGCCTGCTGAGCTGATAAGGACAAGGACCTTATACAGCTTTCCCCTAGGGCTTTTCTTGGCATTGTCCGCCAGGATTAACAGTAAGAACGAGTCACAGTTTCTCAGTTTCTCGCGAGCATCATCAGTGTCACTCTCTTTTTCACGGCCCCAACGCTTTGAAAGAGGAGGGCTGGCTGGCCTCAGGAAACGCGCAAACCTCCAGAGATGTTATTATAGCAGTGTCTTTAAGTTTGACGTGTCTGCTCACCGAGATGATTTTATTGCGCGATAAAGACGAAAGCTCTTTCAAGGCCCGCCAACAGCAACACAATATGCAAGCCATCTGGAGCAGCATAATTATAATTTTCTCCAGCACCAAGCTGAGAACCGACGCACCACCTCTAGCCACCCAAAAAGAGGAGCAGTCAGAGCTGATAAAAAAAATGATTCTGATTAATAGGAATGTGTTAATGCTGAATCTGTTCGTTAACAATTATTCATTTCTGTATCAAGCAAACAAACAAAACAACACAAACAGCTAGAAAAATCAGAGTGCATTTCATGCTCGCTTTTACTGTGTTCGGGAAAAGGCTACACACGCATTCTTCTTTCAACCTCAGTGAATCCCTTCCCACCCTCAATCAGATGGATGTGTTGTTGCAAAATAAACCTGCATCTCAAATAGATTTTTCCACGCACTACAGCTCCGCACTCATGCTCTGTCACTGATGCCAAATAGTACCAAGACTGGACATATTCCTGTAATTTCCAGTGCTGTAATAAATTGCAAATGGAGTCAATCAACCGCAGCAGGCTGCAGACAAGAACTCTTGCTGAAGACAAACCACATATTACTAGAGGTCATGTACGTTCGCAGATTTATGTCCACCCCCAATGCCCAGACTCTGTTTAAAATGCTCATCTTTCTCTGAATGAGAGGAAACAATGGGTATTCTTCTATATCAGTCCCTGGCGAGTTATGATAAATGTACTCAGCTTGGAATGACACTATGAAACACAGTTGAGTGAATTTTTGAACGGACGCAGATTGGATTTCACATGATACAACAATATTTGACTTTGATCAAATAGTTGTTTATACAGTCCCAAAAATCATGTGTTTGAATATGCCAAACTCACAGGAAATTGTCTTTGGAAAGAAGAAAAGTCTAATTTGAAAGGGAGAAGCGCTTCACACAGATCCAGGCTAACAGATGTTGCCTGTAATAAAGCACAATTTAGCATGACACTAAAACCAATTAGTTTTCTAATGTGCACGTTCATGGGTACTTCATTTGTTGCGCATTGGCCAAGGAATGAAATGGTTTCATGCATCAGTCACTTTGTCATTTCCCTTGATGAGGGAAGTGATACTCTGACACTAGATCCTTCACCCCAGGAGCCTAAAATAAGCATTCTTATGCCAGCTGACCTATCACAGAGCAAACCTTACATTAATTGTACTTCACATTGCTGACATCTAGTGCTAGGCTGTAGCTATTGCATAAGAATATCACGGATGAGTCTTAGGGCTTGTGCCAATACCCACAATTGCAGTCTTGGTGGTCACTTGAGAGCGCGAGCACGAAACAGAAAGTAAGTGTGCAGGACTTCTGAGGCTACATCCTTCGAAGGCCGTGAAGGTCAGACAGAGTATTGTTAAATGGGATGGCCGGAGGACTGTTCTTGTTGCCTAGCAACTGTGACAGCTGCCGTAGGTGAGTGGCAGGAACGTTTGTACTGGACTTTTTTGAAAGTTATATTAAACTCTCTGAAAACAAAACAGGGTTCACAATCTGTACATATTTCTGTATATAAATAAAGAGTATAAACTATATATAATTGCAACTTACTTAGATATAAGTAAACACTTGAACTGCTTTAAAAAATATAAATATGTGTGTCATTAGATATTTGAGTAAGCTGAAACCCAATTTCTTATGTTTAAAGTGTAAAAGTGTAATTCTGCAATGTCGTCGTCGCTGCCACGCACTGAATTCTGGGGTAGGCAAGGCTACGAAGGATCCATCTGTTCTATCCTTCTTTGCACTGGAAACGAAAGTCCCTAGCTTGTGAATCAGTATATCGTGGCCATTGGAAAGCAGGGGCGCCACTGGCAATTTTGGGCCCTATGAAAGAATATTGATCTCTGAAGTGTGTGTGCCCTTAGAATCGTCCTCACTTTCACTACCTTAGCGGCGCCCCTGCTGGTAAGGACAGTAAAGGACGCTGGCTCACATTAGCCCCTTACACACAGCGCGTTGATCCTGGGAAATTGCCAGAACACCTTCTGTGTGAACGCAAACACGACCCGGGATTGATGCCGGGTCGGGGACCTAGTAACATTGCCGTGTTCAGTCCCGGAACGCGCGCTTTGTGAACAAAAGCCGTAATCAATGCCGTGTCGTAATGATGACGCTGAAGCCGGGATCGTTCGCTAGCATGAAACGGTGCGTAATCCGCTAAATTATGATCGAATCAGGGAAAAAAATGCACAAGCGTGGTTTCTCCAGAGAAATCGCAGCTCATAAGCAAACTATAGACGCTGCTGAGACATTACATGTCACGTGTCTTTAAGGGATTTTTAAGGCTTGTGTGTGAACACACTCTCTGATTCCGGAAATTCACTGGCAGTGTGAATGAACCAAAATCAAATCTCAGGTCACTTTATCCGTGTATTTTCCGGAAACTCTGTGTGAAAGGGGCTCAAGTGTGCTATTTTTAAACTAAAATGAGAAAGTAGCTATGCTGTACTTTGTCTACTTTTTGTGTACTTCTCAGAAATAGGCTACACTTAAAATTACACTATATGAAATTTACAAATAGTCTAAAAATATGGAAAAGAAATAGAACATTTAATATATTTTGTGACAACGAGATACATTTCTTTTGATAACACATTTATCAGTTACAATTCATTTGACCAGAGTGGAGTAATTGACAGGAAAAAAGTGGAATAAAAAGAGGATGGTAAAAGATAGACTAACAACAACAGTACGAAACAAATCAGACTCAACAGTCTAATGCAACTCGAAATATCTACAAAACATCTATTAACCTATAAGAAAAAAAATATAATTCTGTCATCTGTACATTTCATTCTGCAGCAAGACATGGCAGTCTGTTTGTCTTGAGTGATTTAATTAATAATGGGTATTAAAAATGGCATTTTTTTACAGAAATCGAAGGTCAGATAAACAAATTTTAACAAAAATGAACATTCTAAAATGTAACCAGATAAATAACATTGTACAATGCTTCTTTTCACTGCGATTAAGTTACAGCTCATCTTAGTTTTAAAACACTTAAAACTTTCATAAGGACAATTATGCCCACAAGTGATATACAAGTTGCATAAAACATATGCAAAAGTAATAAGTTAAGAAAAGCCTTACATAACACATTCACAGTTGAGCATTGTCATTTTAAATGAAAACCTTAATAAAAATGTAAAGTTACGCTACCTTGTACAAGATTGAAGTTCAAAGCTCAAAGTTTTAGTTCACAGCACACAATTAAGAATTTAAAAAAGATACTGGGACACCTCACATAGTGCCTAAAAACCAGTATTTTAAAAACAAAAAAATTAAAACAAAATGCAAATTTTTACAGGAAATTCTGAGGTAGCAAAGCCAAATTTTGTGAACTTTGGATAAAAGAAAGTCTTTTAGCATAGTGCATAATGCCTAAAATGCAAACCAAAACTAAATGTTTGTATTAAATATGTACAGAAATTAAGAAAATATAGTTGTATTGTATTTTTCTTCACAAATTGCTGGTCCTGAGAAAGAACATTACACCTTTCCTTACTATACATATTAAAAAAAAATCCCATCATACACAATATACAAAAGCATTACACAAATTGTAATTACAAAAAGTCAATGGTAAATAGCCAAGCAGATACTTTGTGTATGTGTACATAAGATGAGATGGCAAGTTACGGATTATGCAAAACAAGAAAAAAAAAGCACATCTGTACAACAATATACATTTTTAAGAAATCAAGCTCTGAAAACTGAAGCAGGGTCCACAATCCGTGAACATTTTGTGACAAGGCAGAAAATTTGGTTTAAATTTGGTGCTCAAATGCGAAAAAAGTCAAATATTTAAAAAAGACAGCAAGCTGCTAACGACTCATTCCCAGTCTGATGTTCAATGTCATCCTGAGGAAAGTTTTATTTGCCCCGAGTGTCCATAACAATTTGAGTTCTCAGTATATCCAAGGGAAAATGCGGTACGGGACAGCTTTGCAGTACTCTTCCCACGCAGAGCCATACTTTTTCCTGCACTGCCGCTCATCCCGTGCATTACGGTGCACCAGCAGAGCGATCAAGTAGATCAGGTAAAAGTACGGGATCAAATGGTTGAATCCTAAAGGAAAAGTCACGGATAAAATGGTGGAATTGAGTTAAAACAGACTGATAAATCAGCTTAATTTCATCAAAAAGGTGAACGGAGTCCTAATACTTACCACATGGTAGAGACCAGGCCAAACCCATGATGATATCACCAAGGTAATTAGGATGACGGACGAACCCCCAGAGACCAGACACAATAAGACTGTTTCCAGTTGCAGTAGAAATAGTTTTCAGGTCTAATAAGATAAAGATAAAACTATTTTAGACCAAACAGTCTTAACATTTTATGTTTATTCTTTTGTTTTATCCATTTTAAAACACTTACGAGACACTGCCGGGTCAGAAGGGTTTTTCCTGAAGGCAAATTTCTGAGAGTTGGCTTTCCGGAAAATGTAGTATCCAACTCCTGATGGAGAAGTTAAAAGACTCAAATTTAAAGTCTGAACATATCAATATCCTGTTCTTATTGGCTGAATAAGCATCTAAATGTACTTTATGGTGTAGCTAAAGAAAAAATAGTGGGAAAATGTGTCAGAAACTGACCATTCATAGTGATGAGGGTAACAATCCAGAAAACAGAGAGTTCATTGGGGTGGCTGACTAGATAGTACGCTTGACAGGTGAATGTAAAGGGAACAAAAGCCAGATCTCCAAACGTCAACATAAATCCGAAACCATCATAGACTATATCCATCATGGTCAGAAGTTTCTCCTGAAACACGGAGTGATTTAATTCGAATCAGTTCATGGCTTCCACAATGCACTAAGAAAAATGTATGTTTGTTTTGGAAAACCCTTGTACCTCATGCCAAAAACCATCAACAACCCACAGGAGCTGGAAGATGTTGACCAGGAGCATCGCTGGAGAGGGATTCTCGAGATTCTGGAGCTTCATTTCAGCGAGCAACATCGCAAAGTTAATCAATACCTGTGGAAACAAGCAATGATTATGTTTCTTCTTTAACTGGTTAAAAAAGTACACTTTAATAAAGAAAGAAAAGTTAAGGAATCACAAGAAATCTGAGTGTTACTGACTTCATCTGGCAAATTGCAAAATTTTGACCACAAGAGGGAGCAAAAAACAATAACAATACTCACCCAACCCATCAGGCCTGGGCGCATTTCACAGAAGAACTTGATATCGAAGTTTTTGATGCGGGGATTTAACTCTCTGCCCATGAAGAAATCATAAATGATGTAACCTAGACAAATAAAAAGTATATTTTAAAAATATTTTAAATCTATTATCATATAAATCCTTTCTTGTGATCTCTATAAAATGATTTTTTTTGAAGTAGGACTGCAACTAACGATTATTATTTCGATTAAGTGATGAATTGGCTATAAAAAATAAAAAAGGCATTAATTTCCAACCCTTTATTCAAATACAGAACTGACAGTGCAAAAAATCAAGTGCAAAAAAATGGACTTACACAAAAAACATACACATACATATGCTTTACATCTGCCAAATATATAGGCTTTTTAAAAATAAAGTGCACAAAAATATGTATATTTTTGTTTAAAGGGACCTGAGCTGTCAGAACAATAAATCATTTATAAAAAATAAAGAAAAATACAAATCAGAAAACTTAATAGGATTTGTTTGAACATCAGAATTTGTTCTCTACACTACACTCGCACACACTCACAAACTTGTGTTTTGTTTTGTTTTTGTGTCAACAAAATAGGAAGTCAGTCAACGCAGCTTGATCTCACACTAGTGGTCTTACCAGAGTTTCCTCCAGGAGCGAGCTCGTCTTCAGACGCCCAGCGGGAGCGGACGAACAGATAGACGCTGAGAAGAGTGACGATGAGCAGGGCCGAAGTGCAGAACTGCAGGAAGTGAGCATGGATGTAGCTGAGATCCACCCCCTGGTACACGGCAACACCTACTACCACAGCCGTGAGGAGGAGTGCATAGAAACCTGACAGAGAACAGAATCTGAGATCGTCAAACAGCTTGCTCACAAATATAGAGTAGTGAAGATTTTACAACCAAACTTAAATAAGCTTCATTTTAGGGTTTTTCAATCAATGTCAAAACAACATTAAATGTATCAACATTGAAGACTGACCATTAATCCTATATTTCAAGGTTTTCCCGTTCTTGAGAGGCATTCCTTCAACGAGCTGTAGGGTGGAGAGATAGAGAGTCATGCAGGATTTACATGTGACCACTAATCTGTGATTATTAACTAAAACTACTAAAAGTTGTTTTTGTTCAATCAAATGTAGCTGAAATAAAATAAAATATTAGATGAAAAACTTTACTTAAAAATGTTGCCATGGCAATGAACTCAACTATTTTTAAAGTTTAAGTACTAAATTGACTAAAACTGAAATAAAAAATAAAGCTAAATAGAAATATATAAAAATTATAAAAATGACAAAAGCACATGCACAAAACGAATTCAACATTTTAATAAATATTATAATAGTATATAAATAATACAAAACAAATAACATTGGTATAGTGCTGTCATGTTTGATAAAAAACAAGCTTATTAATCTTAGTATTCTGCATCATACAAAGGATTTTCCTAATATTTCAATCATTATGACTAAAATCATGTTATGAGTAAATTTACAGTACATTTATGCATTTCGCCGACGCTTTTATCCCCAAATATTTTATATATTGCATAACCATGTAGTTAGGAATGTACATATATGAACATTTTGGCCGATACTGATAATTCTTTATTTGAAAGCTAATAACTGATATATTTCCGATAAATCTAAATCCAATTTTTTAAAATAATTTTTGAAAGCCTGATTACAAAAACAAAAGTCTCACCATTAAAAGCCATGTCCCAAGCATTTCAATATAAATCAAATATTTTAAAGTACAGTAGCCTAGTCTAAAAAATCTATTGCCTTACAAATAAATAAAACAATGCCTAAATAATGCGAACAAGTCATTGGACAACATTATCATCTTATTGGACCGATAAAGATAACATTAAAACCGAACATATATCGGCCGATGCTGATATGGGGGCCGATATATCGCGCACCCTACATTTAGTAAAGTGTTTATCCATAATCTAAATGAAAGGGACACAATCAAAAATGATTCATAATAGGGCTGCACGATTAATCGTATTTTAATCGCGATAACGATATCTGCCCCTCTCGATTAATTTTAAATAATTTTTTTTGACATTTGCGTCAAGTCAACACTAGCGTTGATGTTTGTAGTTGCCAGATATAAATTGCTTAAATCCCCCAAAAAAGAGCTTTTTTTTTTTTAACATGTTCTGCCCGGTGTTTTACTTAAGAGATGCATGTCTGTCCCTCACAGCCACGCTTTCATTCCCATTAAAAAGCAAACATGGCACAAGGACTGGGACGGTACTGATTTTTTCTAACTGCGGTTGAAAAGCAAGAAATTCCTGCGGTATGGCGGGCGGGTGTGGTTTTGAAAATTGATCAAAAAACGTTGGTGAGGATGGACGGCGCTCCCCAACTCACGAAAGATCAGAGGTCATTGGTCATAACATTACAAAAGTCAGAAATGCGGGTTTAGAATGTTAAATTATTGCTAGGCAATCAGGTCTTTTTTGTTTAATAAAAACCCAGAATCATCTTGAAATAATCTGTTTAACCTCAAACTCAGGGAAAAGCACTGGAATTTTTAGATCCTATCATAATTACCCTTAAGCTGCTGGAAATGAAACCAGATGTTTTCCAGAGAGGCTCTTTATCGGCATGCCACCTCTAGTGATTAATCTAATTTAGCCTGCTTCACTGCAGCTAACAGGCAAAGCAGAAACAAGAGCCACAGAGTTATGTGGTCATGAGCCTAAACCCGGGTCACGAGGAGTCATGTGATTGGGGACCGTACCTTTCCGACAGGGAGCAGGGAGAGGAAGGCCTGGAAGAGAAGCCAGAGCAGGACGATGCCAAAGACCTGAGTGTCCCAGAGAGACTGAAGGGTAGGAAGCTCAAGAGGAAAGCTCTGGAGACTGGCATCCTTCTGCCCAGAGAGAATGAGCAGCGCCAACACAGCCAAGGGCAACAGAAACATCAGTAAGAACACACCTGAAAGAGAGGAGGAAAAGGGGCTGCTTTATTATAATCTTAACCAATGATTTATTTTAAATACGCCTGAAAATAGGGGGAAGTGCACAAAAATAATCAGAGAATTTCAGACAAGAATTAATTATTAATATTTACCTGTTTGCTTTACTGTGGACTTAATGTTTTAATTTTGTACTTATGTTAGTCATTTAGTTTCATGACATAATACTAGATAGATGTTGATAAAAAATGGTAAAAGACATTTTAAAATGCTCTGGTAAACATTTTGCCCCAAAGATGTGTGCTGCGAATTTCTACACAGTACAAAAGTACATTAAATCACTGACAAGACTCACCAACTCTTCCACCAAACTCCAGATCAGTTGTCTTGATGGCAGCAGGTGTTTTAGTTTGCGATAATGCCTCTGTCTCTTCCTTTTTCTCCATCTCTACTGCCTTGCCATCGCCCTGATCCTTCCTGCGCCGTAGATTGTAGCGTCCGCCTGCCTGGTTCTCTGATTCAGTCTCTGTCTTCTGCCGAACATTACAATGAGTCAAGACAGCATACTAAATGTGAACACTTTATTTACTGAACACAAAAGAATACAAACCAATTAAAAAACTAAATAATTTCACACCCATAAAAACAGAAACAGACGGCTGTTCAAAAGTTTAGGATTAGTAAAAGAAATTAATACTTTTATTTTTATTTGATGCATGGCCAAAAGTGACAGTAAAGACATCTATGATACAAAAATGTTTCTATTTCAAACAAAAATATTAAGCAAGAAACACAACTGTTTTCAACATTGATAATAATAAGAATGATTATACTAGAATGATTTCTGAAGGATCATGTGCCACTGAAGACTGGAGAAATGGATGCTGAAAATTCAGCTTTGCCATCACAGGAATAAATAGCATTTTGAAATATATTAAAGGGGTCCTATTATGCTTTTTCAACTTTAGTTTGTGTGTAATATTCCTTTTTGAGAATAAAAAAGATCTGCAAGGTCACAAAGCTTAAAGTCCACCCCAATGGGACATATTTTATTTAACATTTAATTATTTAATCCACTTTTCAAGAACTACAATGAACGGCTCGTTTGGACTACAACACGATTTTCCGGGCTTTAAGAAGTCATAATGTTCCTCATTTAAATAATCCTCTCTGTCTTGAATAGGGGTGTCCCCGACTAAGGATTTTCATAGTCGAATCAGAATCGTCAAGTCTTCCCTATAGTCGACTAATAGTCGAATCGTGTGTGTGGGGTTAGGGAGGGGGCGGGGCTTTAACATTTTAAAGCCGCGATGTACTGAACATCACACAAATATATATAAAAAAATGTAGAAAAACATTTCGGATAAAAACAACTAAGAAATAACATAAATAACTGCAGAGAGGCCACACTGCAGACAGGATTTGCATTTCACATGCTAATCAAATTTAATCGGCTAAATTGCCTGTGCGAGCAGGGTCTAAGTACCTACAGAGCGCAACATATATGCACCGAAAAATAATCGACAATTAATTTACAGAATTAAATTAGAACAGAATGAACCTTTCTAAAAAAAACAACAACGAAATAAGTCTGAATCAAGTCACAAGATGCAGAACAAATGTGTGCAAAGTGCCTAAAGTGCAGGGGGACATATATTCAAAACACAAGCCACAAATAGTTAAATTAGATTACCCTGAGTGATCAATAAATTAAAAAATAAATAAAGATATTATTAAAATATCGAAAGTATAGCCAGAATGGTCAACTTTGTCTTTTTACCTGCAGAGACAACAATAAACGCTGACCTTGAGTGACAGTTTATCTAAACATGTTCACAGCATCCAAAAATCAAATTAGAAACGGCTGAAGTTTTTTTAAATCACTTTCACTCTGTCTGTGTTTCTGTGTCCGTTTGAGTCTTTTCAAATTGTGTGCGCGGATAAAATACATTCTAAAACGCTTAACATGAAAAACGTTTAACGGCTTAATGTCCTAAGACAGTTATATTAAAAGATCAAATTCTATACACACCTTATTAATAAAGCATACTGTATAGCCTACAGAAAAGCAGATGAGCCCAGAGTATGAACGCAACGCGTTTAATTAAACGCTAATTTTCCTCCTATTGAAAACCGTTTTTATAAAGAAAACGCTTTCTATAGGAGGATCACGTTGCATTCATATTCTGGGTTCATCTGCTTATCTGCACATTGTGTGGTTTCTTAATGAGGTAGCCTACTATACGTTAATTAAGCCATGTAAAAGTGCCCCAGCGTTTTAAAAGCTTTTTTCACATTAAACGTTTTAGAATGTCCAGAGGAAAACCAACTGACCTGCAGAAGTGCGATCATGGTTTTCCTGATGCTAAATACAGTCTGGGAAAATATCCTTTCTGATGGTGTGCATCCACTCTTTAGATTTTCTTATCCCAGACATTTTTAAAGATTTAAATCCCTGCCGCCAAAACGCTCCTTTATCGGTCACGTATCGAAAGTGAAACTTAAATCTGTCACGGGGTGTTTGGATTTATTCATGCACGCTAAAAAAAATTATTTAAAGCTTCTTCCTTTGCACATTTGTATTTACAGCATTATCATAATAGGCTCCTATATTAACGTATTGACAGAAAACCGATAGTTCTATGTGAAATCAGACATTGAGCACCCTTATAACCTCTGCGAAGATTCAACTGTGAGATTGGTAGTCGAATCAGGCTCCTCCTATCGATGCATCAAATCTTCGACTGTTCGGGGTCACCCCTAGTCTTGAATAAGCAAAAAAGCGGACGAGCTGCTGCTATGTCAAAGAGACGCTGTTTTTCCACAACTCATTTGTTTGACCTTCCTTAAGGCTGATGAATTAAGAGTGGTTAAAATGTATTTTATATTTATTTTGAACATTATAATCCTGATGTTTATCTGTGCACAGCACATTTTACAGAGAAAAGCTTCCAGAACCAAGATGCTGGCTACGCACATAAGCTTCTCCTGAAACGGTAGCAGTTTCCACTTTGTCGGGACAATCTGTTGTTTATAGATCACAACTTGTAAGTATGTCTTATCATTTGTAGTTGCATTTTCTATGAACAGTTCTAATTATAAGTTGTATGTTGCTACACTCGCCTGTTAGCCAACATTAGTGTTGATATAGTGTTGTTTACTATAGCTTTTGTAAGGCTGTTCTCCGCCCCTTAGGAAAATGAAACATGTTTTTGTGACCGATTACTGTTTGTATAACCAGTTTTCCGACATATATCATGATTAAATGGGGATAACATCGTATCTATAATTAATAAGTAAAACATACCACTCTGAAACATCCTGTGAAATCCGTGCTTGCAAAGTCCGTACAAGAAATCTGTTCTGCACTGTCCTCTTGTTAGTGTTTCGAAATTGCCGCCATCCTTTATATTTACACTAGAGAAAAACGCAGTTATGTAGGGGCGGGACATTTCCCGAACACGTGCTAAGCGTTGCCAAACACAACAACCTGGGCCAGCTAACCAACCACAGCACATTTCGTATTTCGGAGGGAGGGGCTTCATAGAAAACTACGCATTCGGGATAGACTGGGAAGAGAGGAGCAGTAATAATTTAAAATATGTGAAAAATAATGCGTTTTTTGAACTATCAAGCATGAAAACATATCCTAGTACACCCCAAAAACAAAATCAAGACTTTGTAAAAGGACATAATAGGACCCCTTTAAAACAGTTAAAATTGCAACAATAAATAACTGCAGCCCTGGTAAACACACAAAAGAATTCTTTCAAAAGCATTTTACAAACCCCAAACATGTGAACTGTAGTGTTTATGTGTTACGGCCCCTTAAAACCACTGCTTCCCAATTTGAAAAACTCTAGTGTGAATAAAATAAAAATATGTGCATCATGCTTTGACTCAATGTTTCAGTGGCAATCGATCTCACTGTCAGTCTAAGTCAAGAAATGTTACTATTTTGTGGCCGCACAACTGTAAGGGTAAAGCAGCTGGGTCATGCTTTGTAAAGCCCATTCAACTGTCCCCATGAGGAGAAACATGCTGAAAAGCGTGAGGGTATGATTAAACAGAAACCACTGTCAGCTTTAGCTTTGTGTGCACAACTAAATGGGCTCCTGTCACATATGAGAGGCACAACATGCATGCATCATGACATTCCAACCTTCACTAGACCAGTTTCTAACATATAGACCCATACCTCAATGATTGTGGAAGCTGTATTATCTGTATTATTTTCTTCTTTCTTCTCATTTTTGCTGTTGCTATTGTTCTCATGTTTCATCGGCTGAGAGAGATGACAGTCAAGCACACGTGAGGTGAACCCATGAGGAAAGACAAATAAGATAACAGCATTAAAAGGATTGGGTTAATGGCTCTGAATTAGATTAAACTCCTACACTTAAAATCAACGTAAGAATGCCATCATATTTCACAATTTTACAGTTTTTACTGTATTTCTTAAATGCATCCTGGTGAGAACAAAAGACTTCTTTGAAAAAGAGACTATAGAGAGTGTGTGAATCTGAACATCCTGGGTTAGACAAATCATGCAAAGAGAAAGAAAGAAATAAAACGAGCGTGTGTTTGTCTTGTCCTAACAAATGAGTGTCCTTACCATGGGTGTGAGTCGGACCTCCAGCACTTCTTTGAGTTTGTCCCTTTGCACTTGCACATCTGTGGTGCGAGAGGAAGATCGACGGGACGTCCTAGCAGGAGAACGGGAGCGACTACGACGTGGGCGTCCCGGTGAGCGAGAGCGGGATCTGGACCGAGAGCGTGTAGCACCCTGCTTAAATATGGCCATGCTCTGCAATAAAGAAAACAATATCCACAAGACACTGCAAGTTAAGTTCAGTTAAATCTCTATTTAACTGCTATTTTCAGAGGCATGGATTAGAACCTAGAAATTAATAAAGTTTTAGGATTTTGAAACCTTTGAAGAAATATTATGACATTATGAAACATTCTGCTCACTTTCTAGGTCACTAAAGTAATCACATAAGAAAATTTGTCTTTGATCACGTGAACTCATTTGTAAAGATGGTCATATGTTTTGGCTTTAACTGTAGCACAAGAAGCCATTTAAATCATTCTCAAATCAAGCTGGAGAACATGTCAGAGAGAGGTTTCATACCGTGATGTCAGATTCCTTCAGCTCCAGCTCAGTACCATCTTTGTAGATGACGGTGTAGAGCCGATTCTTGTTGTCGTAACTCAGTACCTTGACCTCATAATAAAGGTTACTGCCAGGCCAGCGGCCCATTACAGTATCTCCATTTTGAAACCTTGTAGCCGGCATTCTTGTTTACCTACAAAACAATTGACACAAGATAAAAGGTCTGCATCCCAACCAATTCACCATGTTTTTCCGCCCACAGGAATCGGATTAGTATGATAACATTGTGCATTCTTATGGCCTTTCCAGTTTAACGAACTACTAAACAACATAACAATCTGGAAATTACATACTAGAAACTAAATGCATCAACACTGACTTAATGATAGTATTATGCAGCAGTGCAGTCCTTAAAGATGAAGTCAAGTGTGTAATTTCTGTGCCAATAGAATCACCAAACTGATTTTTCAACTGGTTTAAGCCAAGCGTGCCGCACAAGCGCTGAAAAGTGAAGCCAAAGGGTTTCGATCGCCCCCCGGTGACCGGTCCTAGTATAGCCCATGTTATTCAACGGGACGTGAGACCAACTGAACAATTCAATTACACTTCACATATCTTTTTCCAAAGATAGTTTTGTCATTTACTGTAGTTTTTATCACGCTGATGTAATTTCAAGTGTTTGTTTTTAAAATAAGTTTGTTTTTAGTTAGTTATTTAACGCTATAAAAACGGCGCTGTGACGTAAATGATTGACAGCTGTGTTCTCTGAGCAAAGTAGTCACTGAAGCAACAACAGACTTTTTTCCGGGATCTTTGGATGACTGAGGAGATTGGAGCTTTAAAGTGAATATCTAAATTTCTATAATTAATTATTTCACACCGACATGGGTTGCTCTGCAGTAGAGGCGTGTGCTTGTGATTGATTCAGCGAGAGTGAGGGCGGGACGTTGATTTCGCGGCTTTACTTCCTGCTCACTACTGCGCATGTCTGGTCTCGAAATCGCAACTGCGCAGACTCAAGTCCCAAGATGTCAGCGCCATATCGAGACAAAGACGGCTTCACTTCTCGCCAATGGAAGAGAGCGAAGGGGCGTCGTCCATCTTTTTTTACAGTCTATGGTTTAAGCACGTCTTACAAGACCTAAGGAACTACAGATGGTAAAACAAAGTTTTGATTAGGGCTGCAACAACTAATCGATAAAATCGATTATAATCGATTATGAAAATCGTTGTCAACGAATGTCATTATCGATTAGTTGGTCTGCTTACGTCACGGGGAGCGTTTACTGGTACGCACACACACGCAAGGTCTCTCCCTCAGGCGCTCTGCCGAGCGCGCGCGCTACACGGTTTGGAGCAGTCTCTGTCTCGCATGCGCTTTCTAGATTTCGGGAGTTTGAACTAATTCGCGGGCATCAGCGAGCCGCAATCAATATGCGGGAGACTCCCGGGACTTCCGGGATGTCTGTATTTTGTCTCGAGCATCAGGTTGTGCAATCAGTTCGCTCCCAACGTAAGTGATGGATTAAAATAGCGCTACCGCAGAAATAGGTTAAATTAAAACGGTGTTTACAAAGTGAAGCATTAAATACAAAGGCAGTTAATAACAGCAGCAGTAAAATATTGTTTTTTAGTCACTGTACTCAGTGGTTTTCAGCGAATGCTTGTGCACTAATGCATAATTTCTCCTGTCCTTTACTCAAGCCTGTTAGCTTGCTGGGTAACGTTACCTCCATTCCGTTCTCTTTTTATAGCATTTGTCTACTAAGTTTTAATTGTTTTTCAAACGCGATCTACTGCGGCTCTACATTCACACAATTGTTTTCAGTCGTTCTATATTTATTTAATCAATTTATCCTTATATTATATTATTTTCTATATTATATATATAATATAGGCCTATATTATATTCTTTATCCTTATATTCCTTATATATAATTAATTTTAAATAAAAATTAAATGAATTATATATTTTAGATGTTTTTAGGTTGTTTTTAGTTCAGATATTCACATCTGAACAACATGTCTGTGTAAATTTGTTTTAACAAAAATTTTGTTAAAACATAATATGTTGGATATCATTTTTTTAACAATAATCATGTTTGTCAACTTGCCATCAGCAATTATCATTAAAAACAATGCAAATATTGATATTAGTAAAACTCAATGTGTGGCTTTTGCACTTTTTAAAGTACACTTTTACACATAAATACCCTGATTTACGGTTTTATTTAGTTATAATAAAAAAAAAATCTAATTTAATTTCTATCCGATTAATCGATTAATCGAAAAAATAATCGTCCGATTAATCGATTATCAAAATAATCGTTAGTTGCAGCCCTAGTTTTGATGTAAACAAAGTGCCACAATGAATAGCTTACTTACAGTTGTCTCTGCATATTAGGCTGGGATTTACATGGGAAAAGCACACATCACATCACCTTAAAAAAACACAATGCACATGAGCATGTGTGCTTCAAAACAAACTAACAATCTAAATTCTTTCTAGACCTAAAGATTCTGTGTGAATATTTCAGACATGTTCAATGGTAAACCCATGAGGGAAACACCAGAGTAGCTGCATGTGGCCTGATGACAATGAAGCGGTGATGTCAGCTGCCATCTCAGAAGTGCTGATGGGCCTGAATTACACATCCACACTGTACTCTGTGCACCCGCACTATTGTTGAGCTCTCAATGGCCTTTATGAGAGGGATTCTACTATCACACAGGTAACAAGCTAACCAAAGAGATGACTTTTACTATCCAGCCACAAAAACAATCCATAAAGAAAGACCCATAGTAATTACTAGTAATAGAATTGTTTATACACATTCACACTTTTCTACTCAACCGGTTCTTTAATTTTGTATCTACAGATAATTTGGCCCATTTGGTGGATCTCTAAGCAGGAATAGTGTCCAAAAACAACATTACACAGTACATTCCAACAAAACAAAACTGTTTTGTCTGCATTATTACTTAACTTTTTAGACATTCATTCTCAAATGAAATAGTATTCAAGCTTAAAAACGGCAAAACAAGATTTAAAAAAAATAGAACAAGTGTGCAACTATTTTTACTGCAATACACTTTGCATAAATAATATATTAATATATAATAAATAAATAAATTATAATAATGTATTCATAATGCAGATTTTTTTCATTGTTGCAGTCTAACGATTATGCTTTATTATTATTATCATCAAATTATATATTTAAACTGTAAAAAAAAACTATCACTTCACCACTGGAAGACAGTAATGCTTGGTGCTGATTAAAAATAATAATAATAGAGGTTTAGAAATCCTTGCAAAGAAATTTTGTTGTGATGACCAAACACCACCATAACATGAAGCAGTTTTCTTACCACCAACACTAATGATTTTAACACTTAAGCAAGGCCAGAAACATATGTGCGAGTAAAAATTCCACTCACACATATAGAACCATAGGCTATTTAGCAGAGTCAAGCAGGCACACTCCATTATAGGAAACACCCAAAAATTCTTATTAAAACCACATGAAAAGTACAGCACATATAAGCATAAGTCATCTATCCTAAACCATCTAATCCCATGAACACATTCCAGACATTCTTGAACCAGAAAACACTGACACACACCCAACAGAGTTGAAGTCCAGCACTGCAGAAATCCCATGTGCTTCCAGAGTTAAAGTTAAACTACAGAGCAAAAGATTTAAACTGTGTGAATGTGAGTGGGCGGGGTCTTTTGCCTTTTGTTACGCAAATGTAATGGCACAAGAGGACACACGCGCGCTTTACTATCACTGCCAGCGGCTATTCAAATTAAAATTTACCACAGAAAATCTGACTTGTTTAACTCAACAGTATGCCAGACACTGAGCACATTTGTAAAATTTTAATTGCACATTTACAGACCAACGAAATAACTTAGCTTTGGCGGACTGAACATACATCCTGAAATATTTAGCCTAATACAAAAAAGTCAGTAAAATACATTTATATTGTGTGTGTATACTTTGCGTTTTCCATGTGATACGGAGACACACAGAGCATCCAGGTGCTGTTCCTTTAACACAGCAAAAGAATGACAGGAATGGAGGGAAAACGTCATGTATTCAAACCATTGTCAGTCCGCATGCGAGAGGCTCATAACACAGCAACATTAAATCATTATTAATAAACAACGAGCACAGAAACCAACTGTTATAATGAGCGAGTGGTTTGTTTAACACATATTCACTACCAAACTACAGCCAAAAGACCAGTAAAAGTGGTTCTTTAGCGCAAAAGAGTGGAATGACTCACTTGCACTTTTGTGCACATACAAGATAATGAAACCGAAAGGTCCAATATGAAGTAAGACATTAACTTAAACAGATATTAAAAAAGAATGCAGAATTTAATTGTGGAGATAAAACATACGAGTTGTGTGGACGACAATAAATGCGCGCCGTGCCCAAGTTTCCTGTGTAACGAGCCGGCTGGAAATCGAGTTATCATTCAAATCCAACACCAAAACAATGATAAACAGCTTTATTCACTTAGATAAACAGTATAAGTGTTTGGTACATTATATGCAGAAAGTAGTGAATGTTAAAAGCAATATATTAATGTTTAACGTTACCTCATAAAGCAAGAGTTTTGCGGGCGGACCGAGCGCTGATCAAGTTCTGTACCGTTAACTACGCAGTCACAATAAAGGCATTTCCAGACAAAAACATTAAACATGCAAAGTGAATTCATTAAGATGTCTTACCTGCAATCGATCTTAATCTCCTAATATTAACTAAAGCGTATCCACAGAACTTAATAAAATAAAGAATATTGTTTTAAAAACTGTCCCCCGCTTTGAATACGTTCCTCCCTCCGTGACCGCTCAACCTACCAGCGTCCTTGAGGGCGGGAAACTCTCTGATTGGCTGTCGAGTCCTGTTTTTAAATTCATGAATTTTCTGATTGGACGGCGGAGAGGTTTGCGTGAGCGTTGATTGGAGACGAGCCATTTGAGTTCGAAAGGTTTTACAAAATGGAGTCTTGTCTTGCGAGACAGATCCATAGACATCATATAGATGTATGATGTTTATGGCCAGATCAGTGAGATACAGGATGGACAACCGACGTCATAGGTTGTGCTTCTACCACGAAAGGTTTATTGTAAATGTTAAATAAATATACTTAATTAACATAATGTTTATTTAACTGGAGTTGACGTTAAAAACGGGAATTTTTCAGATGTTCGCGTTGGATGGTTATGCTTTGAAATACATAAACCAACAACTAAAACGATACGTCTTATATAACCTGTTGGATTTTGGATGTTTTCTGTTTTTAATTTTATTTTCAGATTTATAATGTTCATAAATGCTTTTAATCTTCAACTTCTGGTTTATCATGTTGATTGAAAGGTATTTCTATATTAAAATACAGAACCTTGTTTTGCCGTTATGGTATATTAAGCTAAGTTAACTTAAGTTACTTGTAACGTTATCTTTGTCAATAGCAAATGTGGTTGCCTAACGTTAAGTTACCTTAGAAAACAAAACTAAATAAGATGATCACTATAAAGTTTAGCGTGAAAACCACAGACGATTACATTTTAAAGTAATATATGGGTCAATAACGGATAAGGATTTAAAATGTGAAAAAAAAAAAACTGGCAAAAAAATTCGAATTTTAGAACTTTCTATACTTATTAGACTGTTGTGTATGTAATGCAATGACATGTACACATTTCAAGAATTTAATTAACCTTTTTTTGGTGAATCAGATCTTTTCCCCCATGAAAATGTCATTCCTGGGTAACAATGAATTTTTAAATTTATAACATTTCTACCATTGTTGGTATATACAATGTATATGCCAACTGATAGCCTACTGATATTCATAATTGGAATAGCCTACTGATATTGTTAATTGGAGCTCAACAAACAATTAGTGCTCGGAAAACTACATTTTAATCACAATATAATATAATCAATTTGGGATTTTATATAGACATGGGTTCATTTTGGGAATGAACCAATTCCCCCCCCCCCCCCCCCCCCCCCAAAAAGCTGGAAAATGTTTAAATATGTTTTCCAATAACGTAAACAAAACTTGTTTTATACTTAACTCAACAAAATACAGAATTGTGTAATCTAACACACAATTATGGGTTAAATTAATTTGCATGATTTAAAAAGGCCTACTTAGCTTTCAGCCTACAATTTTTAATCATGTGAACTTATAACTTCGTAGGGCAACTAACATTGTGAAGTTATGAGTAATATAAATCTTATATTGAATGTAATTTCTATAAATGACTACATAATATGATTCCAATATCTTTTTTTTTTACAATAAACTGCTTAATTTAGAAAAATAATCAGTTTGCAGTCTTATTGACCAATCAAACGTGTTCATCACAAACCAGCTTTTCTTAGGTTATGCTGAAGAGTAGGTGCACAGCAGATATAGTCTCACTCAGTTTCCGTTTTTGCAAAGTTGCACTGCTACATATGACTTCGGGTGAACTGTAGCATTGCCTTTACATGCTCAGTCCTGGAGCTGTCTCGATTTGTGCATATTAGTGCTTGAACAGCCAGTAGCTGCTTTCTGGGCTGGTAAGATTGCACTGGAGCTGTGTTTAAGAGGAGTATGTTGTTCTAGTACGATTCGCTGAACTCATCTTTAGTCGCAGTTTTAGTTCAGTCCTGCCTTCTTCCTGTTTGTCACAACGGAACAGTGCAGCAGCAAACAGAAAAGCAGCATTTGCCTTTGATGAGGTGTGAAAGTTGAAGTTATGTCATGTTAAATAAGGTGCAAATGAGTAAGAAAGTCAAATAGGCTTTCGAATCTTACAAAGATAAGATTTGAGTGGATTTTAATAATCTGAATGCAATTTAATAAATCCCTTCATGATGTGTTTGTTGCTTTGAAAGGAAAATACAGGGAAGTAAAACATGTGGTTTGTCATGTAATCAATTTTTGCTTTTTAATTAATAAATAAATGCAAACAGCAATGTATTGCAATTTTTATTTAATTTGCTCAAACAAAACAATGTTAGCATGTAAGAAACTTCTAATTAACATGAAAACAGTATGGTACAACATGAACGATAAAAAAGAGACTGAAAATTGCATTACAAGGACATTCAGTTGAATCTGACCATCAGTCTGCTCATATCGAATCTCAGTGTGCTGACAACTCCATCAATGTTTTCCTAATATTGTTCAACTGATATCCACCACGACAAAGATCATATCTCAGATTCCACCAGCATACATGGTGTTAACCATAACACAATCCACACTGTAATGCAACTGAAAAAATGACACCGAGAAAATAATGTGAATGCATGTTTGATTTTAAACAAAGATCGTAAGTGTCCTTTGTAACTCACTGAAGCAAAATGCAAAACAAATGAATAAAGTTATGGCAGGCCCTAAATTAATACTCTCTATATATACGCTTTTACATTTTTGACATATCAAATGCAACTTCCGAACAAGGCACAAACCATGAAGATCACAAACCGGTTTATCCAGGAATGAATCAACCCTGATCAAAACATTTTGCTTAACCTAGAGACCGATCAACAATAGTTATTTGTCGTCAAAACCTAGGGATCTGGAGAGTGTGACGTTCTAGAGATAACCGTTTAGCTTTGGTGATTACTGCCGATCACAAAGTGCCGGCCGTCTTGTCAGCAATAGAATCATTTGAACTTCTACGGGTTTTTAAAGTGCAATCAATGCTGTAAACACTCTATTCAAACGTTCTAATTCCTTGAGAGATTATTTGAGTGATGGTATTAAACTACGCAAGTGAGAAAAAAAAACTATGAAGGATTGACAAGTGAGCATGGCATGGGGGAAATGGATAACTGAGGAAAAATCTGATCTGAGAGAACGTCACAAATGTTCTCCATTATTCTCCTCAAAATTTGCACAGCCTATAATCACACTTCATGTTTGTAGAAAGATTTCGGTCTTAAAAAGCACATTTCCCAATAAAAGTTCCCTAACAAAAGTGTGTTGGAAGATAAAGCCCCTCTGAAAAACAGCCAAGTGACTTCCGGTGTGCAGAAAGGTAAAACAATAAATGATTGGACAAAAAAAAAGTCCCACTTATTAAGCTGTGATGTGCTGCTTGGCCCTCATTAGACACTCCAGACTTGTTTAGTTGGATAATACTCCATTCAAAATGAATAATTTACCATACATGATCTTTCACATACTTGAATCCAAAGGAAAATGAGTATAATGTCATACCCCTGCAAATTTATTATGGCTATAAAGAGGTGTCTGTTGTGAACTGCACTTTTGAGAATGCGCATGGAGAACATTCATACAGTTTGATGGCAGAGTGGATGATCGATCAAAAAACAAAGAAAAAATGCGTAACAATGCTACACTTATTGCTTATGAACTGAAAACAAAATTATTTTTCGTGGCAACCATTTTTCCCATACCGTTCATAAGAAGACATGCACTGAAATCGAAAGAAATACGTAAAGAGCCTACGGTGAATAAAAAGTTCATACTATTTCTGGTTAGCACTATCTACAGATAACGTCTGTGCTGACGTTGACGTCAACCTTAACTTCGATTGGCTGAGAGGATTTTGGTAGAGAGCTACAATGATGTACAGTAGAAAGGCATTGTCCTTCGTGATCTTCCCGAACACTTAGCGAACACACAAGACAAAGAAGGTATACAGATAACAGTGGCTCATTAGAGACAGCCTGTCGAGCATTCACTTTTGAAAAGAGAAGTCTGAATAATAATGGAAACCGACCAAAAGCGCGAGTAAGCTACCTGATGTGGTCATGGCGTACATTAGAACAGGTTGACTGAATGACTTGCAGGTATAATGTTTATTTTGTCATCATTTTAATGTACATATTCTGGTTAAAATAGTAGGAAGACAAGCTTTAGAGTCCTGCAGCAATAGACCATACTCGTTTAGTTGGCCAGATTCAAGGTTTTGCTCTATACAAGGCCAACTGAGTTAACGTTACTTCACCACCATCACCATTACCACTTTTTAAAGTCATAAACAAAGCCTGCCCTTTGCTAAACAATGTGCCGTAGAATGAATGTCATCTGCTTGATTTACACTTTCACTCTTCAATGGTTAATACATTTTGTAATTCAGTAATAGTTTGTCTATTTTCTTTCCACAGTAAAAGTCATCCATTGCATACTGACAGTCACTTCCTTAAGACTGTGTCCTGACTTCCCTCAAGATGGGGCTTTTGGTGTATGGCGTCGCTTTGAGGCGTCTGGTTATCCTCTCGCTGATACGCCTCCTTGTGCCCCCCCCCCCCCACGCTCAAAGTTTGTCTTTCCCGGCATCATACTTGACAGATCCACCGAATTAACATGGTTATTGTGATCACCACTGGTTAAAACTGTAATTTTCCATTTTCATTGCTTTTGAGATAACTGAAGCTGACCTCTGAAGAGACAGATTGTGGTTAAAAAATACAGGTGCATCTCATCCTCCTATGCAGAGTTTGACTTGCCCAACTCCTCCCTGATTGCTGAAAACACAAAGACGACAAAAGAATTAGGCACAATCCTGGCCAGATCTGGAGATTAGTTACATTTGACAAAAAACATCTTACAGTCAAAGGTTTAAACACCTAATCATTCATTATTACTTTTTAAAATATGTTAAAACAATAGTGATGTCACTAAAACTATGAAAGAACACCGAAAGGTAATATTGGAATATGGCATGTTGTGACCAAAAACTGGACACTTGCTATTTCACTACTCATTCCAGCTCATGCATTTTTAATTGAAATTTTGTAAAGACAATTTAATTTGAATAAAATGAATTAATAGTTGAAATGCATTTATGCATTTATAAATGTATTTATTTCTAAATTTAATTAAAATAAATAAATAAATTTTATATATATATATATATATATATATATATATATATATAAATTCAGAAATATAAAATAATATATTCTCCAAAAAAATACTATTCATTATTAGCCTAGATTACAGAATATTATTTATAAAAGAAAAATATATTTGTATAAAAAAATTATTACTAATTTAAAATAAATTAGCCACAGTTTACCTAAATTTCCGCTAGATTTCCTTTAACTTTTAATTGAGGGAAATAAGGGAATTATTTTATAATTATTATTATCATTTTATTATTATTATTAACAACAACAACATTATCAAGCATTTAACCATAGGCCTTTAAATCAAAATGTTTTAAGATCATGAGAAACAAATTACAACTTTTGACTGTGAGTGTTGAGTATTTTGTTTCTAAAAATAATTAAAAACCTCAATCTGCATCATATATTGTGGCAATACAGTGCAATAAAATGTTACCATCAATAAGTTCTTCTTTCAGCTTTGATAGTTCCTTCCTCATCTCTTCTAGAATGTCCTAAAAAGAAAATCAATACATTAAGAATTTGCTGAGAATACTGTTTGTTATATACAAATCAAAAAGAGAACTGTTTTCAGGTCAATTAGATTGCGTACAAGACTAGAATATATACACTAGAATGCAAGAGAAATTAGATGCCATAAGGACATTGTGTCAAGTAAAAATACTGACGTGACCCTTTGCAATGAGTTCTTAATATAATGCAGCTATTATATCAAATGCAGCTATAAACGTATTGAATGACAAGAGATACAGATGAGTAGGTGTATGCTATAACATCAACACTCAAGTCAATTTAAATGCAGCTGCTATTAGTAACTCTTCAACAACAAAAACACACTCTAAGCACTTGGCGGGGGAAAAGTTGAGGCAGACAGAGCTGACCGACCCGAGTAACTGTGTCCTCAGATAAGTGAGACTCCTACATATGTCTTTCATATCTAACATGCTCATTCATAGACAAGGGAGGTACAGTATTGCATTTGAAAAGAGGACTACATTTCTACACACCCACAAAAGCTAGCACTTTCAACCAGTAATTCGCCCTCAGTTTTTTAGGAAGTGCTGTGATGAGAAATTGTACCACTAGCTTTGGTAACACTGCCAAAGTATTGAGGAAGTGAACAGCCCCTCTATCAAACCCGAAGGACTAAAAGGTTAAACGAGTTTCAGTTCAAGTTAGTTACTTGTAGGTTTTGAGAAGTACCTGTTTCAATCTGTCGTAGTCAAGAGCTTCTGTTGGCACCCCATTGGCACTTATGGATCCGGTAGGAGTTGGTGTAGACCTTGGTCTAAGAAGAAAAGATATGGTGTGAAGCAAAGCTATTTTAGTCGCAGAAGTCGACACTATGCAGTCAAGATGCAAGGCAGAAGTTAAGTTACACTTTAACGGTCATTTCAGTTGCTGTGTAAATCTACACTGTTTCAGCAACCAATTACAATCGGTGATTCAAAGAATATACACAGCATTAACATGGGAAAAACGTAAGATGTGTGAGGAAAATGCAGGATATTTCAGATGAAATTGTTGTACTGAAAAGGAAATTCACACATCCAGATACATATGCATAACTGGGTGACATGAAAATGAGCCTTGAGAGGAGCTGCAAATTCATCAAAACCAACAAATTCATAAAGTCAACCCCAACAAAAATGGCACAGCAAACCAAAAGCTTGAGACAGGATTCACACTTCAAAATACACAATGCAGCTGCCGTATCACACCCATGCTTGTCTGAAGCTGAATCAGACACGATACTATTGCCAACACAATAATCACCATAGGGTAGAACATGGGAAATGAGGGAAATGACGCTTTATCTATCCCATCGGAAAAGAAATGAATGCTGAACAGTGGGTTGCCTTGAGTAGAAAGGAAGTAGAAGTCAAGCGGATAAGAACATTGTGACAGCTTAAAAGTCAAACAAATTTCAGAGCAAAACTTATGTGTGAGATACAAGCGTGTACAGCCCGAAGGCTTTGTATCAAAGCTTTCTGCATTTTATATGTGAAAGGATAAACCAAATTAAATGCACATTTGTGGGGGGAGGGGGTAGCATGTTATCTTTGAAACCAGGTGGACAAAATGGCAAGAGTAGACAAATGCTCCAGCTTTCTGATATGACCTTTGACGACACCTAGTACTTCACAATATATCAGGACGCTCTAATAATGATACAATGGTTAATCCTGCATGGCTTCCTTCCCATTAGAAACATTTAAAAAGGTGTTTCTCTAGAAGTATGTACACTTTATTTTAACAGGAGGTGATTTTTATTACAATTAACCGATTTTTTTTGAGGATTATATAGTTAATATATTTTTATTAGGCCTTAATTTACTTTACATTATACATAGATTTTATTGTTTCACTCTTGTCCCATAAGTGAAATTATAATAAACCATTTTAACATTTATATTGTGTGAAAATTATTTATATACACTACCACTCAAAAGTTAGAGGCGGTTTGAAAGAAGCCTCTTATCAAGCCAGCATTTATTTGATGACAAATACAGTAAAAACTGTACTATTGTAAAATTTAAAATAACCAATTTCTGTTTTAGTATATTTTAAAATGTAATTTATTCCTGTGATGGCAAAGCAGAATTTTCAGCATCATTACTCAGTCATCTGTGTCACATGATCCTTCAGAAATCATTGTAATGTGCTTATTTGGTATTCTATATTCATTTATTATTATTATTATTATTATATGTATATGTATATAAAAGCAGCAGGGACACATTCATGGTGATTATATTGTTGGCAACAGCAAAATCTTTGTGTGTGAAAAAAAACCCAGAATAACTATAGACAATCACTGCAGCAACCCTCATCCTATTTAAAGAGCACTCTCAGCAAACAAAGCCTAGGAGATCTCAAACTAGCCTCTTATACCTGTTTAAGGAATCATAGTACTTGTCAGTACCCATCTGATTTCTCCATGGTGTGTCCCGTCTGTGAGAGTAAAGAGACTAACCAGGTCAGAGGTCAATAGTGTGGATGTGAACTATTTATTTTCATAGTAATCTTCTGAAAGCAGGAGGTCTAATTTAGATGAAAGGAGAAATATTTCTATTTCAGTGTAGCCCTACTGAAAGGTACTTCAATAATTTGTATAATTGTATGTGGAAATGCCTGAATTGACGGCATATACTATGTAAAAAAATAAGCGAATCCGTAAAAAAATGCGGAACAGCTCTGGTACACACAGATCTGATGAGAAGCAACAACACTGTGCTTTAGTGATGTAAAGCACGGGACCCGACTGCCTGCATTCTGACATGCGATTGTGAGCAGGCCTCCGGCCACAAGCACGTGATGCAAAGCAGTCGAAGCAACAATAATTCAATTTAGCTTTAAGAAAGCGGGACCTGCCGAAGAGTCTCAAAAGCTGGACATTTTTCTTCAAAAGGCACTATGAATTGGTGGATGTATAACATGCGAATTATTACCTTCCAATGACTGGTGATTTGCTACCATTCATGGTGTTTGTCCTCTCCCAAGGCTTTCTGGGCATATCTGTAAAAGAAATGCAATGTTACATTTTATGATATTCTCTTATTTTTTAAATAGCCGTGATTCTCCAATGGTTTAGCTTGAAGACCCAGTTAAAAAAATTAACTGCACAGGCTCAACAATATGCTAAATTATTAACATGAGATGGACTGAACAGCTGCCAAGAGTAGCCAGTGTTAGATGACTATGCACTAAAATACTTTGACTGAACAACAAACAAAAGATATGGGAAACATCGCCTACCTTTTAAAAGTTAATAAACCCATTTATTTTGCTAACCTAATGATTCATAAGCAGCATTATTATTTGGTTTTATCATTTATTTTTAGCATTGCTTTCCCCTTGCTTACCTGGTGTGCTACAGGCTGACACTTTTGGAGTTATGGTAGCCTCAATGTCATCCTAATGGAGAAATAAAAAATATCTATTATTGAAAATCCATCACATAAACTGTATGATCATATCGATAAAATTAAGAGTAGTCTATATGTACAGGTTTAGCCAGAAACTGTAAACAGCTGAATGAGGCATTATATTAACTCACAGCTTTCTGTTCAGGCTCTGGTGATGATCCCTTCTCAGCAATTCTTCTCCTGTATCAAATCAATGGTACATATTCTTACATTTTATTTCATAGCTGGCTATGTTACAACATTACTGATAATTGACCTCAGAAAAGCAGAATAGAGTAATTTCCAAGACTAATCATTGTTTGAAAACATTCTGGCATTAGACATATAAGACATATAGAGACATATTAAGCACGTAATTTACCTCCTGGCCAGCAGGGCGCTCATCTCCTCCATTAGACCACCTCCGCCTCCAGGTAAGAGACCATTCCCACGGGTTGCCTCGGGTTTGGCACCACCAGAACTCACCGCTGGTCCTGCTGCTGGAGCCAGGGGCTCATCACTCTACAGTGACATAGGATTTGGTATTGAACATGTTTAGCATTTCTGATGAAGACGTTATCCGTTTTAAGGCATTCATTTACTTCAAGCAAAACAAACTGATCTGATGTAATTTCGAACAAAATCAGGCCAAAGCGAAAGTTTGTTTGGATTTTGTTTCGGAGTTCGAAACAGCTTGTCAAGGTAAACACCTTTGAACTACCACTGGTCCATATGTGTGTTATGAGGCTCTGCCGCCCCTTGACATGAAAATCTTCATCGGTTCGTTTCTTACATTTACATTTACTCATTTAGCTGACGCTTTTATCCTGTATTTCAGAGGTCGCACGCCTCTGAAGCAACTAGGGGTTAAGTGTCTTGCTCAGGGACACATTGGTGTCTCACAGTTGATTCGAACTCGGGTCTCTCACACCAAAGGCATGTGTCTTATCCACTGCGCCATCACCACCCCATTTCTTCTGTTCAGTCCGTTGACATCTGCCGCAAGTAAAAATTGACACCGACACTGTCTTTTCATGTAATACTGTAAAGCTGTTCGCTTTAAAGCAATCTATTGTATAAAGTGCTATATATATAAACGTGATGTGACTTGACTGGAGAGCCGAATTGCAGAGCTTGTGCAAAGACAATCCACATTGCTATAGATCTTATTCACAGCAGCGCCATCTTTGATTTTTAATGCGAATGAAAGTGAGGCTGTGAGGGATAGACAAAGGCCCTGTCCAAAATGGCACACTTCATGTGCACTTTCGGTCTTACAATTAATGGACATGCGCACATGGCAGCCAGTCCATGAGACAGTAGGGTTTTTGACATTTTAGGTCTCAGAAGGGTGCTCGCAAGAACCACAGCAGACTTCTTCCCAACAGTCAAAGCGGCGTTACGTCACGAAAGTGCGGACTCGTAGGAAGACAGCGAGTGTTTAGGGTGCCATTTGGGACAGGGCCATACTCTCTTCAGTGGGTTGTACTGTCAATTCATTTTTGGATTGTTTTGCAGATGAAACACTGCAAAATTATCTTCCCAAGTAATTTCCCTAAACAGAAAAAAAACTCATGAAAACATTAGCTGTGGAAAAATATAAGTGATCTATTTATACAGCCTTTTTACAGCGGATTCCATTGAAAACACCGCAAGTCGCTTTCATATCTGTAATGGCGCTGCTCTGAATAAGGTCTAAGATCATATGCTTTTTAACTGCTGTTTTCTCACTGCTGTCATTTGTGGTGGTGTTTTTTTTGTTGTTGTTATTGAGAGGAAAGCGCGCAGCACATATTTACATATTCATCTAACCCCCTCTTCCAGTAGTGTATTCTATCAGTATTCCGATGCAAAGGTATTTCAAACTTTTTTTTACCCCTAAGCAAAGAGCAAAAAAGAACTTCGCCATTAGTATATCAGGACCTTTAGGGCACAGTGTTAATACATTTCAGGTGTAATTTAATGCAAATGGGAGTTTTACAGGCCTAAATCTCTTACCCTTGGCACTTTCTTTAGCTTGGCTCCAGCAAGGGCGGCTGCGAGCCCAGAGAGGCCCTTGTTCTCATCTGTGGTGGGCGAGGGGGTGAACAGACCCGAGGGTAAAGGTGGGGCAGGGGGTGGAGGTGGTGCTGGTGGCGGAGCCTGACCTGAGGCTGGAGGTGGTGGCCCAGGGGGAGGGGGAGGCCCTGTTGGGGTAAGCGTGGGGGGCAGAGGTGGTGGGGGAGGAGGGGGAGGTGGAGGTCCAGCAGTGGTGGGAGTCACAGTGGAGCTGGGAGGGAGGGGTGGTGGGGGTGGAGGAGTTGGCATCCCCTGCGTTGAATCTGTAGGGATAAATAAAAAAAGAACATAAATAGTTAGGGCCAGTCTTTGTAACTACCTGTACTGATCAGTTAAACTTTGATTTGTTCTACATTTAGGACTGTTTTAACTTTTTTTTGCATTGTGAAATAGATTATTACATTCAGAATGAGCTAAATGGATGTCAGCACAATAATATAATATAATACAATAATATAATATAACATAATTATTCACATCCAAAGCTCATTCATAATAGTGAACACAGACAGATGACACTAATACATGATTGTCCATAGCTGATGATCATTATAACATCATACACAAAGAAGAAACTGATGATTTATGGGAATATGAAAGAAATTATGTACATAAATGTAACAAAATGCAGAGATGTAATTGGGGGTGATGGTTTCATCCCATCTAATCCTTAAAATGTAACTTAAAGCTGATGTTGCATCACTATGTATAAAGAGTAAAAATCTTCACAATTTAGGAAGGTATCAGCCTGACTATTTTTCACATTTGGCTTTTTTGGGGCATAAACAGCTGATGTATGCGACATGCATGCCTGCCAAACACACTCAAGTTAATCATATTAGTGTGTAGAATTTAGCTCAGTGTCAAGCTGTACCATGCATATGAAGTGTGAAGTCTAAAACCTCTTCTATAAATAATTCAGAGGTAGAGCTGATCTTATTTCTTTCATTGCTGATCCTCTGACCTCATATGAAAATCTCTACCTATTGTATGCAGTTTGTAACAAACCTAGTCAAAGATGAAAAAGGATTATTATTTCCATTTCATTTAAACATTTCTTTTTAAAATAAGGATGTCTCATGAATCAAATTTGTGAATGTGAATAATAAACAGAGGATGTGGGGCGGCCAGTTATAGATCATGTAAAGCTTACTGTGCATTGACAGATCACTTGTACATGCTAACATCAAGAACTTCTTTACCATAAACCAATAATCAGAATGAGATGGTTGTGATAAACTCCAGAAAAAAGGATGAGAACTAAAGCGAAGACATCCGCTTAACAATATATGAGACTCAATTCAAAGTTTCAAGAGAGAGTGGAGATGTGTTTTCATGCCATGCCATATCACACCATTACAGGCCACACAAACGAGCATTCATCAGACCGATGATCACAGGAACCAGTACAACCCAACAGACAAGACAAAACAGCAAAACATTTCCTGAGGACTTTCATATTGAGCCAACAAGCAATCGATAGTAGCCAATTGCAGCCAAAAGCAACCCAGCTCAACATGGCAGGCCCCCTCCTCGAACCCCAATTAGCGGGTTAGTGGAGGCTGAGCGACACAGAAGAGGCCTTACCCGGCTGGCTGGGGAAGTCAGCAGGCTGAGTGGGCGGCTCTGGAGCAACGGAGCAGGAGTCTCCCAACCCAGAGTTTACAGAGTGCTCAGCAGAGGCGGGGAAGGCTGTGGAAGGAGAAGGGAGAACAGCAGGCTGGGGTGAGGGACAAGACACAAGGGGAGCGATGGGCAAGGTGGGTGAGGGAGAGTACAGGGGCGGTGGAGGGGGTGGCGTCGGGGGTGAAGAGAATGGCTGACCCGAGACGGGGGATGAGGTGTGGAAGTGAAGCGAGGTGGGCGGCCCGTTGGGCGCCGAGATGGGCGAAGGGGGTTTCTGGGAGAGCGGACTGGGGGTTGGGATTACGATCATCGGGCGAGGGCCGGTTGCCTTGCCCGGGGGGCTGCTGATCATGACCGGAGGAGAAGGCGGTAAGGGAGTGAAATTGTTAGCCGTCCAGATGACAGATTTGGAGGCCGGAGCTAAAGGAGGAGGAGCTGGGGCAGGGGGCGGTGGTGTGGGCGGGGCAGGTTGTCTGCGAGGGACAGTGGCGTAATGAGGCAGGACCGGGTGGAAGGCGGAGCCTAGCGAAGTGGCGAATCGGGAGGCCGAGTGACGCAGGGGCGGGGTTGGAGGAGTGGCTGTGGAGGGCAATGGCGTCGGTGGAGGGTAACTGGGTGTGGAAGGAGAGACTGGTAAGGAGGAGGTGGTCTTGTTGTATTCTGGAGGTGGAGGAGTGTAGAGGGTGCTTTCAAATGCTGCACACAACCGGAGGACAGGACAGGACAGGAGGGAGGTAGCAGCAACCGTGCAAAGGGAAAGAACACAAGACAAAGAGAGAAAGAGGGGAAGGAGACAGAAGAGAGAAAGGGGGCAAATGAAGCAAGAAAACCAGCAGAGACCTACAAGTCCATCATATGTTCTTATTTCTGTCTATGAACAGGGAACACACTGGAATTAGTACAATCGGTTAGCTGTGAAAACATCATGAACTGGAAAAGATAGATCAACTCCAACACATGGGCAAAATGTTACACAAACATCCTGTTTAGCATGTAGTACTTTCAGGAGACGGCACCGAAGGGTTACTGTAACTCCTGGATGCACGTGAGGTTAGGGTCTCAGTATCATCACATGCCTGCTAAAGGCTAGTCATCCACTCTCTGCATGCCAAGAAAATTATAATGAATAAAAGTTATGTTAATGAAAACTTTTTTTTGCACTTTATACGGTCTAATATCGCATTAAAATCTGAATGGGTTCAAACTAATTCAACCCAATACTCCACTGAAAATTTCCACTGAAACAACATCATTGGTGAATCAGGAGCCGTGTACAAAATCACAAAAAGCATTAAAAGTATTAAAAATGTTGGGGTCAGTAATGTTTTTTTTAAATGTTTTTAAAAGTATCTTATGCTCATAAAAAAGTAAAAACAGTGATATTGCAAAATGTTATTACAATTTAAAATATCTCTCTATTTTAATATATTGCATGTAATTTATTCCTGTGATATCAAAGCTGAATTTCTGACATCATTACTTTTATCATTACTAATATGCTGACATGGTCCTCAAGAAACATTTCTGATTATTATAAGTGTTGAAAACAGTTGTGCTGCTTCATATTTTTGTGGAATCTGATATACATTTTCTTTGATGAATATAAAGATCAGCATTTATTTGAGAAAAAAAGTAACTTTTTTAACATTAACCGTTTATTAACATTGTAAATGTCTTTACTGTCACTTTTGATAAATTGAAAGCATTCTTGCTGAATGAAAGCATTAATTAGCCATATATTTATGGGTGTTTATGTAGGAAATGCATGTAAACTCATTTTTTGGTTTATAGAGAGTCTGCACTGTAAGAGTCACTGCCTGCCATATGTTGGCGCAATCTTTCTGCTCCAGTGATTCTCATAAGCAGCCTGCAGACACAGCTGCCCTCCTGCTGCGTGAAGCCCACCACGCCCCCTGAGCACTCTTCAAAATACACGTCAACACACAGGCAAACACAAATTATCATGCCCTACATTCAGGTTATTAACCCTTTCCCATTGTTCAAGATGATTTCATGACTTGAGTGCAGCTTTTTTCCTTGTTTAACGATAATGTACCCTATTTGTACCTTACTTTCTTCCATTTCACTGGCCTCCTCTGCGTTTGCACACTATTAGCTTTGACAAGCAGACCACATGACCCATGATGTAATGTAGTATGTTCACCAGAGTGACTTAATGAAATTCTTCCACTCCTAAAGCACAGGCGGTCACATGGCAAGACCAATCGGCTGTGCTCTTTGGAATAATCCAACTTTATTAAATCAACTTGTGACTAGGGATCCTCACTCACATACACAGTTTTTTATACTAATGCGTATTTATTTACAAATTATTGCATATCATGCGCTGAAGTGAAGAACCTTTAGCAAAAAGTTTTGGCTATTGTTATCTATTTACACTTTCCATTAAGTTGAAGTGCCTGTTTTCAATTATCCCTACTAGTGCCTTGACTAATGATACAGATTTTGTTGCACCCATCCGGCAGAATCTCAGGGTATTTATTTGATAATCCTTCTCCCAGACATGACGCAGAAGCCACAGTCAAGACAATATCCACCAAAAATACAACTCCCATACAGAAAGACTTCATAACAACAGAACTCAATTAAGTGTCAATTCTACAGTCAGAATAAAACATTAAGAGCACCTGCGAGTCAATACTGCAGTGAAAAACACATCAGCTGCCGACTAGCTGCACAATGATTTCTTTAAGTATTTTTTTTAAAAAGGACACTGAAAACATTTATGCGAGCCTTCCTTGAGAACTTTTGGGAGTATGTAAAGTGAATATCACTGAGGACCTGTCAATATTTACAATTCATTACAATTGAATAAAGCTTTAGTTTTCTGTAAAAATTTAAATTTTCACAAATCTGACTGCCAGTATGTTAATGTGTAATTGAACCAGTTGAGTTGAGTAGTAATTTAGGTTCAATATATCCCTGAGCAAACTATACCGTATTTAAAAGGTTTATGACTTGGTACTGATGTACTTTTGGCATTCCTCTGTGGAATATTGCATCTTGCTTTATCCAAAGTACAACATCATTGGCATATAATACAGAATTTCTGATGCAAATATCACACATGCACCATGCTCAAATGTTTAACACTTGAATGACAATTATGCCCATCAAAGCCTGATGCCTGGCTACTCATACAGTGTCTGTGGAAAAAACATCCCCTCCCCCATGTGTATTTCACAGTAAGTCAAAATGTACCTTATTTACTTTCTTATTGCAAGTTCCTTGTGAACTTACTGTGAACTATTCATAGGTGTATGTTATTCTAAAGCAAAAGAAACTTTGTAAAATCTAAAAACTTTCCTTTTCTGCTAATCGTATTTATACAGGCTATTGGATAATGTTAACCAATAGCCAAATAGCTATTAAGCCAATGTTTTAGCAAACTTGAATTCAGTCTGAATACATGCACACTTTCACGATCCAATCTAATACAGATGGAAAAAAAACATGTCCGACATTTTTTTCCAACTGAATATCCTGTTTATATCAGACCCATGTCAAATTACAAAAGCAAAACAGAATACCGCAACATTCGTATTGCGCTCCATAATCCTAGTGAGCTGTACACAGGAGAGTGTGAGAGAAATGTGTTTAGTCTGTGAGTTCCATCATCTTTCAAGCTGTGGATTCAGATTCTTCCAACATACTGACAGATGGACACGTCAGGAGAAGATCGCCTATTGATGTAATAAGACGCAAGGAGGTAATGTCCCGTCGAACAAGAGGCCAAGCACATACTAAAAATATATTTTACAGCAAGAACAAGAAAAGGAAACATCGAGATGCATTATAGTAGAGATGTACATCTCCAATTTACATCTCCAATTTAATATTTTCCATATTAAAATTAAAATATAAAATTTATTTCCATATTTTATTTATCATTCTTTCCTTTTACTATATTGTTGTGGTGCTGCTTACATTCACTTCAACATTAAATAATGGATTTAACATTGACAAGAATTACATTTATTTGAGTTTTTGCGAATGTGGCGAGTTATTTTTAGCCAAAGTACAACAGATATTTAATATGTTGTTTATCGGTTATCAGCCATAGTATGAAAACAATTAGCCGCCAGAACTGTAATATCGGTGCATCCCCAGTTCGAACACATAGTTAACATAAAAGAATAACATTAAAATTAGTTTAATGTTAGTTTAATCTTAACCCTTATTTCTAATGTACACTAACAGCATTTCACAGGCATTTGCATGCTCAGCAACAGAAGTAACACCACATATATTGTTAGTTTATGTTAAAACCTCATTCATATTTTGACCTCAACCCATCCTGTCTACATCTTATCAGTCAGTCCTGTCTATAAAAAGACGTTGGAGAAGATAAAGATGCTCACCGGCGTTGGAGATGCGTCTCCCTCTCTCCCAGTCCATCTGCTCTCTGTCCAGCTGCTCTTGGTGCTCCCTATCTTGCTTCTCTCTCTCCGCACGCTCTCTCTCCATCAGCTCCCGCTCGGCGCGCTCCCGTTCCTGGCGTTCTCGCTCCAGCTGCTCCTGCTCCTGATGCTCACGCTCCAGGCGGTCCAGGCGTTCCTGCTCAGCACGTTCCCTCTCCAGCCGCTCCCGTTCCTGACGTTCCCTCTCGGTGCGCTCCCGATCCAGCATCTCTCGCTCCAGCCGTTCCCGCTCTAGCCGCTCTCGCTCCAGTCGTTCCCGCTCTTGCTCCTTCTGACGCTGGAGCTCCTGCAGCTGCCTGAGGACACGGAGCAGAAGGGAATGAGTTAGTGTTCAGATGTCAACTTTTTACATCTTTAACAACCACGCCACAACACCGCATTAGCAAATTCTGATTTGGTTTAGGTAGCTATGGTACCATACACTACCTTTCAAAATTTAGGGGGCAGTAAGAATTGTTTTTTTTTAAAGAAATTAACTTTTATTCAGCAAGGGCACAAAAAAATTGATCAAAAGTGACAAAGACTACAAAACGTTTTCAATAAATACCGTTCTTTTAACCATTAATTAAAGAATCCTGTGTGGGGGGGGGGGGGGCGACTTTCAACATTGATAATAATAATAAATTTTTCTTTCACTAAATCAGGATATTAGAATGATTTCTGAAGGATCATGTGACACTCAAGACTGTAGTAATGCCAGCATTGCCATCACAGAAAGAAATTGCATTTTACAATATATTAAAATGGAAAAAAGTAATTCTTAAATTGTAATTTCACAGTCATTTTTTTACCGTTTTTACTGTATTTTTGATCCAATAAATGCAGCCGCTGGAATCATAAGAGACATCTTTCAAAAACATTTAAAAAAATCCTACAGACACCAAACTTTTAAATGGTGGTGTATAATTATAAAAAAATATAAATAAAATAAAGTAATCTAGTTTATGTGCAAGTGCAGCTGGACAAGCCTAAAAATATTTTGTGCTAGATATATTTGATCTAAATAAAGAATATTAATAATGCCACAGTTAGATTTTTATAGATGATTGAAAAGTAACCTTGAGGAACAGTTTTGGTCTGTTTAAATTTCCGTCAGTGTAGCAGGAGCTTATTTGTAAAACAGCTGTTTGGGGCCGTTAACAAGATGGCCTCACAGGGCTTTTGGGACATTTTCAGTTATAAACACTTTATAGGCTTTTATAGAAAAAGAAAATATAAAAAAAATGATTTGCTTTCTTCCAGATACGGAGACAGCTGATCACTAAAATCGCAGTACATCACATCACACACTAGATGGCAGCACGCTCAAATGGGTCACAAGAGGTGCGAGAAGTGCCAACTTCAGCATCAGACCAGCTCGCCTGCAGATGTTCTGCTAAGTAAGGGTTTATGAAAGATTTGCTTGTCAGTCCTCTTGTGCTTAATCAGCATCCAGCACAGAATTCCAGTGTGTAATTACATTAGAGAGCCAGATACATTTAGACTGTGGAGAGCAGGCACAGTAAATGAAGAAAAACAGGCTGTTTGCAGCTCTGGCTCTGAAACTGGACAGATGGACCTAACTTGAAGACGAAAGGGCAGAACAAACTGAAGAGCATTCATGAATGCAAGCAAATCAAAAGCAAAGAGCTTCACAGCATAAAGAGGACATGGTGTATTATAAGGAGTTAAACTCCAAGTCATCATTTAAGGATCATCATCCAGGTTTTTGTACACAATTTCCACAATATTTTACTTTACTTATAATAATTTCACAAACCCAAAGCACTACAAAACAAATAAATATTGTATTTTATAAAATTTAATACTCCAAACACAATGATATATTAATAATATAATACATGCAAGTAAACAGATAAGCAAATAAATTAGTGCTGTCATATTGATTAATCGCACCTAACATAAAAGTTTGTTTACACATGTGTGTGTGTGTGTGTGTGTGTGAGAGTGTGTGTGTCTGTGTATATATATATGTACACACATATGTATAAATTTGTGTATAAGCAGTATATATATATATATATATATATATATATATATATATATATATACACACACACACACACACACACACACACAGACGTACTATAAAATATTTATATAAAAATAATAATATATACACACGTAAACAATTTTTCATTTTTTTTTATCTTAGATGAGATTAATTGCAATTAATTGATTTGAAAGCACTAAAATAAATAAATGATAAAAACAAATGAACAAATCACACACACATACAGACCTGGTTTCCATGTTTTATGGGGACTTTCCATAGACAATGTTCTTTATACTGTACAAACTATATATTCTATCCCCTTACAGTAACCCTACCTCAAAACCTACCCATCACAGAAAACTTTCTGCATTTTGACATTTTCAAAAAACATCCCTTGTATGATTTATAATCCGTTTTCCTCATGGGGATCAAAAAAATTCCTCACAAGGACAAGGATTTTGGATATTGCCATTTTTGTGGGGACATTTTGTTCATGTAATGTAGGGTTTACCAGGACCAGGATGGAATAACCATTAAGGATCTCCTTTTGTGCTCACTGAATATATTTTCTGCCAGATTTCAGCTGTCATGGGAAAATGTATGATAAATAATCGTCATTGGGGTTTGCATTAAGACAGGTGATCCTGTTCTAGCCATCTGTCAACTAATCTCCCACACGTATTTTTGCATGAATGGGCGTATGTGATATCATTTCCTGGGACCTTGCCAGACACACCTTCCACTCAGTATAACAGTCTACGCCATGACAAATATCAGCTCAGGTGCACACAGCATGCCTCCACAAGTTTCCAAAGAAGAGAATAAGATGGGGAAAACCACACCCCAGACGTTTAAAAGACCCTTTGAGAAGAGCACGTTTACACCTAAGGCTCCAACTGACACGGTCACACCTGCTACGATATAGTCACTCCTGCTGTATCATCAGTCCTGTCACCGAAACAAACCTCAAATCTCAGAACTAAACAATTCACAGTACCATGTTGAAACGGCAGTAGTTCTGTTCACTTACACTAATAGCACTTGAAATCTTTTTCTAATTAGGCTTTTCAGATATCTTCAGATAACTGATCAATGTTTGCCTCAAATCTGACTTGATGGTTTTTTATTGCAATATTGAATGATTTAATATATCTTTAAAGTAAAAGCAGCAAGAGAAAATGCTTTGCAATATTTCACTTCATTCTAACTGTAAGGTCATTGTCTTTTCAACAGACCTTATGACAGCGGTTACTTAACTACGCCCACCAATTTTAAACCATATGTCCGTCAAACAAAATGACGACAAGTAATTTCCTAAATTGGAACTAGTGATAAAGGTGCTCTAAGCCAGTGGTTCCCAATCTTTTTTTGTCTGAGACCCCTTTTTCCCAAGAAAATATTTTCTTCACATTTAATGATATTGTCACTCTTGTAAGCTTGCAGTTTTTAAACAAACATTATGTTTATTACTATAACCAGATATGTTTATGCACAAAAAATAGCATATAATATTGAAAATACTATAACAAAAACATCAGTAGGCCACAAAACGTAAGCCTAGGAGTAGCCTATTTATTGGCCCTATTTGAAAGGCAATAACAAAAATATCAGTATTCACACTGGTGTGTAGGGAAAAAAATAATATAGGCTATAACAAAATGACTGGTGTCTGGGACCTCGTTGAAAACACATTGTTTTGGTCAGCCAGGGGATCATGAATAAAATTAGCTAATGTAATATGATCGTTTGGCACTCTAGCGATTAATAAACATGCGTTTATTAACAGAATAATGCGTCTTGCGGAAGAACATTGTAGCCGGAGCTACTTCTCTCTGTTTATGTCTATGACGAGTCACGCAGACACCGTCACTGGGCTACACCGCAGCGATGCGACCCGAACCAGTGTAAAATAGTCCCAATATAAACACTTATTATAGGTGTACCATAGTGACTCAGGATAAGACAAAAACCTTTAAATAAGCCTGAAGGACTTGATTAGCTGGATCAGGTGTGTTTAATCAGAGTTGAAGCTAAACTCTGCAGGGCTGTGGCTCTCCAGGAACTGAGTTTGACACCCCTGCTCTAAGCGAGGTCACGTTTTTTAGGCTGAAACATTTTTGTCACACACAGCAAACATCTCCTCACTATCCGCTAGCTGCCTGTCCCATGAACACACTGTAAAAAAACACGGTCTCTGTAGACAGCCCAGGCTCCACAAACAGCAAGAAAAACAAACTGGGCTAACCCGCACCACGAAACATGTCAAACTGTCCAGCCAATAACCGACAAGAATGATTTGAGGGTGGGGGTTGGGGGGTTAGTGGAGGTGCACATGAAGGGGGGAGTGGAGGAGAGAGAAGCATGAAGAGGGAAGTTAGCAAGAGGAGAGATGTCCTAGACAACGACTAACGTTAGAATTATATTCTCATGAATTTTGATATGGCCGAGACACGACCAAAGAGATGACGTTCCGATGAACAAATAGCAAAGAAGAGAGAAAAGGAGAAGGAACGCGTGAAGTCCCGAATTTACATCGGAAAAGCCTGTTTCATGAAGCACGGAAGGGAGGGACGGGATGAGGAGGAGGAGGGAGGGTCGAGCTAGACTCTGTTTTGTTTGACAATACTTCGATTCGTCAACAAGAAGTGACGTCACCCAACATCAATTAGAGCACCTTTAATGAAAACTGCCCAAACACACACACACCTTAACAGTCTGTTTATTTAATGGAGTGAACATTGCGGAATCACAGAAGTTTAAAAAGATCATAATTCTGATCCCACACTTGCATTTTTTGAGATGACCAAGTGATTTTGGGAATGGAACGAACAAAACTTAATTAGCCACTCTGGATATTCAAATTACATGTGCCATAAAACAACTTTTTAACATGGTTAACAAATTTGCCAAAATGAAAGCTTGACAAACAAAATGGTAGATAGCAACCAGGCTTCAAGTGCAACGATTAGGGGCCTTTTACAAGACTAAAAACGGAACACTTGTTATGCGTTTTGGTTGTTTATTTAAACGACAACATCGTTTTGCAAGCCTGAAAACAAAACTGTTTTTTGAAAATTTGTGAAAACGGTGATGTCATGCGCATGCGTATTACGTGTTCCGTCTAAAGGCTCATAGTGATTCTTTACAAAGCGACATCGCCAACTACAATGCATAATACAGCGTTTTCAATCATTTTCGCGGATCCGAGTGAACGGGGATCGTTTCGACAACGTTGTCGTCTGTACACAAAAAAACCGCAAAGGAAAAACTTAGTCTTGTAAACGTACCCTCAGATTGGCTATTTTGGGCTGTCAGTCATTTATCTGTCGTAAGGTCAATTTTAACCACTTTGAGCAAATTTTACACCTGCACCAAGGGTCGGGGCTTAGCAAAGGGTCAGTTGTTCAACATCTGAAACTGATACAAGCGCAGTGGGATGAGTCGAGGGGAATAAAACTATAAAGAGCTAATCATGAATCCACAAGGTCTACTATGAAGACCTTCCAAAAAGAGCTTCCATATGCTTAGTCTACTGCCCGAGTTCTGTATCTGCTTAATTTAGTTGCCTTGTTTCAGAGTTGTTCTTGTACCTGGGTTCCCAGAGGATGTACTCTGAGCCACTCCATTACGAAAGGCTGTTGCGGGGTGGATTGCTGAGAGTGTGTCCCACTTCCCCCAAAATCCCTGCTGGGCCTGAGCCATGCTCTCAGAGATGTAATTAAAGAGCAGAGGAAGCCTCGCTCATGTCTGTGGCACTATATACCGCAAGAGTTCATGGGAGCCATAGCGGAGCCAGCCACAAGTCAACCCTAGAACAGGGTATTGGAACAAGCCCCCTATGGAGAGGAGCGTTGACCGAACACTTAAGAGAAATAAGGTAAAATGGGCATGTGATATTAAAGGTCTATATTTAATTTTAAACATGAGAGCGAGGATGGGTTATGACACATACGGGTCAGGTGAGGTTAACTGTTCATGATGCAACTGCTGTGCAATCCCAGCGTTCCTACACAGATGGAGGGGTCATAATAATATCAAGGGCTTCTTGTTTTCGGAAGCTGCTGAAAATAAACCCAGAACAAACATCACTTTAAACCAAACTGGGGTTTGACCAACAGGAAAAAGGATTTATTGGATCAAATGTGTGCGCTCCTTGTTTCTTAAATAAGAACGACACCGCAGACCTGTTTGCACCATTTCGGTTGAGTGCTTTATTTGTGCCTAGTCACATTGGATACATATGCATTCCCTGGCATAGGAGATCACAACATTCTGAAAATAACAAGCAGCACAAACACTTAAAATTAGAAGCGGGATCTGGTCTCAGGCGAGAGACCGGAAGGGGACAAAATATGACGTTGAGGGGTTCAGTAACCTGCATATTATCTCTTGAGTTGGAACTCATTTTCATGTATGTATGTACCTCTTTATGACCATGTCAGAGAAAACCAGCACCGTGGTTCTTCAACATTTCTATGCATTTACATAATAACCCCTTTCAACAAAACTGGTGGAACTTAAATGTATGTTTTATTGTTCCACCACAATGACATAATGAAGCATGGCTGGGATTGTTCTCATGTTTTGGAGCAGATCAAGACATATGTCAAAGGGCCATTCAGTATTCTTTCAAGGAGAAGTTAAACCTGCCCTGTCAACAAGTCAAAAAGTCCCAATAAAAATAATACAAATGTTCAAATAGCAGGCCAAAGCGATAGCAATTTGGAACCTGCACTAGTTTCAAGCAATTTTACTGCAGTCTAGAGCATTTTGAATATAGGAAACACAACAAGCAATGCAAAATTTGCTTACTTTTTCCCTCTAAAACACCCCCCTTCTAGAGCATGGAATAAGAGCTTTAAAGATAGGAAACATGCAGCAGATCCATTTATTGGCGTCTCTGTTCCTGACATCAGTTACCAAGGAAACAGTAGCTAAGGGAGTGTAGGCGGCTCACAGCCTGATTCAGAATGTCTTCCAACAACTTACTACAACAGATTCTAAAGGCAGTATGACTTCATTGGATTTTAAAACAGGGTGATAATACATTGCAAAACAGAAAAAAGGAGATGCAGATTTCTTTTTTTTTAAATCATTAAAAAATATCTGTATATATTGCATAGAAAATATATAAGTAGGCTATAATAACAGTGGTGCTCATTAAGTCATCGCATTACACTGCAAAAAAACCCCACAATTCTTAAGTATTTTTATTTAATTTTCCAGTAGAAATATTTTAAAATCTTTGAAAAAAGATAACCTTACATTTATTTTCATTATCTTCAGAAAAAAATATTTTTTTTGTCAGTACTTACTCACCCTCAAGTTGTTCCAAACCTGTATGAATTTCTTCCTTCTGTTGAACACAAACTAAGATATTTTGAAGAATGTTGGTAATCAAACAGTTGACGGTAGCCATTGACTTCCATAGCAGGAAAAAAAAATACTATGGAAGTCAATGGGGTTCATCAACTGTTTGATTACCAACATTCTTCAAAATATCTTCATTTGTGTTCAACAGAAGAAAGAAATTCATACAGGTTTGGAACAACTTGAGGGTGGGTAGATGACTTTCACTTTCATTTTGGGGGTGAACTATCCTCTAATACAAACTTATCTTGTTTTAATGTGCACTGGAAGATTTTTTCACTTGTTTTGAGTATAAACTAAACTATAATCTGTTAGTATAGTAACACAAAAATACACTTCTATTCAAATACAGTTATATACAATCTATGAAAGCAAGTTTTATTATTGTACGCAGTATTGCTTTAAGGAAATGCAGCTTGGATTTCCAGTAAGGATTTTCAGCTATTTTACTAAAACCAGTCATTAAAGACTCATTAAAATGCATAAAGATGTAATATGAAGAGTTATGCATATCATTTCCAACTTGAAAAAACCAAAATCATGTATGAAGATTGGTGATATAGAAGAAAATTATAATAAGTAAGCAACGGTAGTCCAAAAGAGGGAAAAATTACTGCAATCTATTACTAAAAAATAATAGTTAAATGTAGAAAAGAGGCCAACATTGATTAAACAATGACAGACCATTGTGAGAAAGTAGGCAGAATGAGCACCATACTGAACTCTTCTCGGCAAGTGCAATTCCCCTCTCTCCTGGAAAAGCCCAGCAATTTGGTTAATGTTGGCTTTGTCCAAGCTAAGCCATATGGTCTCTTTTGCAAGGCTTCCTCCAAAATTTCAAGATTTGGGCTCTCTGATTCTCCCCTATACAGAAGGAAGAACATCTCCGAGAGGCCGGTGCAGCACATCCCGAAGGAGCTCAGAAATCAGGATGAGGGCTTTCTGTAGATGAAGGGTCATTCATAAAGAGATGACAGACATCCGGACGTGGCTGCAGAGCGATTGTGCTGAAGTGTGAAGAAGTGGCGATGATTATGACGATCAGCTTTAAATGATGCCATCAGTCTGTTAATGGCTCCAATCTCGCCCTGCTAGTGGGATACGTTTGGGAAAATGGGCTTTTGTATCTCCACCTGACAGATGTGCTGAAAGCAGATGAACTCAAACCTGTATCAACGTCTTGCTGGCTATTTTTATCCTCCCATTACGCCACTTCATGTATTTTTAATCAAATACTAATAAAGTATATTTTTGGCTCACAGAACACGAGTCGACCCATGTCACTGCGGTCCTGCTGGAGTGAAGATGGAATTAAAACAGCTTGGAGGGAATAAAATAAGCTAAAAACTACAATATCCTGGTGTATGTCCTGGTGACGAGAGACACCGCCAAATATTTAGTTTCCCAGCACGAAAGGGACAAAAATGTAGCATGTTTAAGTACAAGGGACAGCATGCACTTCAACCAAAAAGGGTATAAATTAACCATTTTTGAGGTCGTGCGAGAATTATTTTGTCATCATTTCATTGTGAGGTTTACAAAAATGCTCAAGCCTCTAATTCAAAGCATGTGTGTACTAAAACACTCCACAAAATTAAAAGACAAAAATAAAAGCTAAAAAAATTGCTCTAGAAAGAAACATTCTAGGCCTCAAACATTGTGGTTCTTTTGCACAAACAAACAAAAATGGACACTTGACACTGACTCACACTGAAAGAATTTAGATGTGAAACCACAGAAGACTGAGTGACAAATCCTCTTTAAGTCTCTATTTTAAGTCCCAAACTGCACTTTTCTGTCATTGGGTCAATATATTTGTTGCAGTGAGTATTAGGATATTATGCAACAACAATTTCTTCACACTCATGCATCATTTAAAGGCGGTCTGAAGTGGTGACTTTTTCGAGGTGACTGTTCAGAGAAAATCACCTGGTGTGCTTCGGAAGTAACTAAAATTCCTATAGCATGCTAGTATGTGACACTTATAATAAAGTGACCTAAGCAGCCTTTTGACAAATCTCATTCACACCACCAGAGTCCTCTGGCCTGTCTGACAGCACTACTAATTCATCATCTGACAGTATGCAGATGCCCTGATGGCTGTTTATAAATGACTGTGAGTAACCTGCTTATCATTCCTTTCTTCTGCTCTCCTTCTCAGCTGCATTGTATCAGTTTTGCATCATGAGATGACATCAGACAGTAAGCATGCACCCGGTTCCATTGACTGCAATAGCTAAATATGGCTATGGGCCGGCACGCCACGGCCGGCCGGGTGGGCGGCAGCAGGCCAACTCCATTACACACACTCAAAGACATTCTTTCAGAGAATATGAGCTCTTCACTTTCTGGCTGATCTTACACAGACGGAGGAAAATATCCTTATATGGAGCATTTCCACTATATGTATATTACAACACCTGGCTGACGAACACAATCTGTAGGAATGTATGAATGACAGTTTCGACTTCATATAAAAGGGATAGTTCACCCCAACATTAAACTTATGCCATTTCTTTTATATGTCAGTCAAATACCCAAATCAATCTGAAATTAATTGAGAGTTGAGAATCAAAATCGATTTGTGAATTCAGTGAACCGAAAAAAGTGGCATAAAAATAATAAATAAAAATAATTATAATAAAAAAGTGTTGGCATTGTTCTAGCATTCCTTGAACAATGGGGATTTCAAAGAGATGGATCCAGTATTGTTATTGTTAACTAAAACTATCTTCATTCATTTAAATGCTGGAATATTGTTTTTTAAAAGCTAAATAGAAATATTTTTTAAAAATACCAAAACTTTTACTAAAATAAAAAAGTCAATTTTTGGGACTGGGTCCCATCATGCTTTTTAGCACTCAAACTCACTATATTTCCAGCTTATTTTAATATGACCCAACACTTTCTCTATCATGAAAAATATTTATGCTTAAACTGTGGTCTAAAGTTGCTGTTCTATCAACAGCTTATCCTAAAATTGGGGTCTTGGGGCACCCTATGGCAAAACTGTGAATACATTATATGACCGAAATCTTTTCATTTTCTTTGCAATATAAATTCACACAGTTTACAAAGACTCTGTGACCTTGAATACAAAACAGAGAAAAATCACTTCACAGAACATTTTTTTGAAAAATAGCCAGTTTTGAAGGGAAGGCCAGAGCTATTAAACCCTGCACAGTATCTCTCCAAGAGTGCAGGCATTGTCCGTCCCACACTATTTTAGTGAACTCAAAAACACAACCATGATGTGAAAACTTGACACAGATGATTACAAATCAGTATTGTGTGTGCAGTGTACTGAATCCATGTACACTCCTCAGGCTCTTCACTATGCCGTGGAGCACGTTTGTCTGGAGCAAAAAAGTCAACCAAACAATGTTTGTTATGCAGGACGCGCAACAGTGTCCAACAGTGTCCTCGCCTGGCTTACGACACGCAGGGAATACACCAATAGTTAATGTTTGCACAGGCTGCAGGGGCTCTTTAGATAAAGCCTGTAAAGATTTGAGATCTCTTCTGTAGCAAAGAAGTAGGACATGACCAATGCTGAGTCACCATCAAAAGACTGAGATCAGGTTCAGTATTCTACAGAGCGCCTCAGACTCCTCTGGGTACGTCTCATGGAATGATACATCAATGATGGAGAAACACTCAAGTAACAGAGCTATTGAAGATCTTTCCCTACTCTCCATCAAAGCAAAGGATAATAACTTTCATTAAGTCATTAAGGACAACACAAATTAAAAGGGGGCCTTTTTACATAATAAATGTGGCTGTTCTTACCGTGAATGATGCGTCATGTACGTTAATCTAAAGAAAAAATTGGACAGAAGGATAGTTTTCATAATCTTTCTGCCTCTTTGTAATAATTTTCTGCTAACGCACAGACAAAAGCCACACATTATTAATAAAAATTAAATCACACACTAAATGCACTTAGTTTTTCACCCATGGCTTCTCCATTGTGGCTAAATTTTTGTTAAATAAATAATGACACAGTGTAATATGTCAGGTGCTGTTCATCTAAAATGTTTATATGTATATACACACACATATACGAATATATGGACAGACATATATGTGCGTGTGTATATATATATAAAATATATAATCATCTTTTAGTTAGCAGGTCTTGAAATTAGGTAAATACAATCTCAGATGAACAACAACATGACATACACTGTCATCATTTATTTAACAAAAATAAAGCCAAAATGGAGAAGCCATGGGTGACAAACAAAGTACACCTTATGATTCGACTGCTTGTAGAGCCACTTCTAGCAGCAATAACTTGATGTAATCATTTTCTGTATGACTTTATCAGTCTCTCACATCATCCTGGGGGTATTTTTGCCTCTTCTTTATAACGTTGCTTCATTACTTTGAGGTTTGTGGGCATTTGTTTATGCACAGCTCTCTTAAGGTCTTACCACAGAATTTCAGTCTGGTTGAGGTCTGGACCTTGACTAGTCCTTTGACTAGCAAACCTTAATTCTTTAATTTTTCAGCTATTTGCTGGTAGATTTGCTGGTGTTCTTGGCATCATTGTCTTGTTGCATGGCACAATTTCGGGCCAAGCTTTAGTTGTCGGATAGATGGCTTCACATTTGACTCTAGAATACTTCGGTATACTGTACAGAGGAGATCATGGTCGACTCAATGACTGCAAGGTGCCCAGGTTCTGTGGCTGCAAAACAAGCCCAAATCATCACTCCTCACCACAGTGCTTGACAGGTGGTAGAGGTGTTTGTGCTGATATGCTGTGTTTGGTTATCGCCAAATGTTCGCCAAATCTCCACTTTGGTTTTGTCTGTCCAAAGGATATTGGTTCCAAAAGTCTTGTGGTTGTTCAGATGCAACTTTGCAAATCTAAGCCGTGCTGCCATGTTCTTTTTAGAGAGAAGCAGTTTTCTCTTGGCAACCCTTCCAAACATGCCATACTTTTCCTAATTATACAGTCAAAAAAATTGAACATTTCACGGCCTGTAGAGTCTGAGGTCCGGTACTTGGTTTTTTTTTCTTGCAATTTCCCTGAGCACTGCACGGTCTGACCTTGGGATGAATTTTTTGGGACGTCCACTCCTGGGAAGATTGGCAACTGTCTTAAATGTTTTCCAATTGTGAATAATCTTCCTCATTATAGAATGATGGTTTTCAATTGTATGGAAATGGCCGTATAACACTTCCCAGGTTTTAGGCAGCAACAATTACTTCTAAGATTATTGCTGATGCCTTTCCTCCTTGGCATTGTGTTACACACCCGAATGCTCCAGGACAGCAAACTGCCAAAACTTCTGCTTTTATAGAGGTGGTCATGCTTGCTGATGATCAGTTAATCAAAGGCATTTAATTAGCAGTGCCTGACTGCTACTTACCCTCTTAATTCCTATGACCCTTTTTCATTATATAATAATAGATATAAAATGCCACGTCTAACAACAGCACTTAACTCTTTACCACCCATTGATAGAAATTTCCATAATTTATGAGACAACGCTTGCAAGCCATTGACGGAAATTTCCAGCTTTCCACTGTTATACGGTAGGGGGGGGGGCGCTATTACGCAACTTCTGAAAGAGTACTGAAACTCCTGATCAAAACACAGGCGAAAAAGAAGCAGAAATAAACGCTATCATATGTAAACAGATGCATATGTAAAATAACGCGTCAATATTAAACAGCATATAAATAAAACTGGCTAATGTTATTGAATGAAAAGTTGACCCAGGATGAGGTTTTGGACCGCGACGCTTTGGGAGTGTTGATGGGCTCGATCTACTCCATCTATGTTTTGATCATCATTCTGTATCCAATCTGGATGTAGTCTGACAAAAACGTGTTTTTCCTATTTTTTTATTTTTTTTTATTAAACTTACCAATATTCAAAAAGGAATGCATGAAGCTAGAATAAAAATTGTTTTGTTGTTGTTTAAAGGCAGAGGGTCTGTTCTTTTGATATATTGCATATTCAAATATTCATACAACTGATTATTCTAGGGGCCATGAAACTTTCGTGAAAATGATTAAAAATGCTGGTGGTGGCTGGCAACTTTTTTCAAAAACACTGTCAGGGAAAGAGTTAACATGACTACTGTACACATCATATAGCACAGCCTCTTGGTAACATTTTAAGCCTTACTGCAATAAAATCTAATAAGGATGCAAAAGTTGCCTCAATAGTATGGTATTATTGAAGAGAAAAAGTAGAAAGAAAAAGTCTGTCAAGGAGGCTGAGCTTTGAGCATGTATATTCCAGTCAAGCAGCCTCAACCTTGACTGCTGCTTCCTTTGGGAACTCATTGCAGAAAAGCTTTTCATTAACAAGACCTGGGTTAGTAACAGCCTCCGTCATCCTTTGAAGTCCACAGAATTCTTGATAAAAACACGCTCATGAAAAAGCGAATTCAGAGCTTCAAAGTGGTGATTTAACTGAACTTAGTCCAACAGACATTAACATTACATTGCAACACTATCTGTGTTTGATTCTGCAGTGTGAGGGTTCACCTGGTTCATGTTCTCACCTTCACACATGCAGATGTCAACTCGGAATCTATGAGTGAACATGTTCGCCCATAAGGTGCAAGTTGTTTTGTATTTAAGACTTTAAAGGTGTACTAATCCATTTTCCCCACTAAAACAAATTTCAAAATATTTTGGCAAATACACTATACAAAGCCAAAAATAAGAGCAAGATGACGGTTCTATTGGTATTGGGAAAGCAAATAAGAGACCCTTGAAACAATTTCCTTATCACACCTTCAAATGATGAACAAATAAATGAATCTCATCTGCAGGCTTTTTGATTGATTTAAACTAAAATTGAAACCCTTTGGGTGACTTCTTCACATCAAGACCTATTTGTACTGTTAACTGCAGTCAGTGTCTTTGACATTGGTATTTACCTTCTCTGCACCTCCAGCTCCTCTGGCGAAGGGCCATTCTGCACCTGAGGGGTCTGTCTTGGCAACTGGGGGCCTGTGGAAAGAGGAAAAATCAGAATTAAGCTTCAGTTTTGAAAACTTATGGGAAAGCACTAAGGACATTTAAATCTGATCAATAATGTAAAGTGCACTGGACTGGCCCCAAAAGAGTAACAGAAGACCAGGTTTTAGAGCGAGAGAGAGTAACGGAGCGCTGGCACATCGATCAGGTGTGTTGGACAGCAAGAGATAATTAGGACATTATATATCAGGGAAGGGGAAAAGATTATCTGTAAAAAGAACCATCAGCAGTAGTTCAAGACACTGTGCATTAAAAAAATGGCTAAGCACCAAAATAGAGTCAGAGCCCAGACGAATTACTTAAGGGTGCATTCGAAATTCTGAAAATGTAGTTGAAGTGACATATTTGTCACTTTAACTAAACAAAATGTAACACTATATCATCCTTGTCGGAAGATTTCAACTTTGCTAGAAACACAAGCAAATGCATAACCGTAAAACCATACCAAACAATAAAAATACATTGAAAATAAATAAAATGAAAAAAAAATCATATTAACATATTATAATATGTTATTTATATTAATATTAAAATTAATTATTATTGTCACTATTATCATTATTTTAATATCATTATTATTGTTAGAAATTATATTTATACATTTCTTACAAGAAAATCTAAAATAAAACTAATATTTAAAAACATTTACAAATGAGCAATTAAATGAGCAATTAAAATAGCAACTTTACATCAGAGGATATATGGTTTTATTTTGTGATTTGACTAACATGTATAACTGTATTATCATCAGTGCCAACCCCAGAAAGAAAGACTGAATGATGAGCGCATGCTTGGAATATATCACAGATGGAAATCCAAGCCTTGATATTGCCTTGGGTAAAGAGGCCCTGTTACTTTTGCCAGGTTGGATTTGAGGTTGGAATGAAAGCTTAGCACAAACACAGGACAGGTCTCTGCCGTGACACGATTGACTGATCGATCAATGTGGCATTGTGCAGGTAAGAGAGGTCTGTTTATAAAGTCTGCTCATTACCAGACTACATATGCCCTTCACCATTTCCTGTTTATTTGCTTCTCACAGCATGGCATTGCAAAAACAAAACCTTTTTTATCCTTTCACCTGTTTAACCTGTGTTTTTTCCCCTGCAGTTTGATCATTTTAGTGGGGGAAGGTAGTCTAAATAGCCACATGGTCAAACTATTGACTACATAGCAAAAGGTCTGGTCCATATATCAGATTTGAAACCTTCTGTCCGTCAAAGGAAGAACAGTTAACAGTTTGTTTTGTTTTTACACGTTTTGAATGGAATGTCTGAAAGGGCTTATACCACAATAAAAAATGTAAAAAAACAAAGCACGCTAACATAAACAAAAACATAAAACACATCAAAACATCAAACATAACATTTAACGAACGCAAAAAATAACAAAAATAACAAAACTCAACATAACATACAAACATAAAATCTAAAAAATATAGCAAAACATAAAACTTCAAACATCAAAACAAAACAAAATTTCAAACATAAAACAAACATCAAAAAACATAAATCAACAAAAAACAAAACATAAAACATTTTATATGAAACAAAACAACATAGCAAAACCATAACACATTTACAAAACATAACATTAAACCATAATACATTTACAAACATAACATTAGAAACAAAACAAAAAAACACCATAAAACAGCAAAACACAAAACAACATTTAACATAAAACAACATCTGTCTTGGGATAAAGTCCTTTTTTTAAATCAATATTAAAGTTGGAGCAAAGCAGATCATGGCATGCAATGCACATCGAGTAACAAAGTTAAACTTTACCATAACTAGAAAGAAATGGCTTGCAGAACATGTTAATTGGATTAAACAAGTCTGAATGTAGAATTCTCCTTACAGAACAAGACTCCATGAAAAACATGACATTAGAGCTGAGCCATTCTGGACAAGCCAAGCAGTAATCAAGTCATCTGTCAAATCTAATCTAACATTACAGTTTTGTGCCCCCCTTTAAGAAAGCCAAACGTTCCTGATTGTCCATGCTTGTGTAACCCACTCTACAAATTCCTTCTCAAACGTTCTTTGTCTTTAACACATAAAACACACCTACGCCAGCCTTAATGTGTATGAAAAGGCCCTGTTATATAAGCAAGCACCCTCCATTTCTCTTCCACCCTTGAAACAGAAACAAACATTACAATAAAAATGTGTTGAGCTTATCACAAATTATCAAAGCCAATAAGAATCTAATGATTCAGCAAATTTAGCCACTCCAGAGACTAAGGTCAAACTGTACAAATATTAACTTGATTGGTTATTATGGCCACTTTATGGAGATTTCCAAGTGCAATGACTGCCATTTGAAACACTGACACAAAAGCAAGCATACTTGGCTTATTTAACCCAGCCAATCTGAGCACTTTAAAGGCTGGCTCCGGTCCAAAAGCACTCAGTGTCAGCCTAAATATGAACTGATCCTCCTTTGGTAATGTACTGCTATTAGATCACACACTGATAGCATAAACTCCAATGTACTTCCTACTCTACAAACATGCACAAATAAAATAATACAATTAAAATACAAAATTTTACATAATGTATGTAATTTGTAATAATGTTATTTTTCATTTTATAGCCTAATGTTATCCATTCTAAAAAGATTTAAAAAATGTTTTATCATTATTGGATGCATAATTAAATCGCATCAGTGTATTTACATTTTGCCCCATTTAGCTTACAACTAAAAATGAGTTATTCAACTATTTAACACTACCTATATGTTAATTAGAAATTTCAAAATAAAATGTATCAAAAAATAGTCAATGAAACCAAAGATCATACTCAAACATTATCTTGGTTTAAGTTTCTACTTATCAAAATGGACCAATTATGGACCAACATAAAGCTAAAGAGTCTGAATAGCACCTACATGAGAGGAGGGAACCACCGAACCTCTTCTGACAGCAGATGTACTGTAGAAGCCCATCCTGGTCTTTAGGTGCACTTGTAACAAGTGCGCTAGAGCCGTTCGCATCAACTCCCAAACTGCCATCAATGACTCCATGAGATCTCAGAGAGAGCAGCATGTTGTTCTGCCTACTCCCAAGCAAACACCGCTGTGGTAAAATAAGACCGGACCAATAGGCTGCCAGTTAGACGCTCTGCCACAATGTTCACAGAGCAGGATGTGGTTCACTTATTGCACTTTCCGGACCTGATCAATTATTCATGCCTGGATGGGCGAAGGGTAAAGCGGTCAATGTTACAATCACATCACAACTATTACGATCAGGTGGGTGGAGAAAAACATGAATGTATATAGGCTTAACCCTTTCGAGAAAAAGACAGCAAGAGACGCAGATACAGAAAGACTGAGACTCTGCCTCTGAAACCTACAGTATTAGTGAGCTACCTACAAAATACAATTTAAGATAAACATTTCAGAAAAATTCGAAGAAATTTTTTCCCCCCACACGACGGATCAAATGCGTCTCAGGAAGTCTTTTTAAACACGGACAGGGAGATACATAGCTTGTCTCAAAACCCACAGGATCAAATAATGGGCATGAAATCAAGTTATCGCATGATGACATCAACAACTAAGCTTTCATTTCACAGAGATGGATCATCTGTAAAAAAACACACATTAGGACCACAATGAGTTCAAGGGAGGAAAAATAAACACAATATATATATATATATATATATATATATATATATATATATATATATATATATACACAATCTAATTTTCTACTATTTATTTAAGTTTATTTTTTTGCACTATTTATTATTTTCTAACCAAAAACTTTTGAGGTTAGACTCAATATATATCATATATAGGATCTAATTTTATTACATTTATTTTAGTTTATTTTTTTGCACTATTATTTTCTAACCCAACATGTTTGATGTGGCACTACATCTATTGCCTCATCAGTATAACTGCCACTGCTGTAAACCTCCAAGAATCTTGGTTTTTGCTAGTATGTATCTAAGGGAAACAGTCATATAACTTCATTGATTTTTCAGAGCTCAGCTTACAGTAAAATAAATAGTTTGGTCAGTGTTGTTGAAAACCTGTGTTTCTTTTTTCTTTGGAACAAAACATATATTTTTAAAGATTATTTTGGTCCATACAATACAAGTTAATAAATGCAAAACAACATTGGCCCCATTGACTTTCATTGTATCATCGACCAAAAAATTATTAAGTGTTCTACAGAATAAATAAAGTCATACAGACTTGAAACAAAATGAGGGTAAGTAAATGTGACCGAACATTCATTTTTGGCTGAACTCTTAAGCACTCTTAATCTCTTTAACATTCAAACAGTCACATTAAACAGTCACATTAAACAGTCACATTAAACAGTCACATTAACGCATAAACGCCCCAGGTATGATAAAGTAACAGAAACAGAAAGCAGCTGATTGACAAATGTCCCACAGAGGTCATGGTTGGTCTGGACAAAAATTTATTTACATGGATGTAACAGTGAAGCAACAAATTTACATGAAGTGATTGTCCAAATCCTTAAACATATGAGCAATAATTATTGGGATATTTCCCTTAGCAAGCACCATTAATTGTACACAAAGGCTTGACAATCAGTCCGGGATTAATACACAACCTGTTCTTGAAAGACGAGACAACTTTTTCCTCCTCCGATGTTTTACATATGGGGGAAACAAACATCATCTGACACACAGCCCCAGTCACCTTGTAAATACAACACACAAATCCCCTTATCACTCATATGAGTCGCACAACACGGGCACAAGCCTTCCAATTAATTCCACAGTTGTGTTTCCGCAAATGGGAAATTAGAGTCAAGGGCTACATAATTTTAAGATGAGAAAGCAAACGATAAGTCCTCTAGTTCTAAAACGATTCTGATTGATTATTGAGCAGGTCAGAGAACCGGTTAAATGTGATGTTATTAAACCGAAAGTCTGGGACCTAAAAATAGTAGTAGTAGTTACCAGGCTCTACTTACTACAACTTGCTTAAAATCTTTGTCCATTTATTAACACATTCTATCATGCCCACATAGATATGATAACCTCCAATGTAAAAACCAAACAAAAAACCAAACCGTACAAAACTAAACAAAAACAAAACACAAAACAAAACAAAATACTACAAGTTACTGGGTTCTACATATTACAACTTGCTCAAAATATTTACAGTCTATCACGTCCACACAGATATGATAACCTCCAATTAAAAAAATTAAATAAACAACTAAAATAAGAGTTTATGTTTTTATGCGTTTTGATTTGTTTTAACTAGTAATGCTACTGGGCCTAGATCAGCTGTTTTGTGCACAAGGTGTTGATGTTTTCAGTGTTCTGCATTAACCCAGAGATACTAATAGCATCACCTTATCCCACTTCAGCTCTGGGGAGGGGGAATGAATGCAGTGGCAAGAATGGGCTGCAAAACCACTGAGGGGCTTTTTGATGCAATGTTTCCTAATAAAAGAAACTCTGCTTGGAAACAGTTCTTCCATTACTAGTCCAAATGAAAGGAGAACAAACCCACCACTGAACATGTGGAGAGTGTAAACTATTATATTCAGTACTTCTGAAATAAGTTAACAAGACTTTTATCCAAAGACATCCTGTTAAATCGCACTCCATACAATGTAACTTTTGCTGAGATAATGGCTAGTCAAGCTAACTTCGTTATATTGTGTAGACATGTCATTTAAATGACATTGGAAAACTGTATTATCTTGGAAAGGCAAATCAAATGGAGGAAAACCTACAGGATAAGCAAGATTGAGAATGTGAGAATTGCTGGTAACAGAGTGAAAAGACTGACTCAGCACACCCTGAGAAAAACAGAACTGCTCTTGGATCATTATAGACAATCCGTTTCAGACATGTAATGGTTTTCTGTGATAAACTTGGCATGGCTGTGCTGTTAACTTCAGCAAAGAAGTGTGGAGAGGTTAAGTGGTTTGATTGGATGAAATCTGTCAGTTGTCACAATAAACATACCTTGACAAGTATTTTGGTTTGACATTCAACAAATTAAATTTCAGAATTAAGTTCCTGTCATGGCTTGAGGAAACGTGCAAATTGCTATGAACTTATGCTAGATGGCTACGTACCTTTTTTGCTTGAAACTCAATGAATTTTAAAACTCTACATCTACAAAAAATGTACTTGCATTGAAATTAATAATTTGATACAATGGACGTATTGTGTACATACATGTTTTTACATTGTACTTATATTTTGAAAATACCTCCATGTAATTACAGCTGTAATAAATGTATGTAATTAGGTATTCAAGGCAAGCACGAAGTGCTGAAAACCAATTGTAATTGCTATTTGAAAAAAAAAAAAAAAATTTCCCCTAAAACGCATCATACAGCCCAAACCGAAAGGCCTAGAGACTTGAAACTCGGCCAGATAGTAGGCCACACTTTTGGGGAGAACCTGTCAGTGTATGACCCCGATTGGCCCGTAGGTGGCGCTACAGCAACCAAAAGTACTAAATTGCTCATAACTCATAGACCGTTAGGTCCTAGCCTCACGCTTTTTACATCACTGTGATCCTTGGCTCAAGACGAACAAGATGTACAGTATATCTCCGATTCCGATTTAAGCAAAAAGGAAAAAAGTTATGTCGGATTTTGTCCAAAACCTACTTTTGCGAACTAGTCCCTGGTTTTTCGCCCGATCGGAACCAAACCAGTCTAGGCCTATTCTCTGGACTTTCGAGATCAATAATTATCGAAAAAAAAGTTGAAATTTTGCAATTGGGTGGCTGTAACAGGGTCATTTAGAAAAGGGGCGTGGCAAAATACACGCCCCTTTTCTAAATGTATTTAGAAAACTATAACTGTTAAAAAGCTTCAAAACCATGTATTTCCTATGGTAAATTGCCTGTATTAGCTGTAAATGGTCTTTTCCATCTACGATCATATAATGTTCATATCATAATGTTCACAACCATCATAAATCATTCTAGAATGTGATTTATCATTGTAAATCATCCTATAACATGGTAAATCATGCTAGAATCATATTAAATCATACTAGAATGTGTTCAATTGTGGTAAACCGTGCTACAGCAGGGTAAATCATTTTGAATCATACTAGAACTTGGTATATCATGGTAAACTATGGTAAATCATGCTAGATTCATGGTAAATTAGGGCTGGGCGATATGGCCAAAAAATCATATCTCGGTATTTTTTGGTTAAATGGCGATATACGATATATATCTCGGTACTTTCTACGTTTTTCGATTTGGATAAAGAAAATCTGTATTGATTTAAAAAAAAAAAATTATTTCACATCCTGCTCAATGATTTCCAAACAATGTTGATATTGAAGGATATGGAAACAAATATAGTGAATATAATGTAGGCTATGCAATATATTATGTGCAAAAAGGTGGTTAAAATCACATTACATTGTAACATTACAAACTAAAAACAAATATATTTCTTTTTCCTTTTTAAAATGACTTAAGGCTAAACTAAAAATGAAAATAAAAACAAAAGCATAAACTAATTATATTAGCCCTGCATTTGATTACCCCATTATAATGGTCACTTTCATAAAAATATACTTGTAGGTTTAAAATTCCACATATGGCACATTTATTGTCTCCAACAACAAATATTTTAGCAATAGCCTATGTATATTTTAGTCAGAATTATTGCGCTATTGTGCTTGTCTGTTTGGCGCGCATGCGCGGGGCTGCACTCAATAACAGAAGCTTGAATTTTAGCGGAGATTCACTTGCAGAAGCTCGTCCTCTCCTGACAGTGAAATGGACATTTTTGTTTGATTTTCTAACATTTACAGATGGAGAATATACCCATGAAATGTAAGTTAAGCACTGATGAAAGCACCACGTCTCAAACGCATTAAAAAGCGCAAGTATATGTCAGTCAGCAACAGTCTCTGTCAGAGCATCTGACAGGGCAAGCTGCTTTAAACTTGTTAACTATGTCTTACCAGTTATTTTAAAGCGCTTAATATAAGCTTGTGTCATGTTTAGGACAAATTGTAGGCTACCATGTAGGCTTTCACTGCATAAGCTCACACTGCGTCCTCCGCTATTTTTCAGATGTGCTCGTATTAAAATAGTGTATCGATATAAACGGTATTGCTTCATTCTATATCGTGAGGATAAAAAATATCGATATATTGTACAAACTCGATATACCGCCCAGCCCTATGGTAAATCATACTGGAACATGGTAAATCATGAAAAAAATCACACTAAAATGTGGTATATCATGGTAAATCATGCTAAAACAAGGTCTATTCCATCTATGATGTCAGTGGTTAAATGCTTGCTACATGAAACGTAATGTCTTTTGATGCTTTTGAGCTTAACTGCCTTAACTGCTTGAACACCGATAAATGCTGCTTGCAGCTTTAATTACATTTGAAATTACACTGCTGACCCTTCCCTTACACCTTAATCCACCCTTGAAGCTACCCATACCACCACACCTGTGCCTAACCTTACCCGTATCACACCTCAATAGCAGCACAAGTGTTTTACAATACAATAAACAATAAGTACATTGTACTTATTTTTCAATGTAAGTAAATCCTACTTAAAGCCACTTAATACAAAGTGGGACCTAAACGAATAATGCGCAAAGAATGGTGCGTTTTTGCTTTATGCTATTCGATTGATGAAGGTGCTGTAAAATCAATCATTATATATTTTATTGTAAATGCACAATACATGGTATTTTGTACATGCAACTTAGTTTTATTGTTAAAAAAAGCATTTAATTCATTTTAACAAATTTACCATTAATACAGATGCTGTATCCATTGCATCTGACATGTTTGCTAACTGATGCCCCAACTAAAAATCTCTGGGCTTATGAGTTTTTGTTTTGAGTTTCCCCACTCATAATTAAAAAGTTTATGTCATTTGTGTTCAACTCATAAACAATATCTTTCCGACATAACTTAAATGCACCGTTAAAGGTTAAGTAATTCTCAGCCACTAGTGGCAACAAACGGAAGTGTAAAAAAATGTAATTGCCAAATGTCATTAGTCAGACAAACTCATCATTCCTGCCCTCAAACTCAAGCAATTGGTTGAGTCTACGAACAGTGCACTTTAAATCAAGCTCTACACCTTTACATTTTGTAGCTAAAGTGTATAAGCCAAATAGTCAAACCAAAATTATGATAAACAAACATACAGTATTACACGCTGTGGTGCTCACACAGATAATGCTTGTTTCTAAGACAGAATATGACAAGCAAGCATCAGTATCAGCATAACACTGATCCAGACCTTTACAAAGATCAGATTTTTAAAGATTAAATGTGTCTTTATATCTAAAAAAAGGTATATTTAGCTTTATTCATAACCATTTTACAACAAACCATAAGCACATTACAGTTTGTCTGAACCCAAATGTTACATAATTCAGTCCTGGAAAAGAGTTGTACCACACCAAAGTACCTGACTACCCCTGCTGGGAGTCTCTCCCCGCTAAAGCCCCTTCCCTCCCCATCAAACTCACTCCTCAAGATGATCTCAGTGCGGCTGATCTTCGGCGGGAAGCGGTACACTCTGGGTGCTGGCATGATGGACAGGTGCCTTTCTGCTCTGACGCTCTGAACCCAGACCAAGTCCCTCTGGGAGAGTTGTGGTAGAGATACTTAGCTCAAATGTTTATTACCCAAGTCCGATTCCAACAAGAAAAATTGAAGAATAAATCTATATAACTAAGCTCAGAACTCGAAATGATGCTATAGCTCCAAAGCAACCAAGCTAACCTGCAGCCTGAAGAATTTAAGTGGCAAGACAAGCTCTGCAGCTATTGAGAAAGATGTAGAGGAAACCCTTCTGCAATGAGGACTATTAAGAGTCTGGGACAAGAGGATGATCTCATTGATAAAAAGTGTTCAGGGCCGCCAACGTCATCTGTCCCACCTTAGCTGTTGGAGCAATTGGGTGGTCATGTGGTGTCAAGTCAGAAACCAAACACATACCAGACACGGGGTCCATCCCACCCCTTTCAAGCCATATTCAGGCTCCACAGCCAGAAAAACAAACTCTTTTTGGCTCAGGAATGTTCTGTTCTGCTATTTCCCCACAGAGGAACCAGGTCTCAAAAGATAAACACCTGTCCTGCCAAACTGTGAGGTCTGAAAACAGGGCGACCTTCATTTAGACCTCGAGACGCAGCAGGCTCCTGGGGGTCTACGTCTGGACGGGTTGAAAAGCCTGCTTTGTTCTGACATGGATGAGCTCATGCAATCCCACATATTTAACGACTGTCAACAGGTCATCATAAGACAGTATTTATACACTGAAAGGTGGCACAACACCTTAACTCATGACCTTCTTACATGTTGTGGTTAAGCTACTAGTCTAAGCAGGATGATATATGGAAGCTAGTGACCGATACCTAAAATAAGAGCTCCATTTGAAAATAAATGATCACATGTATAAGTTGTAACAGTTACCAGGCACAGTTTCTGTGAAATCGAACAACTTTTCTGACTATACAAAGTTATTTTCCTTGTGCTTCTAGTTTTCCCTATCAGAATTTTCCTCCCTCCATCTTTCCATTTCAGAAGCGATTAAATAAAGTTCAGGACACAAGAGCCATGTGAGCCATCTGGACTTATAAAGATCAGATTTTTCCAATTTTAGGTAAAAAAAAAAAGAAAAAAAAAAAGAAAGAAATCTGTCATTACTCACCCTTAAGTCATTCCAAACCCACAACAAGACTTTCGTTCATCTTCGGACGCAAAAATTAAGATATTTTAATAGTGGCTTTCTGTCCCTCCATTGCCAGCTACGAAACTACCACTTTGAAGCTTCAAAAAGTTCATAAAAGGGATTGTAAAACACATCCATTTGAATCAGCGGTTTAGTCCACATTTTCTGAAGAGACACAATCGTGTTTTATGATGAACAGATTGAATTTAGGCCTTTATTCACATATAAACATTGACCAGTGAACATAAACAGAGGCTCAGCCCAAACCTGCCTGACGCGCGAGAACAAACCTCTTGTGGAAGCTCAAACATGCTGCGTAACGCAAGAATAAACATCAATTCATATATGGATTAGTTTTACAATCTCTATCAACGTTTTGAAGCATCAAAGTGGTTTTGGGGGTTTTCATTTTTGATTAAACTATCCCTTTAAGAATCTGCACAGTTGAAATCCTTATTAAATTACTATACATATTACATTAGGCACATTCATCTGGTTTTAAGATCTTGTTTACTTACTATTTTTTTTTTAAATGAGACAAAAATACTCATTAAGAGTTGCACAATACATTGGTACCACATCAGTTATCGGCTGATAGTAGACTTTCTTTTTTAATTGGTTGGTATCAGTCAATATTTCATATTGTGCATAGTCATTAGATTTTTTTTTTGTCATTTAACGGTTATCGGCCATAGGATGAACATAACTATCGCCTTATTGTATTAGCCAGAAATGTTTTATTTGTGCATCTCGATTAAAATATCTTGAATGAAAAGTTCAATAACAGTCCACATTGCCAAAGTGATATATACAGAAGACACTGTCTTATTCCTCACTGAGATGTCACGGCGTGAGAAATCACACTGCTTCAGCTAAGCCAGCGTATTGGAGGAGCTTAACCAACAGCAACTAAATTACACAACTCCTGCCGGCCCGTCAGCAATACAACAAACTTCACATCCGAGTCCTAAACCACAAACACCTGCATGTCTCTGCCAGTAAGAAATCATTCCTTTGTTCACACATTTCAAACAGTCATGTCAAGGTGGGAGATAAACAAAAAAAACAATAGTGAGGAAACGTAAAGTTTACAATAATTAAACTCAATTTACCCGTGGGAAAGATAAAAGGTCACATTTCTCATGTACACTCCTCAGGCGGGATTGTCTGGTTTGGACAGGTTGATTTCTAAATGACAAACACGTTCATACATTTACCTCACCAATACATCAATCAGCACATCCATCACGCCTGCATGTATATATAGTCCATGTTGCCAAGAGCTCTATGGCTGTCTGCCCTACAAGAGCTCCTCAGTCATGCTGGCAACAGCATTTATATAAAAACTAACAAAATCTCACACAGTCCATGGCTCCAGTGTCATGGTGGGTAACATCACCCAGGCATGTGACTGTGTGTTGCACATTACACCCAACTAAAATTAGCAGACACATTCTAGGGGTTTGGAAAAAAGGGCTTTTGATTCTCCAGGACCCCTCAACCAGCATAAACACATCCGGATGACATGCTGCACATAAAACTACACAAAATATATACACAAACTTCTTCAAAGTGGATCCCCGGTACCTAAACATATGCAACGGGATGACACACAACAATAAACGGGTCACAAACATTCCGATCAGGCCATGTAAACATATTACCTGATGTGACGCTCCAAAAATACAAACACAGCAACTAAGAGACTTAAAAAAAGAGATGACTACATTGTTATTGTTATTCCACCTGAGTCTGTGATTAGACACGGTGTAAAAGACAGTGGATCACATTCTGTGGCATGTGGTACTTGACAAGTATTAGCTCACCTGAGGTCATGAATATGCTAAGAAAACACCAGCTGACATGGTTTATTAATAAGTCTGCCTAGTAACACTGCAATTCTCTATGCAATCAACAGGGGGCGCATTTCAATTTTATGAGTCTCTTTTTTTTTCTCTCTTCAGTGTGAGTATGCCAGTGTTAATAAATAACACCAAATAGCTAAGAGCTAAATTGTTTAAAACAAATCAATTGTTTTTTTGCCTGCCAGAGCCTTAATTTTCTAAATTACTTGGCTGAGGATTTATTCGTAAATAAATGTGAGTGAAAAAACAGTCATGAAGGATTTCAAGTTCAAAAACGCATAAATACTGTAATTTGACAAAGTGTGTTGCCAAACAAACGTCTACAAATCTAAAAAGCACTCAAACATGCACCAAAGGTTAATTGCATCTTGACTGAACTTCATTCAGAGCTTCAGTAAAAGAGCTAATACACATACATACTGCAAACAAGTTCACTTAGAGACCTGGATACAAACTGCAGTTAGTTAGATGGCTCTAACAGAACTGAGCGCAGACATTTAGCCCTACCGCAGCTGTACACAGCTTAATGTTGACAATGGAGTGAATTAAAGGGGGAGCCAATTACGCCTTTCTGTTTTGGCTCAGTCATATGGGATCCTGGCTGGTTAGTGGTTTAACACACTCCCCAAAAATACTGTCTCCATGCCAGGTACAGGCAATTAGCAAATTCAGCAGAGATGCTGTAGCGCACACAACAGTGCTAGGGAGTGATGCTACTAAAGTAACTACATTTGTTAGGTAGCATGACAGTATCCGTGGGTTTCAAAAAGTACATCTTTTCCAGTTACAAGCTGCTTTTTAAAATCACAGCATCACTGTTTATCTTCTCTTATACCGCATTTCACACTTTAAACCCAACCAAATAGTCGATAATAAAAAACGTTGTCCTATAATTACCCCTTGCTCATTTTTATGTAACATTGGACAATCAGATTCAATTTTAGTGAACCGTTCATTAAAACGATTCATAAGTGAAACAGTTCAAAAATTATTTACATAATTATTTGCTGCTGTTCAGCACTATAAATTTAAATTCAGTAATATAAATGATTGTGTTTTTTTATTTTTATTTTTGAGATTATACACACACAGAGACAGATACACAACTACTGCTTTTTTAAAATAAATTAATACTTTAATTCAGCAAGGATGCATTAAATTTATAACGTTTTAAAATTCAGCAAGGATGCATTAAATGTTTAATGTCTTAGAAATATTTTGTAACATTGTGAATGTTACTAAAACATTATATTTAAAAAATGCTGTTCTTTTAAACGATGAATAAACAACATGAAAATATATTGTCTGAAAAAAATGTATCAAGGTCTCCATAAAAACGTAACAAATAAAATAAAAAATAAAAATAATAATAATAATAATAATAATAGTAATGTAAAGTAATTAAAAAGTATGTAAAAAAAAATGTAAAAGTAATGGCTGTTGAAAATTCAGCTTTGCCATCACAGGAATAAAATACATTTTAAAATATTTTAAAATAGAACAAGATTTTATTGTAATATTTCACAATATTACTGTTTTTTACTGCATCTTTGGTCAAATAATTGCAGCTTTGGACATAAGGGAATAAAAATAGCGTCGGTAACTGCTGTGTTCTGTTATTAGCTTGTAGTGTAGCAAATTCATTTTCCAAAGTGCATTTTGTTGAACTACCTCAAATTATGTATAGCTAGTAGTGTCCCCAACACTGGCACGAAGTACAACTAAATGTAAACCTATCTTCCAATAAGGGAGAAAGTAGACGAATAACGGAGGAGAGGACGAGAGGGATCAGATGTGAGAAGAAAGCTGCAAGGCAGATGAGAGGAGGGAGAAATGAAAATCCCAAAGGAAAAACTTCTACGTTGGAGACTTGTCTCTCCCCAAGGCAACAGGAGATGAGCAGACATTTCTCCATGTCTGTGGAGTCTGAGAGTTCGATTCAAGTCAAAATTTCAGAGTAAACAGCATTTTACATTCACTGTTTTTTGGATCGCAACAGTCAAAGGATTTGGACCACTAGGATATCCGCACATCAGCAAAGTATGCATAATTAACATCGCATTGCATAATTAACTGCTGTGCTATCAGGTAATTAATAGACAGTAATAAGGCCACAGAGTCTGAAGCTTCCTGTGGCGATAACAGGAGCCAAGCGCAGTCACTAGATAACTTTCCATAGCGAGATTAGTGAGACAAAGAACTGAAGGTTATGGAAAATGGCAACAGTCACAGTTTCTGCATTGCTTGAATGAATATGGTCTCACAAATTCCCTTTCTCCCTTCTCAGACACAAAGGAAAAGAAAAAACAGAACTGTGGAAAACACAGTGACAGCAAATTCATATAGTGGTACTTTTACACAAACAAACAAAACCACTGTGGTGGTAAAATTTTGATGGACAAACTCTAAATTTACATTACCTACAAAAAAAAAAGAAATGCTGTTCAGCAAATTCAAGGAACACAACGAGTGGATCAAATTAATCAGTGAATCATTTTCTGGAGTTAGTTCATTTGGATGCATTGTCCGAACGAATTGACTCACTGAATGAACTGCTAACTATTTGAAAAAGTGACATTCTAATTTTATTAGATTTGATTGTCTTACTACTATGCATCACTGCTCATTAGGGAAAAAAAAGTTTGTTACTGGAAAGGATCAATTATTTTGACCTACTGTCATGCTACTGAGAAAATAAGTTAGTTAGTTTAACTCTCTAACGCTACTTAGAACCAGTTTTATTGTTAACTAAAACTACTACAAATAGTCTGAAATAAATCTGAAATAAAATATAAATATTAGATGAAAAATGTAATAGAAAATGATAAATGTTGCCTTGGCAACTAACTGAAATAAAAACCTGTAATAAACTAATAACTGTAACGGGTATTAATTATTATTAAAAAAAAAAAGACAAATACACACATAATAAAATTACTCAAATGAAATCTACTAATTAAAAATACTAATAGTAATACTATAGTAGTAAATAAATAATTTAATAACTGCTCAGAACCCTTTCAAACAAACTCAGGACTGCGTTTCCTAAAACCAATAGTTCCAACAAACATTCGCAAACAGCATCGCAAAGTTTTGTGGTTGGAACGACAGCTGTGGTTAGAAGCAGAGTTTGCATGACATGTGGACTTAAAGGTATAGTTCACCCAAAAATAAAAATTAATGACAGAATTTTTTTTATAGGTGAACTAACCTTAAAATAAATCCTTATCTGGAGCAAAATAAGCAAGCTGATATTTAGTACAAATCTCTATCTTTCAGAATATATACACATTTAAATTGCGTCTTTTAGTTCGTCAAGAGATTTAAAGCGCCGTTTTTGAGGAGTGTGCATGTGCGTACGAGTTCTAATGAGCCTATGATTGAATCTGGAAATAAAGCAAATCTGAGAAAAAGAAGAATTAGTCCTCAGATGCCATGTCTATAATATATAACATGGGTCTACAAGCCAAAAATCAAACTCTGACATTGATATTTGTTCTATGCATCACTGAAACATTGCTTTCCAATAATGAAATCCAACTTTTGCTGAAATCAATACAAACAATCCTTTACAAAGCATCCTTGCCTCAAACACAGCATGGGTTTAACAGAATGACCTTACTATTGTGATACACAGGAGAACAGAGAGCAGCTCAATATGCAACAGTTAAGAACTCACTGATCAGCCATATCTCAGAGACCAGCCGAGTCCACTCCACAAAACAAAGCATCATCTGTTTCTAAAGGCAAACAAACTCGGCAATGAACTGCCCTGCCACGCTGAGAGCATTGAGCTCGGTATGTGGACGACCCCCTGCTGTGACGGGCCTTGGTCTCAGACAGCAGAGGAAAAAGGGCAGAAAACGACACGTGTGTGAGCACATGCAGACGCAACCACTGCAGATAAATGGATTTCAAGCAGACTGTTATTCACAAGCCGAGGCACCTCCCCCTAAACCCAATCAGCACAAACAGAGGTAACCCAGACTCTCTCTCATAAACATCACACACACAAAACCAAACCCCCTGTGAGCAGGCCCCGTTTGCTAAATTACAATTAATTGAGCACAATAGGCTGAGTCTGGCTCCAAATGTGACCTCACTAACTGGGCAGAGACCCAGGGGCCGGTTTCACAAAGATAGACTTTGACTATGGCTTATATAGCCTAGTAGATAGTCAGACTTCAGATAGACATCTAAATCAGACCGTTGTACAAAGCACTTAAGACTCTGACTATCTCAAGTAGGACTACACTGCAATGCATTCTGGGTAAAATGCAAGATGGCGGATCGAGTAAGCGCATTCAACCGCACAGTGCACTTTACCCCAGCGGAAAATATGTGTTTGTTGGAGGAGTATAACAGTCACAAGGACATTTTACTTGGGAAACTTAGCAGAGAATGTAGAAACAAGAAGAAATGTTTAATATGGAAAAAGATTGCTACGACAGTTAACAGCGTTAATCCGACCGTTGAGTGGAGCGTTAAAGACGTACAGAAAAGATACAAAAATATGGTACAAGATGCCAAAAAATAAATATTTAAGAGGAAATATCCTAAAAACCCTTTCCCTTCTCATAGCTATCTCCATAACGTCGTCAGCAAACCACAAATTTTGAGCCATTTTCCCTTTTCTTTTGGCTGTTTGTAATGTAACTGATTGTTATTGCTGGTTGCCAAGGTAACAGAGTTTTAGACCCAAGTTAGCCTGGGGGTAAGGCGTCTAATTTTTTTTGGTCTAAATTAAGTCAGTCTTTATTTTTGTGAAACAGTCTAACTTGCATTAGACTACTATGAGCAAATTTTAGACTTGTCTAACACTATAGACCGGTCTAAAATAGCTTTGTGAAACCAGCCCTAGAAACAAAATTAAATTCTGCAGGGCTCACCAGCACCAAACAGCATCAAGTCAAGTCACATTTATTTATAAACGGCTTTTTAAAATACATATTGTTTCAAAGTGGCTTTACAAAGATAACAGGAAAATAATGCAACAAAGTTTGTTTCTAGAAGAAAATAGCATCACAGTCCAACTTAAGGTTCAGTCAGTGATGTTTCACTTTTGTGATAAAATTTGTATTAATTTAGTTCATTTAGATATAGCTGCTCTGGAGAAAACCACGATGTCATCGTCCAACTCAGTTCAGTTCTCATATAATGGTGTCAGTGCAGGCAGATCATTAATATTGTAGAATATGTTATTGTAGGGCTGATGTTACTGTGGCAAAAATCACTTTTCAAATGGTGGAAACAGTAATGTGTTAAACACTAAAGTAAATACTACTACTAGTACTTCTTGAATAATAATAATAATAATTTGAAAATTTAAAAATAAAACTTATTATACACTGAAAAAATAACTTGTACGATTTACTTGATAAAATCCTCGTAACAACTTGCACTAACACATTTTAGGTAAATTTTACTGCTACTGCTCTGTACAACTTATCTGTTATTAGTTAAACCTACTTACTATTGAACTTAACATTCATTTGACTGAGACTTAACATTTAATTAAAGTAATTAAGTAAATTAAACTTAATTATATTTAATTTCACATAGAAGTAAGTAAAATCAACTTAACCAAGTTAGGTAAATTTTACAAATTTAGCTTTTTACTCACACTATATCACTGAATTAAACCACACTTTTAAAGTTTATGCTTTATTTAGAAACATCTGAGTAAATAATACAACAGAAATTGTATAAATTCCATACTGTATCTACATAATAAAAGTAACATGGCATCCAACACAGAGACCTCTTGATACACAATGACGGTAACATTCGATAGATCATTTTTGAGTATGTACGAGTCATTTTGAGTAGAAAATGAATCCAGTCACAAAATGGCAAGTTACCAAACCTAACAACAAAAGCAATGATAAAACTGTGCAAATACAGCAGGAAAACAGTGAAAAATCAACCTTATTAATTATTCATGCTCCAGTGCATGACGGGTATACCAGTATTAGAAAAGTTGAGTAGGTTTTACTTAATTTTATATAATTGATATTTACTTTATTATCTACAAGCTTGAATTGAGTATAAATTTGGAATTTAGTTTTTTTTTCTTCTTCTTGCCTAAACTAACTTTTTCATATAGAAATTACATTTGGTTTTTTTCTGTAGCATTTAGTTCGCCACATAATTATTCTTATCAGTGTATATTTGTTTAGCCCTTTTAATGGATTCAAGAAATGTAGCACTTTTATTAAAACCATTTTCTCAATTTTAATAAAAAAAATAATACTTTAACCAGATGATTCTGCAGAATTGCTTATAGTAGTTCCCAAGATTATTCTATATATGATTTTTCCGATGTGTCCGAGTATCATTTTTGGGATGCAGTGTAATAGTGCCGTAACATAGAAGCCAGTTCACACAATTCACACGTCATTAAGCTTTGCAAGCTGGTGTGAAAACAGCATTCTCACCTGCATCCTGAGAGTTCAGCACCTCCAGGGCATGCATCATGGCACTGGCAAATACATTGGCATCTTCTTTGCTGCCAAAGTTAAGGCCGTACACCTGCCGTGCATCTCGCCACTGGTGAAATGTTTGCGTGGCCTGGTTGTATTTCAGCCCCTTGGGAATGGCACAGTTTATTACCACCTGTTGACAGAAGAGAAAATCATATATAAATTCAAATCAATGCTTGAATACCATTTGTTTTGAAATTCAAGTCCAAACTGAACTTAAAAGCTCAGAAGCACTACATATCCGCTAATAAGCCGAAAGGGAGCAGTCCATCAAATTTCACAGGTAAAATATGGCACCAAACACAGTTCACACACGTTAAAATCAATGTTTTCAAGCATATTAAAGGGATATCTCACCCATGAAATGAAAATTGTCATTTTCTCACCCTTAAGTTGTTCCGGACCAAACCTGTATGAATTTCTTTCTTCTGCTGAACACAAAAAGATTATTTGAAGAATATGGGTAGCCAAACAGTTCACGGTATAGCCATCGACTTCCAAAGTATGGGGAAAAAAAACTGATCAAAATAAATGGCTACCGTCAACTGTTTGGTTACGATCATTCTTCAACATATCTTCTGTGTTCAGCAAAAGAAAGACATTCATACTAGTTTGGAACAACTTGAGGATGAGTAAATGATGACACTTTTTATTTTGGGGTGAACTATCCCTTTTAAAGAATCATCTGTATTGGAGAAAATAAAACTCATGTTTAGTATGGCCAACATATTCTGTTTTGCAAAAACATATGCAAAGTCACATTTTACTCATGAGATCATGTCGCTAAAACTAAAGGCTTCAAAACCTCAACAAACCACCACAAAGGAAAAAAAAATAAGCATTACTGAAAGATGACAGATAACACTACACTTCAGCAACCAAGACTTGTTCTCCAAAAGATTCTCAAGGACGAACGAGAGATTGAAAAACTGCTGCACGCAGCACCTCTATTCTTGTAGATAACAAAAAAAGTAAAAGTATTTCTTTATAAGTTTCACAAAGGTTGCCGAGGCCAGCTCGACTCCAGACAGGTTTTACAGCATTAACACTAATTGGTAAATATGGTAACTGCAAATGGGTGGGAGATACTTAAATATCAAACACTTGACTGACTTCTTAAACTCTCCTAAAAGCATGTCCTCCACAGGGTGAATCTTTCTCGAGGTTCTGTGGTAACTGGCTGTTTTCCCAGTCATTTCAATTTATCATCCTTTTGACATCAATGTAATTATCATAAGAAGTGCAACTAATTAGCAAGCGTTATAAAAGGAACTGTGAACTGTAAGCCATCCTGTCACAACTGACAAGTGCAGAAAACTTCTCAGTTTTCTCAACACATCAATGAAACTGACCAACAAGAATTAAAAACTGGGCCATGGTTCTATATATGCAACTTAGTCAAATTTTTGGACAGTTTTCCATTGTTTTAACTCCAACATCAAAAAATCTTTAAGTGGTAGTCGTTTCTTGCTAAACAGTATCATACAAAGTGAAAATGTGCATTAAATACACTGATACTTATACAACCGCATTTAATGTGGGAAATGGTGTATATCATTTTTAATATATTTTTAAATTTGTAAATACATGTAATAAATTATATATTTGTATATAATATACACACATATATATATATATACACACACACACACAGATATATACTAATATATATATATACTAATATATATATATATATTATATATATATATACACACAGGTCCTTCTCAAAAAATTTGCATATTGTGATAAAGTCCATTATTTTCCATAATGTAATGATAAAAATTAAACTTTCATATATTTTAGATTCATTGCACACCAACTGAAATATTTCAGGTCTTTTATTGTTTTAATACTGATGATTTTGGCATACAGCTCATGAAAACCCAAAATTCCTATCTCAAAAAATTAGCTTATAATGAAAAGGTTCTCTAAACGAGCTATTAACCTAATCATCTGAATCAACTAATTAACTCTAAACACCTGCAAAAGATTCCTGAGGCTTTTAAAAACTCCCAGCCTGTTTCATTACTCAAAACCGCAATCATGGGTAAGACTGCCGACCTGACTGCTGTCCAGAAGGCCATCATTGACACCCTCAAGCAAGAGGGTAAGACACAGAAAGAAATTTCTGAACAAATAGGCTGTTCCCAGAGTGCTGTATCAAGGCACCTCAGTGGGAAGTCTGTGGGAAGGAAAAAGTGTGGCAAAAAACGCTGCACAACTAGAAGAGGTGACCGGACCCTGAGGAAGATTGTGGAGAAGGACCGATTCCAGACCTTGGGGGACCTGTGGAAGCAGTGGACTGAGTCTGGAGTAGAAACATCCAGAGCCACCGTGCACAGGCGTGTGCAGGAAATGGGCTACAGGTGCCGCATTCCCCAGGTCAAGCCACTTTTGAACCAGAAACAGCGGCAGAAGTGCCTGACCTGGGCTACAGAGAAGCAGCACTGGAGTACCCACAGTCAGTGATGGTCTGGGGTGCCATGTTAGCTGCTGGTGTTGGTCCACTGTGTTTTATCAAGGCCAGGGTCAATGCAGCTAGCTATCAGGAGATTTTGGAGCACTCCATGCTTCCATCTGCTGAAAAGCTTTATGGAGATGAAGATTTCATTTTTCAGCACGACCTGGCACCTGCTCACAGTGCCAAAACCACTGGTAAATGGTTTACTGACCATGGTATTACTGTGCTCAATTGGCCTGCCAACTCTCCTGACCTGAACCCCATAGAGAATCTGTGGGATATTGTGAAGAGAAAGTTGAGAGACGCAAGACCCAACACTCTGGATGAGCTTAAGGCCGCTATCGAAGCATCCTGGGCCTCCATAACACCTCAGCAGTGCCACAGGCTGATTGCCTCCATGCCACGCCACAATTTCTTTCTGTGTCTTACCCTCTTGCTTGAAGGTGTCAATGATGGCCTTCTGGACAGCAGTCAGGTCGGCAGTCTTACCCATGATTGCAGTTTTGAGAAATGAAACAGGCTGGGAGTTTTTAAAAGCCTCAGGAATCTTTTGCAGGTGTTTAGAGTTAATAAGTTGATTCAGATGATTAGGTTAATAGCTCGTTTAGAGAACCTTTTCATGATATGCTAATTTTTTGAGATAGGAATTTTGGGTTTTGATGAGCTGTATGCCAAAATCATCAGTATTAAAACAATAAAAGACCTGAAATATTTTAGTTGGTGTGCAATGAAAGTTTCATTTTTATCATTACATTATGGAAAATAATTAACTTCATCACAATATGCTAATTTTTTGAGAAGGACCTGTATATATATATATTTATATATATATATACATATATATATGATTTCATTTAACTGGTAATATACATTTTGTTTTAATTTTTGATTAGCCCTGCTCAGCTTGCTATGGAGTGTTCTTCAATCTGTGCTAAGACGTGTTTACTAAATGACTAGTTACTGGCACACTTGCAGGTATAGATCTGAAGACATTAGTCAGTTATATATAGATGACAAGGCTATTATGGTAGGTCAAACGTAAAATGTCTGTTGACATTTGCCTTGTATTTGGCACTTCAACGCTTTACTCATTTCGGTCATTAAACCACCATGAATAGCTCATCAATGTCAGTAAGTTTCCTGAAGTAATCTGATACACTCCATCCTCAGATATCACTGTGATGATTGTGCTGTTCATGAATTATTAACGTAACCAGGACTAAAAAGTCCTAGCTACTCTCAAAGGCAGAAATAGGCTTTCCACGAAACACTGAATAACCATAAAATAGCAATGAGTCATGTACAGTGTCATCACTCCCTCAGCATTTCTGCCTTTTGTGTAGCAGGGAGCAACAAACACAGTCAGTGCTGAATAAAGGTTACCTTTAAGTGCACATTGCCTTGCACTTCACTTAAAGTGTAGAAAAGTGTCCTCATCCAAACAATGGAAAAAAAGGCTTCTTTAACAGTTAATTTCTTCACAGGAAAAGAACAGATAAAGAAAGAACGAGGCCAGACACTAATTAAATACATATGCAATGTATATAAAGTGTAGTTTCTGTGCAACAAAAAAAATAAAAAATTAACTGTTACCAAAAAGGCTTTCAAAACACTCCCCATCAGCCATTGGTTGAAAAAACAGATAGCTCTGCCGAAAACTCACACCATTGGTTGGACTGATTGTTGCAATGGAGACCTTTTTGGGATGCTAAAACATAGCAATGTTAAACACGGTCAACACTTTTAATGGGTATCAACCTACAAATTACTTTTTACCTACAAATTACAGGTATTTCCAAAGAGACTTATTTGGTGGGATAGAAAAATAAAAAATATATATACCTTTTACACTTCTAACAGAATTCACTTAATAGGACTTAATAGTCCTTAATAGATCAAAAGAAAACAGCTGGACACTCCAGCCTACAAAAAAAATGGTTCAACACAGTGACAACATAGCTGAACACTTAGGCCGTGTGTCCACCAAAGCGTTTTTAGTCAGCTGAAAACGCTAGGCGCTCTGCTGAAAACGCGTAGCTGTGGGCGCTTGAGAGCGTTTTGGCAACGCAGCGTTTTTTCAGTTGAGACGATTCGTTGCTATGATACAGAATATCCGCGGCACAGTTTACTTCCAACTGATTTCGCAGACAATTTGATTCATAATACAAATTTATTTTTCATCCATTTTGTTGGGTTAGCTCTGCTATTTGACGTCGTTGTACAGAAAGAATGCTTTGACAGTTGGTCGGTGTGGTATTTGTCCCGCCCCTCCTCCACTGTGATTGGACGGCTGGGTAAAAAGTGACAGTGCAGTGCTCATGGCGTTCTAAAAACGCGGCGCTCCCATTGAAAACAATTGAAAAAAATACGCCAGCCGCGTGAACAAAAGCTTTGGTGGACACACGGCCTTATGCTATTTAAAGACAATATCTTACACAACCTTCACGGAGTAACCTTCATAGAGAAATTGATAGGCTGTCTATTAAGGAGGATATAATGGACTTGGTTATATCAGGATACAGCATACAAACAAGTCCTTGATGTCAGGTAATATATAATGCAGACTTTACAAAAGGCTGTTTTGATGGATGGGACAGCAGCAACTATATTAGACCTAAAAAATATGAAAGAATAATGAAAATTACAAAACATAAGCAAGCATTCCTAAACATTTTAAATGCAAAGGTTGTTTAGTCAAAAGTAAAAAACAAAAAAACAAAAAAATTCCAATCTTTTTCATTCTAAAGGACAGAGCGTAGGTAGAAAATGTTCATGTAGCATGAGGTTTTTGATGCATGAAAACTTGACTTATGTATTATAAGTGTGGACCTCTGGGAAAAATAAAAGGACTATCAGTTAAAAAAAAAATATATATATATATATATATATATATATATATATATATATATATATATATATATAAAAATACAACTTAAAGCTCTACTTAATACACCTGTAGCATGCTAACTCGCTTGTAAAAACTTGTTGAAGAAATGTATTACCAATAGAATATATTTCCAATGTAAGCACAAAACTGTTGCTAAACAGATGCTTCCATTTTTAAACAACCCATTTTACAAGTAAAGACGGGGGGGGGGGGGTTTTGTTTCAGTTCATTATAAACACTGTGGTGTCTTGATTATGCTGCATTTTATGTTTTTACAACAAAAATGCATTACAAGCAACAGTCAACATTAATAGGAGGTTTCTTGGTCCACCATCCTACAGTTAGAGTGTTTAGAAGTGAAGGGGTAGTTAATGAAGTCACTCCCACTACATACTGGAGTTCACAAAATACACAAAAAGATGACAACAGGTTAAAAGGTTGCGAAAGCAGCACATACCGCTCACATGTGTGTAGATGTTTTAGCAATGTCATGAACTTTTAAATACGCCAATAAAAAGCACTGCCATTTTTCAGTAATATGCCCTCACCCTAGAAGCATTCAGAACACACTATGCATTTTTACTGCCACACCATGTTTCCTGAATGCGAACATGACAGTTTTATTTAAGACATGTTAATAGCATTCAAATGGAACCAGGGTTACAGTTAATCTCAGCAAATGCCACCTTAAACCCTTAAACAAATGGCTCCCTAGCCACAGAAAGGGTTCTTGTACAGAACCTAAAAATCCTGAAATGTTAAGAATTTTTTCTGAGTAAAACAACATTCCCAAATCTTGAATAGGAGAAAAGTATTGTTTTATTCATGTAGCCTTTTTCTTAAAGGAATAGTGATTAAAACAATTATCATTTACTTACTTCATGACTTACTTTCTTCCATGGAACACAAAAAGAAAAAGGGAAAATTTACAGGCCATTCCTTCACATAGAATAAAAGTGACCTGGGCTGTCACACTACAAAATAACAACAACAGCACCAGAAAAGTAGTCCATATGACTTGTGCACTATATTTCAACTCTTCTGAAGTTGATGATGGCGCCATGTAGCAACAGAAAGATTAATATAGATGGAGCATGAAACATCTGGATCACTTGTTTGATCATTTTGGACATTCTTCATCTTATTCACTTTCATCATACGAGGGAAAAAAATGGCCAGTACATTCTTAATCATTAATCATTTCTTCCTCTTATGTTTCACAGAAAAAACACATTAGTACTCATACTCGTTTGGAACAAATTGAGGGCGAGTAAATGACAGAATTTTGATCTTTGTGTGAACTCTTCCTTGAAATACAACAATGAATCACTAAAAGGAAAAATGAACAGTATTTTCACAAATGTAGCCAAGCATAACATTCTTGTAATCACAACAAGAACAGGAGCCTTTCTCATGAGATGTTATTCTCTTTAAACCACGCTGCGCTGATCTGTGAACCCCCCCGTGTTCTGTGTCATGGGTCATCAAAGCACTGCGGTGAAACCAGAGCTCTCTCTGCAGGGGAAGCCAACCAGGCCGAGCAGAAGGCTCTCAGCTCAACCCACTGGATGTGGATTGGCCTTTTCAACCTTCATATCGGACTAGATTCTAAAAAACACCCTTCAGCTAGATAATAATTGTATCCCCTAAAACTCATGTTTGATCACCAAAATGAGATATGTAAAAAAGACTTGACTTAAAAAACTTTGATTGTAACTCTAAACCCTTGCCTCATTTAATATATGCGGTTCTATGAATGTGCAAATTTGCTCCGCCTCCACTCACTCACACCAGCTCAGAGACTCACTTGTTGATGATCACATGTTGACGTGATTTGGTTACAAGGTAGTTTACGACGTCAGAAACACCAGCGTTTTTCAAAACGCATTTGGTTCACTGCAGTTTTTAAGGAGAAAATACTCAGCAATGGTGTTGACATGAATTTGCACATGGTTTGTCTGAAAAAGATCACATAGACATATAAACAACATCGAAAGATGTTGATTTTCCCCACAGGGGGACTTTAAGAAAATTATTAAATATAAAAAAATATTATAAAATATAGGCCCAATTAATTTTAGGTGTCTTTTTTTAAAGCCATTCTATTTTAAAATTGCAAATATCTACATTAAAAAAGGAGCACAAGTGCATCATAAATGCTTAAAAATGGTTTGACCAAAATTATTATATAATTATTTAATATATATTAATAAAGATATTTACAAATAAATAAAATATTTATAAATAAATACATAAAAATAAATAAGCTTGTCTGAATGAATGAATAAATAAATAACACTTTTAAAAAACTAAGGGTAAATATTGGCCTCTCTACCTGTGAAAAGATATTTATTTATCAATCCATCATGCTATTTAATAATTATTATCTCATTGGAGACCACAGCTCCCCTTTCTCTTACCTGGTGGTCCTGAATTTTACGACCCACTACTCTGAAGGCGTTGTTGCCAGTGTGGTGATAGATGTGGACTCGACTAAAGCCTGTGGATCCACCAGCTGGAACCCACTTCTTATTGGCGTCGTCATATACCATGACAGCAGCCCGTGCCTGACAGATACTCTGCTCACTGAAAAAGAAGGAAAAAAAAGAGACATATGCATGATTGGATGATGGAAAACTATCCACAATGTTTTTTTCAAGGGTTAAAATTCAATCAAATGAACAGCCTCTGGTCTAAAGTGGCAATAAATATGGGATCCAGTGCATTAAATTCAATGAAAAGACATCAGAATTTAATAATTCCTTAAATCTATGCAGTCTGCAGTAGTTAAACGTTCTTTCAATCACAGAAAGCTTTGAACCACAGTGAAGTAACCATCTGTCATGTGATCCTGCACTGACACTCAATTTCAGTACACCTTTATAGGTCACGCTTTCATTAAGCAGTCACCATTAAATGTAAACACTGGAAATCAATTTCCCCCGTCTCTCTGCTCACTTTGCACTATAGAGCGACTCTACCTTGCATATAACACTAAATTATTTACAATGACTTCCAAACTCCCACTGCGTTAATAGAATAGCAAAAGAGCCACTGAAAGCCTTCCCTTGTCATGTGATCACAATGAAGTAACACTTTTAATACAGGTGGCAAAAGAAGAGAGCGAGAAAGCAAGAGAAAAAGGCCTCGTAAAAATATAAATAAATAAAAAACCTTCTGGTTGCTTACATCCCCTACTCTAAAAACCTTGACGATGCATCTTAATATATCTTCTTCTTTGTCACTTTGTTGCAAAACAAACCTTGAGAAATGAAAGCTAGATTTTATGGATGTGTTCATGTCCTAAGCACTTGCATTCTTTTGGTTGCTTGGTTTCTCTGCACCAAGTAGCTCTAGTCAGAACACCGTGTAAAACTAACAACAATAACCTAATGTCCATGCTACTTGATTACACTAACCTTAGTCCTCACAGGCATTGATGTCACATAAAAATCACACACAAAAGACTTTGGACTGCTGGGGAGATGGAAAGACTTCAAGATCAGATGCCTACCATAATCAAGTTAATCCGGTCAAATAAATAATCATGACAAAGCGCTCCAGTCCAGATTATACATCGACAGACTGTTGAATGTTTTGTTTTGCTTTTCCCTGAAATCAATCTGGGGACTGAGATGAGATCCCGGGATCATCCGCCTAGCGATAAGGGCTAATCTAACAGGATTGTCCTCCGAGACCAATCCCTACCCTTTAATTAAGGAAGAAGCATGCGGGAGTGGGCCGAGCAGGTTCTGAGGTGCTCTATGTCATATTACGGTGTAATTGATGGAAGACAGTCAGGGAGCAAATGCTTATTACAGGAGAACAGGTCAATGGGAGGAAGCCGTGACACATAAAAAAAAACCTCTTTAAACAAAAACCTATGACAAACATTCACATCCTGCATCATTAGCCCAAGCAGTTTTTGTCAAGAAACAAAGGAATGACTCAACCGAAAATTGTATTTTATTTTATTACTGAGATCATATAAAACATGTTTGGTTTTGGTTTAAGTCTTAGAATATAGTGCTTGTTCTGTATGGACCACTTTTCTGATCATTTTTAATTGTGATAAATTACCTATTTTTTAACCATATTTTTTATTATTTATACATTTATGTTATAAGCAGAACTCCACTCAGCAGTCTGATCATCCAGCTTCATCTGTAGATCATAGACCTCAACATTAAGAGCATCAGTATGAGGGTCAGGACAACAGCTACAAGGACGAAGCATGCTGATCTCATGATACCTGAGAATGGTAAATGGACTGCATCTATATAGCGCTTTCAACAGACCCATGGCCACCAAAGCGCTTTACATACTGCCTCACATTCACTCATTCATACACCGACGGCGGTGTCAGCCATGCAAGCCGCCATCCAGCTCGTCAGGAGCAGGTGTCTTGCTCATGGACACCTCGACACTTGGTCAGGTGGAACCGGGGATAGAACCACTACCCTTCCAGTTTGTAGACAACCTACATGAACCACTGTGCCACTGCCGCCCTGGGAATGATCGTTTCACCCACATCTTGCTACTGTAAGTAAGGCCCTGTTTACACCTGGTATTAAGATGCGTTTTGTCTAAAACAGGGTCTAAAACATTTTGAACTTGTCCACTTTCAACCACTCCCAGAGGTAGACGAAAACGCTTTCGACCGGATTGCTTTTGTAGTGTAAACGCTCACGTAGTCGAACAGCAACAAAAGACCGCCTACTCCCCGCGCACTGACTTAAAGGTTGTATCAGTGATTTCTGGCCCAAAAATAAATGTCTAATCTTTCCTAATGATCCGCTAGCTGCCCGCCCCATAAGCATGCCGTCAAAAAACCTCGTCTCTGTAGGCAGCGTAGGCTCTGAGATCTGCACACAAAAACAAATGGGACAACCACCACTCAAAACCAAAATAAAGTGTTCCAACCAATCACTGACAGGGGCGGGTGTTGCTCCGATTTCGCTTCCTGCCGTGCACGAGCGCAAAACCTCACAACACCCGCCCCTGTCAGTGATTGGTTGGAACACTGTTTATTTTGGTTTTGAGTGGTGGTTGTCCCATTTGTTTTTGTGTGCAGATCTCAGAGCCTACGCTGCCTACAGAGACGAGGTTTTTTGACGGCATGCTTATGGGGCGGGCAGCTAGCGGATCGTTAGGAAAGATTAGACATTTATTTTTAGGCCTGAAATCACTGATACAACCTTTAATGCATAAACATGATGGGAAGCACGCTAGCTTGATGGGATTTAAACTTTGGGTGGAGACCCAAGTTTGGTTTGAAGACGAAAAACATACCAAGCACAAGGTTCTCTCACCATTCCTGATTTCTAACACAAACTCGCCAATTTTGGTAATTTTTCAATATAAAAATATGTACATTGCGCAAGCTTATTTCATCCATTAGATCGAAAGATCTAAAAAAGTCCATACATTTACATGCCCATAGACCCTCCCCTCGAAGAAATCAGGACATTAGTGGTTGAAAGTGGACAAAACGTGTATGCGTCTCCCTCGTCTACTTGTGATTTCGATCGATCAAAACGCGTCATAATACTAGGTGTAAACAGGGGCTAAATTCAATCTGACACTTCAGCAGGCCTGGAGAACAGTGGATTTCAAACACGCAGTACGACTACACAAAGAACAGTGTCAGTCCACCATTCATGTTTATATAGTTTTTCTGATTTGGCAGTAAAACATTTAAATGGATAATGTTTCCCTTCAATCTCATTTCAGAGGTGCAAATAAATCCCAAGGACAGACAGAGGCAAGCACACAGGGTTCTGTGATGAAAGGAAAACAACGTGATGGAATAAAGCACACAGCCAAAATGATGACAGCTAAGCAATTCTATGCTCACATTTTTTATCTATCATAGGATTAATAAGCCATTTAGGGAATTGTCAAAATAACAACCGCCCTCCGCTGTGCTGGAATTGGATGCAAATAAAAAAGCAGTTTAATATAAATAAGCTAAACTAGTCGTGTGCGAGTATGCAGTGCTTCAAGTATAAAATAAAGCTGACATTTTTAAAACCTTATATTATTTGTCGTTCTTAAAAAGGCTCAAGTGAACAATGGTAATTATATTAATAATTATATTAACGTTAATTGGCAAATAATTCTCTAAATCTCTGTTGCATGTCAAGTGTTTGACATTTGGATCAAAGACGAACTGAAACACTGTTTGTTTAAAGCTTAAAGGAATTAATTTGGCTGTAAACAAGCACTATGACAAAGTGTGATCAAAAACCCTCTGATATGGATAAAAAAACATCCAAAGCAACATTTTCATTCCTTCATTCCCTTCTCAACAGCTAAAAAATACAACATCAGAGGGCTTCGTGCTGAGGCTGCAGTGACGCGAGAGCAAGACATGCAAAATGCTCTGGGGAAGAGCATGATAAACCAAGATCTGATTATGCAACCCAACGCCCACAACATCAGGAGAAATAATCATCAACCTTCTACGCAGCTCCAAGTAACGTCCTCAATGACAGCTCAATTTACTATGTAACACACTCATTCAAAAATAAACTACACAAGTTAAGATGAAGGGATGATTGTCGCAGCATGTGTGAGAATAGCATTGAACCTATGAACAAGGACGCAGATTCTGCAAGCCGACAACACCACACACAAAAAAGCAACATTGTGAAAATCATAATTATTTTAAATGGTATTAATTAAATAAAATATTACATTAAACATTTAAAATGTATCTGGCTGTCAAATGGCTGTTTGGTTGAAATGATAGTGTCACTGCTTTTATTTTTAAGTAAAAAATAAAATAAAACATCCATTTAGAAATTTCAAATCATGCATTAATGTTCTACAATTCACAAGTCGCAAAACACTACATGTGAATTAAACAGATCTTGATATGTGTGTCAATGTATGATGAACTAGCCCTGAAGGTTTGATATGAATCATGCATGTCATGAAGGCCAACTCAGACACATTCACACTTTAACACTTAGTTTGTTTACACAGCTCAAATTGTCTAACACTAAGTCAACAAGCTGCCATCTCTAAGCCACATCATAAATCCACTGAGACTCTAGCAAACACAAGGATTCAAACCTCCTCACAAGTCAAGTGGAACCACTGACCTCAGGTCCAGATATCTACAGAGCAATCCTGCTCAAAGGCCAAGGGATTTCTGAGGTATTATTGAATTCTCTCACAAAGAATATCAAAAAATAAACAATTTGTTTCAGTCAAGGTTACCACCATAATATCACAATATAACCCTGTACTTGTGTGATGGCTCCTCAACTCCTCGCAACACCGACAGAGAAAACCACAATGTGCTTCACAAAATGAAGGAATAGAAATCTAGAAGGACACATCGACAGAGATCATGCGGTAAATCTTCAAGATTGAATGGCTAAGAAATGTGCCCTCTAAAATTTAATAGACAATGCTGGAAGAGAAACAAAAGCCAGCAAAGAATGGAAACAATTTAGCCTTCTTTGAAAGCCATATTTGCCAAGTTACTGAAGAGCACACACATTTGGGTCAGCGAGTCACTTCAGTGAGAAATAAGGATATTTTCATGGATGACAGGTGGTATTTCTGAGAAAGGGCTGGGAAAGCAATAGAAACATTGGGTCGTCATCAGGTTCGGGGGACAACTAGAACGTCCCAGGCCCTGTGACAAAAGGAGCCCATTAAAAGCCTTCTATAGTTCGGGCCTTGGCAAGTAGTCTGATTCAAAAAAGGACTCTCATGAACTGATCATCGGATACCCATTTTCTACAAGTTGGTATGATTCTTTAGGGTCTTCATGTAAAGTTTGTAACAGACTTTGGTTAAAATTCCTCAATGGTTGTGTAAAACAACACCCTTTTTACCTCCTCAAAAACAGCGCTGTTCACAGTGACCCATTTTGGTGCATGTATCTTTAAATGATAATGAGCAACTGCTCCTCCCACCCGTCTCTTCCATGGGGCGTGTCGACACAAGACACGTAAAGTGATGCCATGGTGGACAGTATACAAATTGCTGAGTCGGAAATATGCTAATATGAGAAATATGCTAATACGGGACAGTCCGTCGGTGGTCGTGGGCGGAGCATGAGCAATAAGACATCATATTGCTCAGAAAATCCAAATAGCTTGATTATTGAGTGTGTTTAGGCTTTTTGAGGATAAAAAAAAAAAAAGAGTGAATGGATTTTCTTTATTGTATGGTGGTTGTGTCCACACAGTGCAAAGACACATTTAAGTATATGCAAACACCAGATAAAAGTGAATTGTGACCCACACCATACCCTACTGTCTGATTCCAGAAACAACTGACTCTTATGAGCTGGTTCTTTTAACAGATAGTTCAAAAAGATGAGAACTTTACAGTTGTGAATCAATCAATCAATCTGAAGTACTGAAATAAACTCAAATGAATCAAAATGGAATCTGAAATTTAATCAAGAGTTTGCGAGTCAGAATTGATCAATTTGGGAAATCTGTATAGATGCCATGCCTTATTTTACAACAGGTTTCCTGAACAAATCACCCCTTCTGCGTTGGTCAGTTGAACGGGTAGTCCCACTCCAAACTTATGCCTTTGGTTGAGCCATATAATCACGTTCAAGGATATTACCTTGTGGTTTAATGTTTAGTTATCTCAGTAACAAAATGAACCAAATAATCAATGGCAACATGAATATCTCATTTGAACGATTCTACAAATCCCTTAAGCCTAGTTCACACTACATGATTTTAAAACGTCAGGCTGAACTGTGGGGTTCACACTACATGACATGCTCTCTGTGAAATCAGGAGTGTTCAAGTTGTTGAGCTGTTCACACCACACGACACAACGTGATTGATCCGGCAACAGGAGGTAACGCACTACACGAGTTGACAACAACTCTGTCACCCAACGATTCTATCTTGTCTACAAACCACGTTTTGCCACGAAAAATCACGCGATAAAACGAACCGGAAATGAGGCGAACCCGCACGCGCGCCGAAGAACACAAACACAGCCGCGAATATGGACGTCAGACAGAAACTAGTGCTGCAAACTGTTTGCGCGAAGATTTGCTCTGAGAAAAAAACGCAAAAAAAGAAAAAATAAGAGAGTATGGGCGAGTGGATCCGCATACGCGAACAGCAGGGATTGTCTGTGCTACAGAGAGAGTTGGAGGTGAGTACAGCATGTTTATATCGGAGATGTAGCTGCATGTTTATGTTTGGCTGACGGCAAAAATCGTGTATTTACCCGGTGACCTCAACCCATGCCATGCTCTGATTGGCTGTTGCTCATGACATCAGTGAGGTTGAGTCGTGCAACAGCTCTGGATATCTAGCATGCTAGATATTTTTCTAGGCTCGGCGACGCGTCTGCGAGGCGTCTGCGAGCGTCTTTGATGCGTTGTTGGCTCTTTCATACTAACAGATTGGCGAGCGTTCATCGCCCGCTAATCTCTCGCGATTTGCACGCGATAACACCCTGACCTGTCGGCGAGCTCAACGATTTGCAAATCGGGCTTAAAATCATGTAATGTGAACTAGGCTTTAGAGGGCCCTGGACTCCTAAAATAACACTTCTGCTGCGTTTTACCTACTCAACTAGCCACAGGTGCGTGAGAAAGAGCAGACAGGAGCTATTTTAAACCATACTCCTGTAACAGAGATGGCTCAGGCTGAGAGCTGACAGCTCACGGGGAGCTCGAGGGTCCACGGCATGGTGTAGGCGTAGCAGGGAGCTGGAAATAGGCTCCAACTCCCACTGTGAGATTCATACTGTCTCACAGCTACAAGGTGAGATCAGCATACAGTGACAAATAACTGAAACCCTGATCACCGTCTGCAAAATAAGATCAGGATGAACCCGACAGGATATAACTAAAATACATGCATATATAAGATATAAATAACAATATATAAAACATACACTATATGCAAAATTATTAAAAAATTGCTATTTATTCCTTTAATGGGAAAGCTGAATTTACAGCAGTCCTCAGTGAAACTCCACTAAGAACAGGCACAGTATGGAAAAAACTATGAATATTCTTCAAAATTCTCCTTTTGTGTTAAAAATATTAATTATTGTGTTATTTAAAAAAAAAACATACAGGTTTGAAACAATTGGTTAAAGTGCCCCTATTATGCTTTTTCAGATATTCCCTTTCATGCAGTGTGTAATATAGCTGTTTGGCAATGTAAAAGGTCTGCAAAGTTTTAAAGATCAAAGTGCACGACAAATAAAGTTATGTCTCTCAAAAGAAAGAATCGATTCTGACCTGCTGAAACTAGTCGTCAGTAAATCCAGTCTTACTTCCGTAACATTCATATGTAACAAATTAGCATTATGCCAGTCTATGGTTTTCCTTGGCTGCCCACAAACGTTGTCTACTTTGACCTGCCCTCAAACACTGTAGCTGGTTCGTGTTGTGTACATGTTGAGAAGACACTGTTTTCTGCACTGCCAAAGCAAATCCTCTTTTATAGACTTCCAAAGTCAGTGGTTAAAATTACCACAGCAATACAAATGCAGTATAAACTTTTTTCGTGTTCCCGTCATTTTACAGACGATTGCTTCTTAAGTCTTCGCGAGGTCAACGCGGGATTTGCAAAACGATACATTAAAGATGGGACAGTACCCACTTTATCTGGACCAACTTGCTCCTCTTTGAATCATTATGTGTATGATTAATTATTCATGTAAATATTTTCTACCGAATGTCCAGAATACGTAGTTTTGTTTTTTATATATCGTACACCCAGTGCAGCTGTAGGTCTCCGGCTAACCGCCTCTCTCAACTTATTACTGTCTTACTGAAATAGTTCTGCTAATCATCTGTGGGCCCACTATTACCTAAATTTTGTGTCAATTAATACAGGTTCAGGTTGAATAACTATCGCTTTAAATATTTAATCATCGGACTCATGCTCAAATTGATATGGTAAATTCAACGCCATTGTAACTGTATTTACAGTGTGTACAATCGCTGAGGATTTAGGAAGCCTCTGGAATTGTAATTCAGATATGGTAGTGGGCATTTCGGACACGCGGTGTAAGCGGTCGACCAACCACAACAGACTGTGCCATCTAACCAATCAGAGCAGAGTAGTTCTCGAAAAGGCGGGGCTTAGATAGACTGAATCTTCAAACGAGTCGTTTTCAGACCCTTTGAGGAATGTCCTTTTTACTTTAAATAACAATTTTAGTTTACAGGTGAACCCCATTCACATAAATACCAGCATGAGCCAACACTTTTGAGGAGTAGGCAGGCTAGGTGAGGAAATCTGAATTTTGCTCTTCCTATATGACTGTATAGGAGGCGTTTGGAAAAGGAGGATGTCGAACTCACTATATGAAGCAGCATGTCAACCAATTCAGCACTTGTATCTGTTTTCCTGTGCATTTAATTTCCTCCATTTTGAGGAGGATACTATCCTTGACACAATCGTCATGCCAATTCAAAAGATTTCAGACTCCATAGTGATCACACACTAGTGTTGAGAGAGACATCCTCATAAGTCACAATCCCTCATTGGTGTTTTTGCTCTCTTTTGGTCTTTTTATAGACTGAGGAATTAAAGCCATCACCTTAGCAACACTGTGTACGTGGGTGGGTTTTATGTGTAGCTCCTACATATTACTGTGAAAAAAAATCTGTATGAAGGGGGGGGGGGGGGGGCTGGTACAGAGCCATTCAGGCTTCTTTCACTTGCTTTTTGTTTTCCTCGAGTGAATGATCAGCGCTAAATAGACAGTAAACTGGTCTATCCCTGAGTCTCTTGAGTTATGTGAAAATATTAAGAAATTTTTTTTTTTTTTTAAATGAACGTTAATACTCTCAGCCTGGTGTTCATTGTTCACCCTTACTATGATCCTTTGCAGCTAATGACAGTGACTGCTTCCTTCCACAGTCGAGATGGAGAGTCCCTGAGCTGCCAACACCTCACCTCCTCCACAGAAACTGCAAAAACTGGCTTAAAAATACACTCCACTCACAAACCATGAGTCACGCAGAACCCCCGTTTCGGTAGATGCCAGAGCAAATTCATTCATGCCATGCTTTGCAGGACAATGGGAGACATCATCACTGTATAAACAGCCCTGGTGACATTCTGTGCATGGGCAGCTATTTGTGAGTGGAGTCTGCTTTTAAGCCACTGGCAAGGGGACAAGAACACACTTAAAAAGGACAGAAACCAATGTGAGCAGAGTGCTAATACAGTTTTAATTCACTGATTTCTGAGTACGAACACAAAACAGGCTATATGAAATCTGGGAGAGAAAAAAGGTCAGCACCATCATAAACAAAAATGTGCCAAATATTTATTAAATACAGACAAATGTAGCATTAACTTTAGTGAATCAACTGAGACTTCATCTTTTTGTCTGGACATCATAGTAGGGGTGGTAATTACCTGCATTAAGTAATTTTATTTCATGATAACTATATATATATATATATATATATATATATATATATATATATATAATATTATATATATATATATATATATATATATATATTTCTCACAAATTAGTTATTTTGGCTTTAAATAAGGATTTTATATTATCAAAAAATTTTATACTATTGAAATTGTATAATTCTTATCACCAATTTCAATATCACAAAAAACTAATACTAGCACAAGTAAAAAAATAAACTCAAGCTTACAAAGTCAAGTAAATAGTCTACAACAATACTAAACTACAATAGAACAAAGACACAAATGAAACCGACCTATCTGAAAAACTTCAAGCACTATACATAATAAATTGTGTAAAGTAATAAAATGTATAAGAAGCACTGCTTAGTCAATGTGTAATTGAAATATACATTTATCCTTATTAAAGTTATAAAAGTTATTCAGTCAAGAGCAATGAGAGATTTTCTCGCTGTTATTGTTTAATTAACAGTAATGATACAGAGGGCAGATTTTTTAGGCTACTGTCACTTTAAGAGCAAATGCACCGATCCGATATACTGTTACACATGCTTTTTCTTTCTAAACCGTCTACGTTTACTTAAGACATAAATGACTGTTTACGAGGATACTTGCAAAGACTGGCGTTTTCACACTCAATAATGTATATTTAACCATTCAAGCCCAATTATGTTGCAAAAAAAAACTCCGTTCAGTACTCGCATACTGTATGAGCAGCAGCTTTATGTGCGAGGCCCTCAGGCCCTGTTTACACCTGGTATTAAGATGCGTTTTGGTTCTCATAATGTACCTCAAACTCAGTGGCATGTCACAGAGAAACGTCCTGCTCGAGTCGTCCTTGCGATGGAGGTTCGGGTTGAATAACTAGTTCTTCCAATGTTTTATCATCAGACTTGTGCTCAGATCGATTTGGTAAAATCGATGTCATCGTTACGGTCTCTACAGTTCAATCGCTGAGCTTTAGGAAGCCTCCGGACAGAGCTGACGTTCAGTTATAGTAATGAAGCTTTCAACAAGCGCTGTATGCGGTAGACCAATCACAACAGACTGGGCCATCTGGCCAATAAGAGCAGAGTAGACCAATCACAACAGACTGGGCCGTCTGGCCAATCAGAGCAGAGTAGACCAATCACAACAGACTGGGCCATCTGGCCAATCAGAGCAGAGTAGCACTCGGAAAGGAGGGATTTAGAGAGACTGATTCATCCTTCAAGTAGCTTAAAAATCATTGAAAAATGTGTTGATGTGCAATGTATATTATGAGATAATGAAATTGTTTTTTGACTTTTGATGTGTGTAAAGCTGTTGTAGGAGACCTCCAAAACAAAATTAGGAGGCTTTAAAATAGCATAATAGGGCAGTTTAAAAATGCATTTAAACGATAAGCTTTCGCGAACATGCAGAACAACAGCGTCACATAAGTGTATCCGCAATAAGAGACGATAGTTATTCACAGAATTATCAACTTCACGTGGGTTGAGTTATTAATGTTAACAACATCATCATCCTTGTTTTCGCATGGGCCGGTTGCAGTCTCTTTTTTTCTGTAGCCACTCCGAAGTCCGAACAAAGTCTTTTGCATTTTACAGCGGGTGAATCTCTAGTTGTCACTGGTGATTGTCGTTTGAACCTTTCTGAATCCGCCATTAAATTGATAAGTTTAATTATATCAAATCCTGTGAGAAAAGGCTGTAAATCTCCTCCTCCATCCTCACACGCAATATAGCCTACTAGCTGAGACTCCTTCATGTGTACAGATGTGACAAAGACATGCTCGAATTTCCCGCAGAAATCCACCAGTACCACTGGAATTAAAAACATTATTACAAGCTTACAGTTTTGAATCCAGCTAAGGCAAGCAGAGAGTTTTGAACACTGGCTGGTTATGTACTTGCTCAAATGTATTTTGGATAATTTTTAACCCAATAAATTTACAGACTGCAGCTTTAATCGTGTCTACAGGTATACGGCCCACACCTACATCATAGTAATGTTTTATTTATATTATACACAATTATAACAACACAATACATAATATATTAAATTAATAAAAACATATCACATCATATTTATGTATATATAATATATAATACATTTATACATTTCAATTTATAATTTAAATATTAACAGAGGTAATGGCTCTGAGAATTTAGAGACACATTTTCCTCTAAGACACATTGAGGAAACCACAAAGCACTTTCCTAAAATTAAAAATAGGTCGAACAAAACCTTGTCATTGTGGAAAATTAGAGCTTGGAATGTTTTCAGTCAGAGAACGTTTTGGTGACTTTTAGACCCCAAAACACTTCAGAGAATGTCTGTTCTACCCAGTTTTCAACATACCAATATCTATTGCAGCACAAATTTATGCCTTTCCTTCTTTTTACCTTGTTTGACTGGTCACTGAAAAACATCAGCAAAATACATCTATCCTAAATACATTTTCTCTATGACAGCTGCCATCTGTCATCTTTATCTAAGCAGTGCTTCGGGTATAATCCACACAGTTTGACAAGTAGGAAATTCAAGAGGTTCGTTTTTGTGTAGTAAAGCCAGACGGATGGCATTATGAAGTCTAAGAGATATACTTCCCTCTTTTTGATCATGAGGAACTTTTACAATAGCTTTCCAATTACAACTGGAACTCAAGCTGACATCAATTAATGTGACCTTTGACAGCATCATGGAAACCTGAAATATGTGTGTAGTACTGTGTACATGTAGGAATTTAAAATGGACTGAATGTGTTGCCAAAGCAAAGGTGTTGACTAAAACTAACATTCATAATTTATATAAATAAACATGTAATATTTTAATTAAATATTTTATATAATTAGGTGAAAAAATATATATAATTTTATTTATTTTTTATTTTTATGAGTGGGGACTACTCTCATTCTTCAGTTTTTTTTTTTTTTTTGGGAAACAACAACATGTATGTACAACATGTAACACATAAATGTTGTTGTTTCCAAAAAAAAAAAAGTAGTCCCAACTCATAAAACAGGACCAGCACTACTGGTTTTCCTCAGCACAGTATTGCAAAACATAAACATCCGTAAAACAAATAATTTCAAAGAATCTTCTCATTCCAGAAAAAGCTACCACCAACACCTCACCTCCAGAATGACCTGAGGCTCTCCGAAAAGCAGGTTCATACTGTGTTTACCGTGTATGCTGTGCAAACACCAATGCAATTTACTTTTTTAACAAAGTAGCAGGTGAGTGCTGACAGCGACCTGTTTTGCCTCCACTGAGCTGCCCATTCACACACAAAGAATGCACAGTGACTTCTCACACCAAACCTTTTGCATGCATGGAGGTTCCCCTTAAGAACGTCATAAGTGATACTTAGTCATGGCAGCATGGTTTATAAAAACACCCCATTCAGGGAAACACCTTTCCTTCAAAGAATTGTAAGCACTTATTAGCAGTGAGAAAACAAATTTCACTTGGTCGAGACCCCTTTGTCAGTAAAATGAGGACAAAAAATGAACTTTGATTTGGTCTGCAGGGCCATATTTGTGCGATGGGATAAATTAGACATGAATGTTTGATGAGTGAATTTGCAGTGCACAAATGTTGGTAGCCTGCCACTGGTTTTATAGGCCAATTTGTGCATCTCCCATCCATTCCACAGGGAGCTATTAGAGCAAATGAAACTGTAATCTTACTGAAAACATTTTCCACCACACTTCCTAAAGCAGCTCACATCCTCCATAATTACAATAGAGCACTGCTTTATTAAACCCATAATACCAGAGAGCAATTTTGAAGTAGAGAGTAAACCAACGTGAACCTAAACATGCATTTCAACAATGTCTTTGAGCTACATTAAGGATGCAACAGTTGCAAAGGAAAACAAACCCATGAAGCCTGTGTGTGTACGTACCGGTGGACTTCCATTTTCGAAGACTGGGCGCATCTTTCATTCAGTATGAAGCCGGACACCTTGCATTTTGCTGCAGACTGGAGCTGCATGGCTTCCCCCGGCTCCGACGCTGCGGATTCGATCCTGATCACACACGCCTATTCATCGCGTTCCATCTATTCTGAATGCATCGGTGATTCATTATTTAGAGATGGGCGCAAGTCAGCGGCGCTTCTCCATGCTGCTCGCGTACACAATCCCGCTTTTCACAGTGCTGGACGGTAACCTGGCAACGGGCATTTGAGTGCTCACAGTTGTTAAAGGAGATCACGTTTGGGAAGATGAAATTGCTACGCTGTGTTAATACTGCTCAACTGAGCAGGCTTTTTCCCACCCTGCCTCTCTCCTTTCTCTCTCCCTCGCTCTGGTCTTTCCTACCCCCACCCTCCTCTCTTTATTCTGTGCTGCTCGATTTCAATAGTGATTTATCTTTACTGGCTAAGCTTTGTTTTGAAGCAGCATGTGCATGCAGGGATCTGTGCAGAATGAGGTAAACATTATTTCAAACGCATGATATGCAAAACGCTAGCCTAAATATTTAATGATTGAGAGGTAGCTTTGCCATTAAAAAGAAGGAAACTCTTATTTTTGGCCTTAAGTGACCTCTCAGGTCACAAACATAGTTTAAGTATATACTTAAATGTGAGTGTTTAGCGCTTACGGTGGCCTGACAGTACTCAAGGGGGTGCTAGAGTTGCCATCAGATGTTGGTGTCATTATACCAGATGTTTTAGTATTCAGGTAAGTTACTATACTGACTTAAAATTGATCAAACAGATCACAAATGTTTAAACATCCGAATCATTTTTTTAAACATTTTTTGAATCGATCAAAAAGAAATTGATCGATTCTTCAAAACTGCAGGGCTGGGCGATATGGCCAAAGATATTATCACAAGTTCAAATCACAATATTCATACCACTAATGCCGAAGCATTCAACATGCTTGTTAAGAAGTAAACCCTACAAAGTAAGCTACCTTTTAATTTAAGGAACTATAAAATCCATTTTATTCTTTCCCAAATTCTTTGTTTTCCATTTTCTTTTTTCGCAGTTCTGTTTTATGATTTAATAAAAATGTATTATCAAAAATGCTGTCTAACAAAATTTTGTATTATTATTATTAGTAGATGAAATAATTACAGTAGACTGTAAAAATTATTGTTGGTTTTACTTAGTCACCTGGTTGCTTTAAAATTTTGATTTCATTGAAATTAAATAATTGAATTAATACAATGAAGGATATGGAACAACAGAAACTTAAAATATGATGTTGTCTGAACCACATTATCCAAGTTGATTTGACAAAATAAAAAGGCTACTACTACTACTACTACTACTTTTAAAATACAGTTGTCAATTTAAGTTAACTTTAATTTTGTCACTAAGACCTTTTTTATCAACACGCATCTGATCGTTTTAATGTAGATCAAATATAAAAAAATTACAGTTTTTTATTGATAATGTGGATTTTTTTAGAAATATAGAATTAATTCTTCAACCCTACATCCTGCCATTATAGTAGTGGACCTTAAAAAAACTGAACGAGGAAAAACCTTTATGATCATATATGAAATATAACAACTCTGATCTGATGCCCTTTATAATGCAACACACAAAACCAAGCTGGTGTAGATACTAACATCTGCATTCACATACTCGCATAGAGTCTGTGCCTTAAGACACACAGTAGAGAAAGACAATACATCGATACTAAAGATGCACTATTGTTTAAAACATTTACAGACTACAGCGGCACAATATAATATAATCCTTTCAAATTGAACATGTTGTAAGGTATTGAACCTTCAAAAACAGATTTGACCAGCACACTGGATTCAGCTTTGTTACAACTTCTGGAGGCCAAAAAATGTGCAATCAATCTAGACAAAATTGATGTGCGCTACCCTGTTCTCAAATGGGAAAAGCTCAACATGATACTTACAACAGTGCCACCGAGCTGAAGAGGGCAATAAAGTCAAATCAATTCAATTATTTACGTATCTGAAAGCATGATCTCCAAGCAGTAAAACAGGGAAACGTGTGACAGATGCACTCTGGGATCATGTGGTTTGGTGCATGGCACAGATCCTGTGGTTTGCGATTGTATGGCTCGTCTGCACAGGAACAGATGGGTGTGAGTGACAGGTCAGATGCAAAAGAAGGGCCTTGTCATTTTTGGGGGTGGGGTTCAGTGTGCAGACACCTGATCATAATGCACAGTCACGCTCCGAGCGTTCAGTCTGTACACTTGGCAATTAATCACTCAGGCGCTGACGAGGGCAGCACCAGTCAAGGACCCACCCAAATCAACAATCACTGACAGGGACGGGTTGACAGCAAGAGTAATCAATATGACTTTGGAGCTTCTCAATAGGGCTGTCAAGATACCAAACTTTTAGTAGTCAAAACCAGCGAAATTTCAAACCAATTGCCACAGCAAATATGATAATAATATAATAATAATTTAATTATTGAATTTTATTATACTTTATTTAATATACATCATTATTTCAACACCACAGCCAATATGCTAATATAACACTAACGCAATATTTAATAATGATAACATTTGTTTGTTAATTCATCTTTTAGTGGGTAATACTGTTTTGTCCACACATAGTTCAGTAATTAGCGACAACTGCTTTCTACAACTGAATTAACTAAAATTCAGGTAGTGTCAACAGCATTTACATTTCTATGTGGTGTGATTGCAAGAAAATCACAGGGAAAGAGGTACAAGGTTTGATTGCCAGATTTTGCAAAAATAAACAGTGATCAAAAACAAGCCCAGAATAAAACTAACTGCTTTATATTGTCAATAAGACCAAAATATTGTGACCCGCACAAGCCCCCTTTAATAACTTGTTTGCTTTATGAGCCAAGCCCAAACAACAAGGCCAAAATGCTTATAATTAGTAGACATGGCAACACTGCAACAGAGTGCTCAACGAACAACCCTCTACAGATGCACTGAAGCTCAAGTCGCCATTGGCTAGTAAAATTATTTTACTCACAAGACGTTTTACATGAAATCCAAGAACAATGCAAATGAAAAAAAAAAATCTACATAAATATAATATTAAATATAAAATTTAAATTTCAAAAACTATTAAAGTAAACAGTCTAATAAAATAAGAACAATCAAACTACAAACAATAGCACAAATAAAAACAATAGAACAATGATACAAATTAAATAAACAGGTTTTTCAGGTAGATCTAACAGTAGATATAATACATATTAGGTAGATTATGTACAGAAATTGAACAAAGTAATCAAATGTAAAAAAAATACACTCACGCACTGCATAGTCTGCACTGTATAAATGAAATATAGATGAATCCTTATTAAAGTTATTCTGTGAAGTGATATTTTTGCAGCGAGTCTGTTGTTTAACATTAAAAACACAGACAGTTGCAGGAATATTAAGCTGCTGTCATTCAGTGATGCAATATACTGATACCTCGTCTTATCTCGACCGGTTTATGTTCACTTAACAAAAAAACAACTATGTTTATTAGAATACTCGCCAAGGCGGTCATTTTGACGTCATTTTGTGTAAAGTTGTCCGTTCAAGCAAAAGACAACGAGAAAGAGAGGTCAATTCAGTATTTGAGTGCTGTCAGGCGGCTTTCATTTAGGAGATTCACTGCCATATTTAACTGCAGTTTTTACTCCTGAAACTTTACAGTGTGTATGAAGCCACAGTCTAAAATACAAAAATGGGGAGTGTACCGCCTGAGCACCAAGCTGACAAATTTTACAAATTGTTGGGTTTGTTTTAACACTTGCTGAAAGCAGAAAATGTTCACACTGATTTTCCATTCCATTAATGGAAAAGCCACAACTGTTTTCAGACCATTGAGTGTTAATTGCACTCAAGTAAATGTGCAAGTCAAGCACAGTCACAACAGACTCTCCCGTTTTGAGAGCAGCGCAACAACGCAGGAATCAATTAGCTACTCTGGACCTGAGAGCAGTATGCTAATACGCTACGAACTACTTCAACAGCAAACGTTGACCTTTCGAATCTCACGTAGAGTGTAGTTGGCGTACAACATCCCAGACTTGTCAGGCGATGAGAGAGCCACCTGGAAGCACCAGGATCCCGTGAGTGGGCGGCGCAGTCGGGTCAGGCTGAGAGTGTGAAACCTTGAGCCGGCATCGGCGGAACACATGGTGCATGGGAGGATGCATGCAACACCTCTGCTTATAAACCACATGTCCACAGGAGGCCTGGCACCGCCGTTTCGAGCTTTATGCCTCTGCAGGCACTGACAACACCACCATAGAACCAGTCTGGGCTTGTCCCGTTCTGTTAAACCCATATTCCACAAGAATATAAGTCACTATATGAGTGTCTTCAATTTTCTCAGTCACAGTGGTTAATCATAACTGCATTGGTTCACCTAAAAATGGCCATAAAAAGAGCTCCAAAATAATTTGTTCCTTTTATCTGAAAATATGAGAACCCACAATCATGTCTATAAATTAGATGCTACTATATTGTGACTTGGGGTAAATATTTGCTCTGACAAATGAATAAATTCTAGGGCTGCGTGATTAATCATATTTTAATCGTGAGAACAATATCTGCTTCTCTCGAATAATTACAAATAATAGTCTAATTATTATTTAATACAAATAATTATTTGTCCTGAAAACATTTAACAATTTGACATTTCCATTATCTTGCATTGGTAACGAGCCTCCACTATCTTTCCTGCTTGGGGTTGCCAGATGTCAAGAGCATAAATCCTCTCTTTCTGTCCAGTGTTTTACTTTATCTTCCCCAACCAGGCAACCATACGCACACGCTCTTCTTTCTCTGAGCTGCAAAAAAGCACTTATGATCTGACAAGCCAAGTCACCTTTATTTATATAGCATTTTATACTAAATTGTTTCAAAGCAGCTTTACAGTGATAGCAGGAAAATAATGGATTGGTTAGTTAGGTTAGTTCATTGTTCAGTTCTGTTGTAAAGACCATTTATTAAATTAGTTCATTTCATCTACAAAGCAGTTCTGCAAAAAATTTCATCGTCCAGCTCAATACAGCTCTCATACAACATACAGTACAGTCCAGTCAGAGCCATAATATTGTTGAATATTAAGTGTCAAAGAGTATGTTGAAATTTATTGATGTCTATTGTGAAATTAAAATGTCACACAGCCAGTCTGTGTTCCTTTACGAGGCTGCTACTAAATCTGCGAGTGAACTGTAATAAATCAAAACATGAATCTCGACCATATTGTTTGCGATTATGGTTAGTGAATAAATGCACTAACCTCTGTGCTACAGTAGAAATAAAAAAAAATACATTTGGAATTATTAGAATTAAGAGTAGGAGCCACTGTTTTTTGTATTGATTTTCCATTTGATGAAATTATCATCGTTGGTTAAATAAAGTCCATACGCCACCTACAGGCCTATTAAGTGAACGATTTAATGATTATCGTGTAGCCCTTACTAAATGCACCAGTTTTAGTAAAATAAAAACGTACAATCATTGTATTTAAATATACAATACAATATTTAAATATAATAAAGATAATTAATGTAAATACTTTTACGTTTAATATTCAATTATAATTACTACATTAATACCCAGTTAAATTTTTAGCAGATGCATTATGAATCGATTTATTTTAACACCTCTAATTGTGATCCAAATCTTGAGCTGCTCAAAAGCTGGAATGCAAAACTGTGCGAATGACTTTACCTTAACATATGCAAGCGCTCTATCCTGCCCCTAGCAACAACCTCCCAGCATACTGCTATATTCTAATACATGTGACAGCAGACAGACAGACTGACTGACTGCTAGGGTCTGGCTCCAAGCAGGATCCCAAACAAAACTCAAACCATCTCAATGTCACATGAAAAACTAAATGCTACAATAAGCATCAAGCATTAAATGACACTTAAACCCATCAAGAATCACTGTATTGCTTTCAGAGGTGGACAAAGTACACAACTTCCTTACTTGAGTGAAAGTACAGATACTACTGGTCAAATATTACTTTGTTACAAGTAAAAGTAGTAAAGACCGATTCTTAAGTAAAAGTAGAGAAGTACTTGTTTTTAAAAGTACTTGAGTATCAAAAGTACAAAGAACATGTCAATGCATTGTTATATTATTGTTGCATTATTACAGGACCTTATGCCTCTGAAGCAACCTAGTGAATACACTGACCAGTTTGTAGTTTTGTAGTGTGGAGCTTTTAGAATGTCACAAAACCTATAGAAATTAAACAACTGAATTTATAAAAAAGACAGCCATAATTATCCTTTTTTTTATTTAACACTCCTACCAACCCAACAAAAGAAGTACACATCTATGTGTACCCATTCATGCACATTTGAATCAAGTGGTCTGTAAAAAATAAATAAAACCTAGCTATACAACCATAACTGTATAACTGCCCAACAGCAATACTGCTTTAACAAACAACACAACATACTTATTTGCCATGAAAACAAAACTTTCAAACCATTACTTGTGACAACGATACTGTCTCTCACAGATCCCTAGTAAAGAGAAATCATAATAACCGTCAAACTTCACGACACGTTACCCTACAGGAGTGATTACTGATAAGTTTGACTGTCAACCGCAAAAAAAACAATCACGTTTTACAGACGGAAAAAATCATGCCCTGACTAGCATAACTACTTTCTACTCAAGGACGTTGACAGTAATGTAGTGGAGTAAAAAGTACGATATTTGTCTTTCAAATGTAGTGAAGTTACAGTAAAAAGTTTCCAGAAAAAATAATACTCAGTAAAGTACAGATACTCAAAAAGTGTACTTAAGTACAGTACTCAAGTAAATGAACTTCTTTACTGTCCACCTCTGATTGCTTTACATAATACTTTTTGGACTTGAGTTATAACTTTATTTTCAAATGAACTCAATGCAACAGTATTGGTAAGAATGGAACTTGTGACCATGGCTTTGGAAAACACACCCCAGCATGGTAGAAAGTCAAGATATAGTACTGATAAATTGTTCTTTTGGGTTTGTAAACACCTAATTTCACTAAAGATGATAATAATTAAGGGGTTTTAACAAATCTGCTTTCGATTTTAGCTCACATTCTTAAAAAAAAAAAAAAAAATTTATAAGTTGAACTAGTCCTGAATAAGAACCAGTTCTTGATTCTACTGATAATTTAAAATTTCACTTCAAAAAGATGACTGTGCCCTTCAAATGTGCAAAAAGAACAGCAGAAGGCCACAGGGCTCTTGTGTTCCCTGCACTCTCGGAAGCAGACAGACAGAAAAATCCCCAGATCAGTACCACACATCATCCTCAGAATAACAAATGGAGGGAAGTAATGCGGCACTGTATATATATTCACCTGTTCTTCCTCAAATACAAGTTTCACCTTGAGTAAAGATTCATGACATCTACAACCTTATGATAATAATAATGACAGGTTACATGTTGAGATGTTAATTGAGGAAGCATTAGCCTACAGATGATTTCACCGGGACGCCAGCTATGCCGAGAGGAAGAAGGAGACTGGATTAGACGAAGCAGGACAAGCAAGGCAATGCTAATGATCTACTGCAGCATAGACACAAAGACCCATACAGAGCGTCAATATCCCAAACAAACACATACGGCGATTCCAGGTGACTTATTCAGCAATCATTTCAATCAGCTCAGCAAACTATGACTGTACGCCAGACGCCTGCTGCGTCATGACAGAGTGCATTATAAACCAACAGATTTTATATTTAGACCCTCATTTGCATACATGAGCTGAATCCCATTATATAATATCACAAAGCCAAGAAAGAATCTCCCTGAATAGCACTCATCATGTCAACATTCAAACACACAGATAAAAGAAATGTTAAAAAAATAATTGCAGGATTTCCCATCCACTTGCAAATACAGGAAGTATGAAAAATAAATGTGTGCGTATATATATTTCTCACGCACAAACCACTACAAATTCTGAAATCAATAAATGATAAGTCAGTACTTTTAACTGATTATATAAATGGACACACATGGTGCTCATCTGTAGGTAAAACAAGGGAATCAAAAAAGTATAAACTAACACAACAGTGGAAAAATACTCATAAATCAACTTAATTCTGCAGGTGCACCTACAGTGCACACCAAAACCATCAGGGGAATTGTAAACACTTGTAAATATCAGACCTGTGAGACTTGTCTTACAGAAACCACTTTGACAGAGGTGACTGTCAAATATATTGAAACAAGTCAGGTATATTTGTACAGTGCTTTTCACAACGCACATTGCTTCAAAGCAGCTTTACAGAAAATAGTCTCTTAGTATCCCTAATGATAAAAAGGCAAAAGTGACAAGAAAAAAAAGCAACAAAATCACACATTATTGTGATTCTGAATAAACGGTTTTGTACTGTATACATGAAAACGGTCCCTGACTACACTGCTAGGCTAATTTACATAGAAACTGAGAAGAAGAAAAAAAGCCACATCATTCCCCATCTGCTAAAGATATATGCACATACTGGTGAGTTGCTAATTTATTGTTTAACACAGGAGTATAGTTCAGCAAAAACATCAAAACCCAGCTGGCTTTGTGGGGAGAAAGCAAACCACAATGACTATTAGAATCCACTGATTCATGATACATGAGGACTAACAAATTACTCACAATATCTAGTGAGAAAGGTTTATATTCATTTCTACAAAAATAGAACTTGCCTGGATACACCAACACGGCTTTCATTGGGAAAAACATGAATAATATTTCAAAACAAAACTGCATCACTGCTTAAGGGAAAAAATTATAATAAAGTGAAATTACACTTTATAATTTAAAATGCAACAACAAACATTATCAAAATGACACACTTCAGAAGCTAAAAACAGGTTCAGTATATATAGTATTTGTTACTTAACATTAACTTTTGATATCATATTAATATTAAAAATATTTAAAAATGTATTGATCAAGTATTATACTGTATTTACTGTACAAGCTACTCTAACCATGTTAAACTTTGATAAGCGCTCTCTATTTTGGTGCTTTGCGCCCTTCTCTTAGCTCAAAATAATTCAGTTGGTCACTGCGTTCATCCTAAATTTAACATAAGGTGATTGAGTTTAATATTCACTTTATGTTGCGATAACCCCCATCCACTTTTACTTCAAGTTAAAACATAATCAGCACAAGCCAAAGGGTATACGGTTTATAGTCTCTATTTTTACTCGGACACCAGAGAACACCAAGATTAGCTATCAGGAAAGGTATCAAGTATGATTACTTTTCCACATGTTCACGATACAAAAATATCCTGAATTCATTTACAATACATCCTCTACATGTCCACTAGACCTCACAGGCCTCAACTGACCACTTTCTAGGAGACTTACACGTCACGTGTCATCGCTGCGTGTTCCAGTCCTCCACCCGCAAGGAGTCTGCCTACTACTGTTCTTCTCTAAAGTTTCCAGATTCCTCTGAGCCCGAGGTGTCCTCGAAGCTGTCGGCCTCCTGACGGGTCTGTGGGACTCCGAGACGAAGCCGGGACAAGCTTTGCCGTTAGGACCCCTCCCTCGAGGTTAAATCGGGCCGGCTGGGCAGTCTCCTCAAGAATGTCCCCTCTCCCCAAAATAAACCTGCTGACTGAAGGGTGTCATGAGCTCACTGACTTTTTTTTTTCCTCTTTCGCCCCTACGTCTCTCATTCGTTTCCCAACTGGGGCAGTGGAGCAGTGACAGTTAATTTACTGTCCATTCAAATCAAACCCAGATGGGATGATAGAAGTCTAACAAGCATGAATGATGACTGGTAGTTAAAAAGCAATGTTTCCAAGAAGGTCACAAGAGGGCTACACACCACAGGCTTTGAAATAAATGCAGTATTACGATGAATTCAACTTTAATAGGTCTTGGTCAACTTTCAGGATTCGTATTTCACATCAACATGCTCCTGCCCAATGTTTACAATTCACCCTTCGCAGGGAGTTTGATTGACAGGTGATCTGACCAATCATAGTCCGCCATACGCCGAATCCGCCATTTTTGTCTGACAAAGCAGTCAGGAGAATTAGTAGATTAATGTCGGTGGATTTGAAAAACTGTGCTGACGTCTCTCCACGGTTGAAACAACATTACTTCTTATGTTCATTCATGTTTATTTGATGCTATAAATGAACTAGAAGGAAGAGATTATCGGTCCACGGGCCGCTTTAACTGAGGCTCTACAGCGATCTGTCAGACGCATTAAAGAGCCACAAAACTGTATTTATTGTTTAAATATCTTTTTTTTTAAATGACCAAATTTGAAAGTTGAGACTTTGATTAATATCAAAAGTAACCTGGTCTGTCCTGTCTGTCAGCGTCCTCTCTGCTCCACGATATATTTTTCACTGCGTGAGAACATGGTGTGGCATGGCTTGTTGGACATAGCAACAGTAACTAAAGGGGGCGGGACTTTGCGAACGGTCAATTGGCTCCCTCTCAAATATTATTTGGAATCTGAACTGAAATGTCCACACTTCACAGAAAGTTGAACTGGAATGACAGAAAGAGGAATGTTTAGAGTCCATTTTGTCAAATTTCACAACCCAAAACTTTCAATAATAAGTTTTCGTCTAATGAAAGTTTTTTGGGGGAAAGACGTTTCATCAGCTGAACAAGTAGCATGTTGTCAAACAACAGTACAATCAATTGAACACTATTTCTATCCCTCACAGCCTTGTTTTCATTCCTGTAAAAAATTAAATATGGCGCTACACTGACTAAGGTCTATTGTAATACAAAGAAACTGCAAGTAATGCATTCTGGGAAATAAATGTTCTTTCATTCATTCATTCTTTCTTTAAAAATGTAAAAATCTTTTAAACCAAGCTTTGTCAAGCCCACATTCAACTCTTTTTTTCTTTTCAATCCCTTTTCTGGTTAATTTCTTAGTTTGTTTAAGTTTTATACATTTCTAAAATTATTTTGAATCATTATGAATTACCCACATGCAAAAATAAAACTGGGTTGTTTCAAACAGTGTTTGGGTCAAATATTGACAAACCCAACCGTTTCAAAATTTAAACCAATGGTTGGGTTTGTCCATATTTGACCCAAACATCGGTTGAAACAACCCAGCTTTTTTTAAATTGTATGAATTATTAATTTGAATGAAAATCTAAATTACTTGTAATTCATCATAAACATACATTCAAATTGCAATTATGCATTTTGCTAATCGCAATTCACATTCAGGAATTAATTTGGAATTTAAACGGCATTCTTTAGCGCACAGTATTTACTTCTGCTTTCAAATGTTCCAAGTGGCAAGGAACAAGAGGCTAAACACTCTGAACTCAGCCCTTAAGGTCTATTTCCACTCAAGCAAGCGACTTCAGTACATGTCGTAGTGATGTAACTGGCAGACAAGGAGTTAGTCCTTCAGTCCGTGGAGGCTTTTCTAAAGTTACCATGGTGAGGATTTCTGCGGTGAAATCCTATCCTCGAAAGAGAACGCACAGGCCACCGAAACCAAACTGCAAATCTGAATGAGCTGGGATCCAAACAGAAGGCCACTATTAAATAGATCCCTTAAAATGCAGACAACCCTGTATCTTTCTCCAAGCTAACCTTTCAATCCTGGCCATTTGTTGAACTTGTCTCTATGGTGACTTGGCCTTGTCCGTCCATCTGAAGAGATGGGACCGATAGACTTGGAGGGGATTGGAAGGAAAAGAGAACAAAACTTTTGCTGTTCTCAGACTATCTGGAACTTGGTCGCAACATTCAGAAGGACAGCCAAAATCATTTTCTCCACCTCTGGTTTGGAACAGTTGAGAGTTTTTGTGGTGTTTCACATAGCAAGTAAAGCATGGGTGAAATCCCATATAGCAACCACAGCGAGGACCTGCATGTTGTTATTGAGGAACTGAGGAGCAATACAATAATTAAAGCATGTAGTCTGGAAGGATTTGATCTGCATTCTCAAATAAAAACATCTGTGGCAAGGAGTGTTTGCTAGCGACAGGGTGTTGCTACAACAACGGGAAGGTAAAGCACACTGTAAAATGCAGTTTTGTCTTTGAGATCACGAAATGTTGCCAAAAATGTCTCACCAAGTGCAACCAATGCCCAAAATAATGTGACAATCAACCAATCGCAGGTGACAACAGTTTTTTTTCAAAGCAGCGCCAGTAAAACCCAATCTCTATTTCTGGACATGAACAATTCAGTATGACAGAAAACAAATCAAGGGTAATTTTGATCTGCTGAGCAGAAACACACTTTGGGCAGTGGCCTTCTTGTAGCAGCTGCCAAACTTGTGTCTAGTTGACAAAGCGCTGACTATACAGCTCTACACCCAGTTTCTCAGGAAATACTACATCAGCCTCTGGCCATCAGCATTCTGATCTCTAAACAAGCAAAGTAGCCACTAGACACTGCTTTCAGATGCACTTTCCTTTCTATATCGAAGCACAGAGATCTGCTGTTACATGGAATCAGTTAAATATTCAAAAAGGAAAATATTCTCCATGTCCACAAACTTACATCAGAGCTATTTGCCTATTGCATTAGAATAACGCTTTACAAGTGAGGTTTAATTCGGTAACATCAGTTAACGCATTAGGTATCATGAAATAATCCACAATACTTTTACAGCGTACATTATTAACATTTTAAGTTTTATAAATTTATGTAAGCTAATTATGAACTAACATGAATTAAAGAGTTAGTTTTGGAACAATATGATGGTGAGTAGTAAGTGATCATTTTCATTTTAGGGAGACTTTCCCTTTAACAATGAACAAATGTTATTTTAAAATGAACCAAGATAAATTTATGCTGTAAAAAGTTAGTTCATGATACCTAATGCAACCAAGGTTGAAATCAAGCAAAAAAGGTCACCCTTACAAAGCACAGGAAACAAAAAACACATTTCGTCTAGGCTGCTGAAAGCCTCGGCTCCTGACTGGGTCAACTAAAACAACCCAGGTCACCCTCGGTGCTCTGTCACTCAGCTTACCAGCAGATTTCAACAGGCACAAGCTGTATCTAGCGCTTCAGTGATGCTGAGACCATAATCCCTAAATCTTTTAATATCATGTAGAAAATTTTCAGACAGAGGAGAGAAAAGTCATGGACAAAGATGAGGTCTAACAGCTGGGTCAATAATTGATGGTAGGTGTAGGAGGTATGACAAAATCATATCATGCATGGAATACGTAATTTTACATCAGAGTAACAGTATCATCCATCTATTCTTGCTGAAAATGCAACAAGAAAAATTTGCTTCATTTACATAATGTGGCACTGTCTATTTTTGGAGTATTCAATAAACTAAATACAGTATAAACAAATACATTGTCAATTTTTTTTTTTTTTTACTTATTCATCACAAAACAATGTTAAAATTGGCATAGCTTCACACTATGTGAAAAAAACTCAATTACTCAAAATTGTGAAAGTTCCTGTGGTAGAGAATCAATTCAATTCTATATTAATGAGTCAAGTTCTGCCATTATGAGCCTATGATTATTACAAATAACACCCTGACAAGGACCAAGAGGCTATTGTTGGTGTATGGGGGTCATTGCTCTCCTAATCATATGGTCATTCAGCAAACTTACTACTGAGGGCAAAAAATAATAAATTAAAACATTAAAAAAAATTGTGGATTTGGCCATTCGTGTATTCCATAACGAAACTTAGGCCATGGACTTTGAGACAAGAAAATTATTTTCTCACTCAAACCACTAACTGCTGCTGCTTCTGATTGCTTTTAGAGGGAAAAGCTGGCCATAGCAGCTGGTCTAGGTTCAGTTTACTCTGTAATAATAGCATATTGGCAAAACATCAGGCAAATGATCCTGTGCGTATGCGCTTTGGAGAACATCAAAGGTTTCTATTTTCAACATGTTTTTTTGCAGCATTGAGCAATGTAGCCAATCACAAACATATCAGTTGATTTTTGAGTGCAACGACCAATCAGAGGTGTATAAGTTAGCACCGAACAAAAACTCCAGCATATTGAGCAGCGAGTGAATTCTAAGGTCTGCACACTCACAAATCTTATTATAACAAACAATTATGTAAATAAGATATTCAATGTGCAGAGAACTGGAACTTGAAACATAATATTTATAAATGACTATCACTTGGAGACCCACAATAAGTACTCAAATTCTTTGGTACACTAGCCCCAGACGTATTTGTTATCGCTATTTGGTATGTATTGTTTTTTTATTATTATTGTGTTATTGGTGGTATTGAAGAGCTTTTGTGAATCAAGTTTATGAAGTGTATAATAGGCATAATGCAAATGGGTTTTGGTGTAGTTGTAGGCTGGACTACCTGTGGTAGTTGTGGCGCTGTTTTGTTATAGAACTTGGTCTACTTCAGTTATTATAATAACAGGTTGTTATTGTTTTAGTGAAGGTCTGGTTCTCAGATCATAAAAAAAATGAAAACGATTCTATATGTTCTGGCGACAGCCCTGCTATTGGGTTGGCCTTAGAGGACATACTTGTCAAATTAACTCAGGACACAATATTCATTGACCAAGTACACATTAGCATATTGACTGTTTTTGATCACAAAACTGATGTATTGCATTGATTGTGGATAGTCAGTTCTTTGGGACTGAACATAAAAAGAATCTCCAGAATTACATTTCCTCGTAGGAAACATAGATAGATACACAGGAATCCACACTTATATCTACAAGGTCATGATCATCTATCCTTCTTTAACACATCGTCCAGCATAAAGACTACATATATGACACAGAAAAACGTCACTATTATTATATAACTAAATTGTGTACATGAGTGGTCGCTAACCAGTAAACATCAACTGATGGTTTAAGCTTTTAGGAGAAACAAACAATCTATTCCAAAATCATTTTAAACACGACTTGTTTGCCTTTTCGCCTTTCTTCGCCATTGGCTTTCGGCTTGCTTAGTTGGGGACATTTCATTTTGTATTTAACAATACTATTACAACATTATTTTCCTGTTATCTCTGTAAAGCTGCTCTGAAACAATCTCTATTGTAAAAAGCGCTATATAAATAAAGGTGACTTGACTTGAATTGACTTGTGTAAATAAATAAAAATAACAATATAATGAGACTAAGCAGCAGATTGCATGATATGTAATTTTGATGATGAGCCAGAACATAACTTTTTTTTTTGGATTCCCCAAAATCTATAAAAACAAATAATAATAGTAATAATAATAATAACTAAATAAAAAATATACGTGCAAGTTACAACAAAAACAAAAGCAGAGCGGTCATCTCCCCAAAAATAAACTCTGAAGCAAACTGAAATAATGTTTTCATTAATACCCCTCCGAGTCCAGAGATGTGTTCAAGTCTTTCTCTCCCGCTCTCACTGAGGTAATCAAGTCCACATGGAGGTGAGAGAGAGCCGCTCCGGTACCAAACATGGCAATCAGAGTGTGATGATGAGTCATGCTCCCCTTTAAGCTGCCGTAACCTCCCTGCTCTCCATTTTTCACTCACGGAGAATAACTCCAGAGTCAGAGATCTGGATGCGTGCGGGTCTCCACATTCCACTCAAAGCTGAAACTTTAAGTGATCTGGATTGTTGAGCTCATCAGTGTAAGCTGAGGCTACTCCAAAGACGACCATTAAAAGAAAAATCACTGCATACTTTCCACTTCTTAAGGCTATCAGTCATGGGGGCACCAAACTGATACTGAGCACCAAAGCAGGACAGTACACTCCAACCATGAAGAAAACCACAAACTTAAAAGAAAAACCTCCATGATAGGTAAACTTCACTCATTAATGATGAAAGACAATGTGAACCATGCCAGATTGTTGTGGTTAGCCAATCCTAACAGAGATCATTTATACATACACTACCATTTAAAAGTTTAAGACTGATGCGATTTTTTAAAATGTTTTTGAAAGAGGTCTCTAATACTCACCAAAGCTACATTTGTTTTTTCAAAAATACAGTAAAAATAGTAAAAGCGTAAAATATTATGATATAAATGAAAATAGCCGTTTTCCATTTTAATATTTTATCTCGGTTTAAAAACTCAGGAACAATATTATATGATCCTTTAGAAATCATTCTAATATGCTGATTTGGTGCTCAAGAAACATTTCTTATTATTGATGTTGAACCAAGTTGAACAGTTCTGCTCAATATTTTTTCAGGATTCTATGATAAATAAAAAGTTGGAAAAAAACAGAAAATAACAATGTAAAATCTTTACTAGGGCTGCGCGATTAATCGAAATGAAACCGCACCCGATTTGGCAAAGGCTGCGATTATTTTTTGCGCAGCTTGTCAGTGCAGCACAGCTGATCAGCAGTAAATGCTGCTCAATCTGAACACCAGAGGGCGCTCACACAGGCACGCAAAATATGCCCAGCCGCAACAGTAGACACGCACGTAATTCCAGGAAATCCCTATAGGCATCAAACTACCTGTAGCTGAATAGACAGCATTATAGGGGCCCTTTAATAAATCAAAGCATTTCAATCTTCTATTTTAAAGTTTTGGATTTAGTGTTTTGGATTCTCCTACAACAGGTTTACATGCATCAAAGGTAAAAAAAACTGTTTAATTTTCTCATAATATACATTTGCACATCCCCACATTTTCAATGATTCTCAAACGACTCGTCAGATGAATCAATCTCTCTAAATCCGTCCTTTCCGTGAGCTACTCTGCTCTGATTGGCCAGACAGCTCAGTCTGTTGTGATTGGTCTACCGTGTACAGCGCGCGTGTCGAAAACAAAAACGCCCAATGCCATAAAAATGTCAGCTCTGGTTGTCCTGAGGCCTCCTACGCTGTAAACTAAACACAGTAACGAACAATGACGTCGATTTTACCATATCAATGTGAGCGCGAGTCCGATGATGAAACACTGGTAGAACTATTTATTCAACTCGAACCTCCAACGCAAGGACGACTCTAGCAGGATGTTTTTCAGTGATACACTACTCATTTATATTGCTGTGGTATTGTGGTAAAGGTTAATTTAACCACTGATTCTTCACATGAGGATGGGAAACAGTCAACTCTGGTGCAGGAAACCTTATAAGTGATTTCAGTGTGAAAAATAAAATGCTCTAAAAGTGTAGAATATAGACAGTTTAAAACTAGTTGACGTGTCCTGAGCACAGCTAAGTGTCTCAAATAGACAATGGACAAATACCCTCATGTGCAACAAAGACCATATAAGACAAGATAGAGTGCGATTCAAGGCACATTTGACAATAATGCTAACTGATCTGGCAGCAGCTGTCTTAATTAAATCCCAACTGGCTGCAGGACCTTAATCACGAAGCAGAAGCCAATCACGGCCATGTGACCCCAGCCTGGCCCTGTGCTCACAACCACTGCAAACTGCATTCACTCAAGACCATACGACCTCCCTCGGTTTAATGCTATAAGTTCATTATACCGTCAATCATCCATCTCTAGGGATGAGAGTATATAAAATACAAAAGGTCAGCATGAAGACTTATCTTTGTCATTTACATTAAAGATGAAACTGATCCATTCATCCTCCTTTTGATGAATATTCAGTAATATGTGGAATTTGATCTTCATAAAAAAGGGATTTTGAAGTGTACTTCACCATCAAGGTTTAGCCGTTATATAAAGTGTTCTTTGTAGGTTGAATTTGAAGAGAAAAAAAGTGTATCCAGTCATTCAACAACTCTATGGCTTTAACGGGCAAGCTGTAGTTAATCACGCTGTGCACTGCACGGCTCTTAAAGTCAGCCCAGACTCTCAAGTCAGCCAAAGAGTCCGCTTGGGGGGTTTTCAGCAAGACTGCAGCCTGAGCATTTTCAAGCCATCTGAAAGGAAAAAATCCTCAGTTGAACACATTCACATTTGCAATTTGTTATGAGACCCTATGGAGTGTGTAATTGATTTAGATATTAATTGACTTTAAAATTATACTATCTCACTCGCTTCTTAAAGGGTTTTATTCTTACATGTGGCTGGAAATAGAAATATGGCCCCTTCAAGACAGAAACACATTCATCAGACTCAACAAACGTTAAAGGAACACTCCACCGGTTTTTGAATATGGGGTTATTCACCGTCTCCCCTACATTTAGATAGGTGGGCAAAAGCATTTTTGGCTCAGTGCATGAAGTGTCTTAGTCTGGCAGCACCACTGCTAGCTTAGCTTAACATAATGAATGGAATCCTTTGTTGCCGGATAGAATGTCGTGACGACACAACGAGTACAAATAGCAATGCAGATTAAGACTAGGCTATTATATTGGCAGATATTGACTTGGGACTATATTGGGGTGAAGCACAGGCAAAGCCCTGCTACTTGGGCGCAGGGATATAACGCAACACCTGAAATCCCCCAACTCTCATCCTCACGTCCTCAGGCTGTTGAGCGATCGCAACCTCCTCCTCCTGTCGTTCTATTTCCAAAGCATGCAGCTCCTCTTCTGAAAACTGGTTCGTAGAGGTATGGTTCTGGATCTTGACCGTCTGAGAAGTCACCCTCTTCGTCTCTCACAAGATCTGCCATGTTCATCGCCATTCACTATGTTACTATGCTACTACTGTAGGAAAAATAGCCAGCTAATATTCACGCTGGTATGTTGACGGAAGCTGGGGGATTTCAGGTGTTGCGTGATATCTCTGCACCCAAGTAGCAGTGCTTCGCCTGTGCTTCACCCCAATATAGTCCCAAGTCAATATCTGCCTAGGAAATCACAGTCTTAATCTGCATTACTATTTGTACTCGTTGTGAATATGCAGGCCACAATCAGTAATTCTTTTTTTATAACTTTTACTCACGATATGCTATCCGGCAACAAAGGATTCCATTCATTATGCTAAGCTAAACTAGCGACTAATACAATGCATTCACTGGGACAAAAATGCATTTGCCCAACTATCTAAATGCAGGGGAGATGGTGAATAACCTCTATTTCAAAAAAACGGTGGCATGTGGTTCCTTTAACTTCTTAATCAGTAAAATAGTAAGCGCTCATTTCCCGGACCAAACAATAGACCAACAAATAAATTCGTTATATCCTTATTCATTTAGAGAAGTGTAAAGGAAAAAAAAAAAAGGAAAAAATCTACTGGCTACAATAGTTTATGTCTAGATATTGAAGAAACAAAAGCAAACAATATGATTATTGTTTGCTTTTGTGAAAAAAAAGATTTAAAAAAAAAAGTCCAAAAAGAGTCAACCTCTATCATAACATTTCACTATTCAAACACTGAAAATGATCAGGATGAACATTCATACATTTGTGCAACTCCTTTTCATAGAGAATAAAGCATATTGGGAAATCTTTCTTGAGCAAAAAACACTTTAATACTTGGCTTGTGATTAGCAGAACGTGTCATGACCACGTGTGGAACCCCTTCAACGTCTTATTCCTCTTAAATCATAATTTCTTCGTATTAATTACAAGCTGCTTTGCACTGGGTCGAATACTCTTCCTTTGCTCTGCGCCGAGCACCGTATTCCCTCGCGGACAGCGGAGAGAGCATTGATCAAATGAGAAAAGGGAAAGAAAAGGAGAAATTCTTCACATTAGTCCGGGGCTGGCCACGTGCCATCAAAACACTCCAGAGGCCCTTTCAGCACATGGCCGGTGGGAGGACGGGGGGGGTGAAGAAGAGAAGGGAAGAAGTGGGAGGGCTGGTTAATATTCTGACAGCACAACACAGTCAGACTGGATGCCGCAATGAAACTACACTAAATTCCTAATGTGCTCCCACTGGCCAGCAGGAGCAGGGAAAGTGCACTGTCCTCTAGACTGCCCCAGAGGACCAGCAGCACACATATAGGTCTGTGAGGGGCAGTAGTTGTAATGACCATCTTAATTGAACCAATGGTAATCGGATCATGTGCAAAAAAATTCAGAGTGAAGACAGAATATTGGCCACCTGACAAATAACAACTAGCATGTACTGGTAATTAGTCTGGATGATTCTATGCATCTGTCCATGAAACCCTGTTAGTCTTCATTAACCCTCTCTGGGAGGGCTGACAGGTGTGAGAACATTCTGCTGTTGATGGCCTAATGAAAGGGAAGGCCCTGTTGTTTGATGTTGACTGAGGCTCACCTGTTTCTCACACTGGTGCGAGTGTGTTTGGGATTGACACAAGGACAGAAAAAAAGGCAACTGAATACTGAAGTATGTTCAGCTGTTTTAAAGGAACACTTCACCATTTTTTGAAATAGGGGTTATTCACCGTCTCCCCTACATTTAGATAGGTGGGCAAATGCATTTTTGTCTCAGTGCATACATCAGAGCTGCCAACTCTCACGCTTTCGCCGTGTGACACACGGTTTTGCCTGTTTTCACACAAACTCACGCCACACATCCATTTTCTCATGCAGAGAAAATCACAGACAAAGAAGACACTGACACCGACAGACAACACAGAGAAGGTTACTTTTGATATGGAAAAAATTCTCAGCTGTCAGATTCTTTTAATATTTTTACGAGATTCACACAATAAATAACGTTGTGGCGCTTTTAAATGCGATCGCTGTAGCGCCTCAGTTCAAACGGCATGTGATACAGTAGCCTACAACTTTTTTTTGTCATCGTCCACAAAGAACCGGCAAAAGTAATGATTATGCATGAAACATTTTAATTGTTTAATGAACTAGTGTTTTCAACGTCAGTGTTGGCTGCAAAGATAAAGTTGACGCAGTAGTGAACGCGCCTATTGAGAGAAATGCACACTTCAAACGAATTAGCGTATGTAAGCAGAGAATAGATGATTTCTTTTAGTTTTTAATCGTTTTGTTTAAAAGTAGACATTTCAAGCTTTCTTTATATATACTTCTCAGGACTGTAAGACAAGTAGCTTATACGCTGAGTTTTTACACTTTTACTCACAACATGCTATCCGTTTGTACAAACGCATTTGTGAGTACAAACTAGGGCTGCAACTAACGATTATTTTGATAATCGATTAATCGGACGATTATTTTTTCGATTAATCGATTAATCGGATAGAAATTAAATTAGATTTTTTATTTTATTATAACTAAATAAAACCGTAAATCAGGGTATTTATGTGTAAAAGTGTACTTTAAAAAGTGCAAAAGCCACACATTGAGTTTTACTAATATCAATATTTGCATTGTTTTTAATGATAATTGCTGATGGCAAGTTGACAAACATGATTATTGTTAAAAAAATGATATCCAACATATTATGTTTTAACACAATTTTTGTTAAAACAAATTTACACAGACATGTTGTTCAGATGTGAATATCTGAACTAAAAACAAACTAAAAACATCTAAAATATATAATTCATTTAATTTTTATTTAAAATTAATTATATATAAGGAATATAAGGATAAAGAATATAATATATATTATATATAATATATAAAAGAATATAATATAAGGATAAATTGATTAAATAAATATAGAAAGACTGAAAACAATTGTGTGAACGTAGAGCCGCAGTAGATCGCGTTTGAAAAACAATTAAAACTTAGTAGACAAATGCTATAAAAAGAGAACGGAATGGAGGTAACGTTACCCAGCAAGCTAACAGGCTTGAGTAAAGGACAGGAGAAATTATGCATTAGTGCACAAGCATTCGCTGAAAACCACTGAGTACAGTGACTAAAAAACAATATTTTACTGCTGCTGTTATTAACTGCCTTTGTATTTAATGCTTCACTTTGTAAACACCGTTTTAATTTAACCTATTTCTGCGGTAGCGCTATTTTAATCCATCACTTACGTTGCGAGCGAACTGATTGCACAACCTGATGCTCGAGACAAAATACAGACATCCCGGAAGTCCCGGGAGTCTCCCGCATATTGATTGCGGCTCCCTGATGCCCGCGAATTAGTTCAAACTAATGCTCGAAAATCTAGAGCGCGCAAGCAAGAGCGCGCATGCGAGACAGAAGAGACTGCTCCAAACCGTGTAGCGCGCGCGCTCGGCAGAGCGCCTGAGGGAGAGAGACCTTGCGTGTGTGTGCGTACCAGTAAACGCTCCCCGTGACGTAAGCAGACCAACTAATCGATAATGACATTCGTTGACAACGATTTTCATAATCGATTATAATCGATTTTATCGATTAGTTGTTGCAGCCCTAGTACAAACTATTGACTGGTACTGTATACAGAATACACATTATATATATATATATATATATTTTATATTTATTTATTTGCAATGATCACTCAAATGTTGTGATCAAACAATTGTGTGACAAAGATATGTTATGGAGGAAGGGTGAATTATAGAATGAGAATGATACATTTGAACTGTAAACAAACTAATTTCCATTGCATGTTCTACTCTGTATTATATTCTAAATACTGTTGCATAATCTTCACTAATGACTTTGTCTTTTAATATAGTTACGTTATATAAAAAATAACTTAGCAATACATATATCAAAAGTGTCACTGGCAAAACCTTATCTTCTATTACCAGTGAAGGAAGGAAGTGCTCAGTGCCCGGTTGCATAAAGCACCTTAAGTTTTCCCCTAAAGGTACAATATGCAGGATTTTTGCAGTAAAATTACCCTCGGTTTCCGCCAGGTTTGCGCTCGCACTGCGTTAGTAACCATGGCGACAGACATGGACAACCGGGTTATTGCCGTTATGCCTAGCAAGACGCTAACGCTTTTGTTGTTTTGTTTAAACATTATGGACCATGGCAAGCAGACTTTGAGGCAAAAGGAGGACTAAAACGAAGATCAACATCTTTCGAGATCCCGAGTGCTCCACGTCCGCGACTAACTTCGACTTGACAGAGACACGATGTGTTGCATGTACTTTATTAGACAGGTGAGCAAATGTACATAAAACTAATCAATGTTATTTAGTTCAACATGATGAAATGTTAGCATATGATCTGTATGTTATTCTAATGTTGATCTAGCCCACTGCTAGTCTCATACAGCCAACACACAACCTAACTAACATTCAACACACTCAAATGCTGTTTAGTGGGATAGTGTAACTGTTAGAGCAAGTGAAACAGCTCTGCGTTAACTCAAGTTTAATTCGTCTAATAAACTGACCTGTGTGAGTATTAATTCAGCACTTGCGTGTAGTTCGGTAGAATGAAATGTCCTTACTCCTTTATCCACAGGACTCGCGTTGTGTGTGGCGCTGGTATACGTCTAGCAATCGCGCCCTGCTTCACACCACAGTCATGTTAAAAACATCAATGTATTCACTCATCTAGAAAAGATCCATCAGCTTGACGACAAGATCCATACTTACGCTTAATGTGGAATATACGTCATCATTATACGCCTTTGTTATTGTAAGAGGTTAGCGACCCTTGGTGGCGAAAATTCCTGCATATTGTACCTTTAAGTATGATACTAAAGTAAAAGTAATAATACCATAAATGAAAACATGTTTAATTCCATAAGAGTACTTTTACTTAATATTTTAAATAAGCAAAATGTACTAAACATGAAACTACTCATTATACAAAATGTGTTTTATATAGCTTGATGTTGTAACGTAGTGTTATAGGCGGAATGGGCTTTAACACTGTCTCTACACCAGTAGAGTGTATATCGGTGTACCGGTCGGGCTCTGTTAAAAATGTATTGTGCATCCCTAACGTCAGTGTTGGTAACATTTAAGGAGATAGCATATTCAGGGTATACATTTTTTTATAATAATAACTCAAAATAATTTCAGCCCTGATCCTCAATTGTAGCTATAGTAGTAAACAATCTTTTAGAATAATTTTTTATATGTCTTTTAATAATTGTTTTGTTCCAGTGGGTAAAAAAAATAAAAATTGTATTATGGTAATGGTAATTGTGGCTATATATATATTGTGCTTAACTGATATTGTTTTTGAAACATTTTTAAAAATTCTTAAATTCTTTAAATTCTTAAAGAATTCTTAAAAAAAAAAAAAAACTTTTTTCTTTCTTGACAGCTTTCATAAGATTCACCTGATTTATGAAACATCATGTAAACTGAGCTTCCTCTGAAAGGTCAAAGAGAAAGAAGTGCATTTTGAAGGGGTGGAGTTTACATGAACATGTCACTTTCTTAATAGATAAGGCAGGTGCAGAGCATGTCCCACTGACCTCGGCACACACCCAAACCCAGGAACAATAATAAGGAAAGAGGTCAGAAATCCCAGTACCAGCAGTAACGTAACATAACTCTCAGACTAGGAAAACAGCAAGAAAAACACTCAGGGGTAATAAAAACGACGTCTGCAGGACAGCTGCCCCCTCTTTCGGACAGATGGGTCAACATAAAGACCACCTGTTTAGTACATAAACCTTGAGAGATCCCAAACTACAGACAAAAGGGGCAAAATGGGCTAGAAAACGCTGAAGATTTTGTGAAACTCTGAAAAAGAAATGTGCTCATGAAGAGATGCAAATTGCCCAGCATGGATGGAAGAATGGATGTTTTATTGAACCCCAAAGAGAATGTGACAGGGAAAAACATGGTGCCGATTGGTCAAGTATTCTTTATCCTGATGTGCAGAAAAGACACAAATGCTACAACACAAAAGCCTTACATTAGTCAGTCACAACATCTGTTGTAATAAGTGTCTTTAAGCCCGGGGCTGACATATGCTTGTTTCTGTCCACTAGTCAACCTCAGGAAAATGTGTGTTTTTTCATGTAGAGCATTAAATAGTGCATTAAATCACGGTTGTCTGAAATTCTCCTCAAGATCAACACTAAATATACTCTATTGAAATAAAGAGCAAAAGTTGCTGGTTGTTCGATTCATTCATTTTGCAACTTAGAACATTCACAAGAACGATACTCATTTAGCTGATGTACAAAAAGTAGCTATAAAGATAACCAGTGTGCACAAAAGAGAGACTGATGGGAGGAAAGGACGTGAAACTAGTAAACAAGGGCACGTTTCCAATGTAGAAGAAAGATAAATGAGGGGGGGTTGCTGAAGACAGGATGAACAATGCATTCATAAATATGAATGTTAATTTACTTACATTCTTTTTGTCCTGCTTTCCAGTAAATATCCATAAAGCAAAAAAACATTTACTTGAAGAAAAACTAATCTAAGAAGTTAAAACTAAACCTATCAGACAATATATCTTAAGCATTTTTCTTGAACCAGCAAATTATTTTTCTTGTTGTTTACCCCACTACATTGCTATATTTAGGCTTCAAACAAGAAATAAAGTACCAAGAAAAAGATAGGCTACTTAATTCAATTCATATCCTCAAACAAGATTCAAGTAAATTTCTCATTTTAAGGATGTTTAGATATTTTAACAGAGATGACAAGCAGGTCATGGTTCAAAACGCACGCACACACACACACACACGCACAATTAAAGGCATCATCAACCAGTTCAACTGAAAAGTGCTGAAATGGCCAATCTCATATTACAGTACTGGAGCACAGTAAAAACAAGTAATTCCTAAGATAAATATCATAGAAAGAGAGATATCACACCATAAACTCCTAAAAGGTCAAATCCTCTAGTCAACCCTTCAACAATTTCACAGATATATGATACACAACGAGACACACCTGTAATAAAGATAGTCGTTCCAAAGATGATTTCTCTCACAAAAACAGCTCACAATCTCATGGCACATCAACCATCTCAGAAAACAGAAAACTATGCTTCTTGCAAAGGATGGACATGAGAAATCATGAAGAAAACACATTAAATGTGTGACTCGATGTTGCTTTTCAACTTCAAAATTGTCACAGCAAACAACTAACACAGCAACAACTATGCGAAATGCAACTATCTCTAAGATGAGAATGACTTGGTTGTATTTTTGAACTTGTGGCATTGTGAAGATCTAACTCTGAATTATTACGTACATAAGCAGGCAGTGCCATTAGAAGTCTGATTAAGTCATTCGTGATGCTGTTTTCTTATGCTTTTTTCAGGGATGTTCTCTTGGCTGGTGTGCTGTGAATGGCACAGCTTGAGGTGGGCAGAAAAACAGACGGGCTGCTGGGTTCAATCGTGCAGCTGGATTAGGCTGTGCTCAGATCTTTCAGAAGCACATGTGATGACACAGAGCTGCTGCATGGCATCCAGGCTGAAGGATCACGAGAAGCATATTAAATAGGGAATGCAGATGTATCCTTTACATTCAATCCGAATCCGATATTTATAAAAGGGCAAAAAGAAAGATTAAAAAAGACTAACTAGAGACAAGCTCTCACATTAATGAAACATATGAGAGAGAAAAAAGTGCATTTTGGGGGGGGGGGGGGGGGGGGGGGGTCAAGTAGAGCCGACTAACCATAAAGAAAGAGGGGGAAAATTTCAGTTTGATGGTTCCTCTATGGTCGGGACTGTTTTGTTAATCGGCCACAAAAGCAAGAGAAGGTTTTACAGCCAGTGTCCAACAATCCAGTTTCAGGGTCCAGCTCTATTGTTGCCCTCACAAAAGGGAAATGTTTTATTCACAATAGCAGGGCACTATATTATGTAGGGCATCGGGAGCCTGGCGTCAAGGAATGCGGACCGATTGCCTCTCAACCTTCAAAGCTTCTATCGATTGTGCAGCTTTAGTTGCTTTTGTTTTTAATAGGCATCAGTGCATCAACAAATTCTAATTTCATTCAATGCTGCCAAAGCATCCTAGTTGGATATTGGGCGATAACTACATTTTTACATTCTGATCATCTTTAGTACAGCTAATAATTGAGATGCAAGATGGCGCAAGTTGTTTTTTTCTTTTTTTTTTAAACGAGTTGTGCAACCCTGTGCAAATCCCTCACATGGACGACTAAATGTCTATCATTAGCCATTGGCTAATACATTCTTAGATTTAACTCGCCAGTGTGTGTGTTAGAGGCCAAGTATAAGTTTAGCATTGATATTAGGGCTGAACGATTATGGAAAATAATCTAATTGCGATTTTTTTAACCAATATTGCGATTGCGATTTAATATGCGATTACTTTAAGTTCTTTACCTTCTGTATTAGTCGACAAAGACAAGCAATAAATCATTGTACAGTAGGGATGGGAATCTTTAGGCAGCTCATGATCCGATCTAACTTTTTTCGTATTAATTAATTAATCTTAATTACACTTAAATTATGTATTTAATTACGTGTAAATATACATACATTAAATATATATATATATTATATATATATATATTTTTTTTTTTTATTAAACCAATTACATGTTAAGAATTTTAAATGGACTATAAACTAATATAGCTTCAACATATAAAAGCTAGTAAATAAAGAGGAAAAAAAAACATTAGAAGCAATAAACAAAGAGTGCTTTCAGTATTTAAAAGTAGGCTGTCTGAACGTTTTCCATTCAAGAGCTGGAGTGATTTTCCCCCCTCAGTTTAGATACGATAAATTGCATTCACACTAATGCACATATCTCTTTTGAAATTGTAAATGTAGTTTGTCCTATTGGTTTAAGATATAACTGACCGTGTTTACATTAATTTTTACGTCAAAAGCATTTTGAGATGCAAGTACATTTACCCAATGAGTCGCTTTTGTTGGAGAGAGAATAAATAACACAATATCACATACATAAAAAATAAACTGTTCTTTCCTGTATGCCAGACCTATGCGTAGCGTGCCAAGTTGATGCTTGATTTGCAGACTGCTTTTCTCTCGCGTGTCACATGACCAGTGTAATCGCAGCTTTTGCGGTTACAAAATCGCATTTCATCATATCGCGATATTATCGCAAATGCAATTAATCGTTCAGCCCTAATTGATATATTTTCACTCGCTGAGCGCTTGAGTTTCTCTCTTCGTCAAGCGATCTGTATACTATTTCAAATCAGCTCAAAAGGATGTGCAGTGTACTTGTATTCAAACTCTAGTGTGAAGGAGCACGAAGCACCATCACTTTTCTGAGAGCATTGTGTTTCTCCTACCGACGCAGAGAGTGAGTCTCTTGCATACCACGCAGAATCGACGTACTGCATGTAAACTACATTCTTTGTTGTATTTTCCTGTCCAAATAACAGTTCACTTGGAATTATTCACCTTTTAAGAACAAGCAGAAGATATGCCGGATTCTCCGGCAGTGGGCGGAACTAATATGCAAACGGCAATCTCATTGGCCAGCGCTCACCTATAATCGTCCCCGTTTTGATTTCAGCAAATCTGTTGAACGCTGATAACATGATCAGGGGCGTAGCACAAGATCCCGGACCCTATGTATAGGCAGTCCTGGTGGGCCCCTATGTTCCAAATAAAATATATTCCAGACTTTTCAAGGGCCCTTTCTCCCCTCGGGGCCCTGGTAATCAGTACTGGTTTTACCCCCAGTCCGACGCCCCTGAACATGATTAATATCCACGAACCCTGCAGCTCATCCTTAGTGTGTTGTATATAGTATTTAATAATCTATTTTTTTACAGAAATCCTGAAATGACCAACAATATCTTAAGCACCATCACCAGTCCTAAGTTCAGTTAAAATTACAACTATGCATGCATACATGGTTACCAAGTTTTAGTTCTAATTACTGAAGTTCTATCGTTAAATAGTGCTTGATTATCATGATATAATGCTTGATCGACTGATGTTAAATGTACCTTCAGATATTTAAAAAGCCAATGGCTTCTATTGCTAAGGTGTGCGTAGAGGGTTGTGGTGTGATATAAGATGTGAAAGTAGCGTCAATTTCAGTTACTCAGACGGATATACGCCATTGCCATGGATGACAGGGAGTACTAGGAAACATCTGACTGTTGAATGCCGCAATTGACCAATTAGAATCAGGTACTTTTAAAAACTGCTGATTTTGAATACTGAAGGATGTTGAAAATGCATTGAGAATGCATTTCCTGATAAAGAGAGTCCTTATCCAAGTCGTCTTAGAGATGGGTGTACAACTGTGCAAACTCATCAGAATTCTGTGTTGTGATAACATTCACAGCTGTTTCAACACTCTACACATTAGAGTAATTATCCGTGTCCTCCTCCGCAGAGGAGAAATGCAAGCACCACGCGCTGCCCCTTAAGCTTCTTACAAACCCAAACTTCACATCGAAAAAGTGTCCTTTCATAGTGACAGCAGCCTAAAGGGAGAGTGCCTGCTGAACAGTCGTTCCAGCTACAGAAACAGCTCACAGAGGGACAGTGGTAGAAAGGATGCTGTACGACAACAGTAACGAATCCGTCGCTTGCTGTTGTACTGTGTAGAAAGCCATCTTGAAAACAAGATGAGGGAAGCTGGCCAGATTTCTAAACCATATGCACCCACACACACATACATTTCATCTTTAATGCAGATGCTGTATCTGTTCGAAATGAAAAGAGCTTCATTTTGATGCAGAGACTCTGAAAAGAATGCAGATATTGGGGATTACTGTTGATTGTTGTTGATCCTGCTTTTAAAAACACTTTCAAACACTTCCGGGTGCTCTCAAACAATCAGTGTAGCCAATCACAGACATATCCGATGAGCATGTGAACACAATGGCCAATCAGAGGTGTTTACGATTCTGCTCAACAGCACTCAAAGCATCACAATATTTAAATTTCAGTACGGACTTGGTACCGAAGACGGTACTTTTTGACAACTCTAACGATCACAAACCGTTCTCGGCTCAAAATTCTCAGCATGGCTGGCTAACTGTGTTGTGACATCGCCACTCATGATTTGGTCACTTGTCTGTGCCGATAGCCTCATGGGCAAGTGCACCAACATGTAGCGCCGTTGTGCCCTGGGCGACCCGAGTTCGAGTCCCGGCTCGTGGACATTTCCCGATCCCCCCCCCCCCTCTCTCACCTCGCATCCTGTCTGGCTGTCCTATCCAATAAAAGGCAAAAACACCACACAAAAAAAAAGGATTGGTCACTTGTCTGTTGCCTGGCTAGTGTCAGTTTCTCTCTAGCTGGCTAAGCGCACTACTTAAGCGACGTAAACACAAATTAATAATTAAATTAAAATAAATATCTGATTATCCTCCATAACGCGGTCACCATTTACATCTTATATCGTCTGTAAACTGACGCATTTGCATTCCAAAAAGCGCCGTCCTCAGCCCCACAGAGGAAAATTAAACCATATCGGTATCGGCTGGGCTGGTTTGGCATGGAATTAAATGGTTAAGCAACGATAACTGTTTGGCCAAACGGTGGAAAAGCAGCTAATGATTTAGTGTTGGGTAGCTTTTTTAGCTCCATTTTTCACACATCATTTCATTGCCTGAAGTCAAAAAGCTAAATAGGCCCAGCATAATTTTTCCACCTAGAGCTGTTGATTAACGACTGCTGATTGACTGCAATTTAACCTACAAGAGGTGGAAAACTTTAGCATTGTTCCTTTCATACGAAGTACAGATGAGCCCCAAGGCTTTAATGCATAATGCATTATGTTTGGATGGAAAGATCACAAATAAGCAAAACTAACCACCAGGTTATACCTCACCAGCACTCTCCTGCAATTTTCTTGTGAATCAATCCAACAGACTTAGCACTTCAAAAACAGATCACTACCAGCTAAGGCATAAGAAAAAAATTTGTTTGGTTCCGGTTTCCGACCGACCCTGTCAATTTATGTGCGACCCAAATTTATTTTATGAGCTTGGGGAAGAAATAATGCAAAGTAAATAAATATACAAATAAAAAACTTTGAGGTGAACTATAATTTATGTTTTTGTACAGAACCGTATTTAGCCTGTTGTCCTCCAGCAATGCAAACAAACGAGGCAGCCACGGGCGTTCACACATCGTTGTTGTCATGTAGATGCACTGCTGCGCTTGTGACAGGGCGCATGAACTGAACGAGCAGAGATAGAGAGAGAGCCCCGTTCGCGCGCGCGCACTCTCTCCGCGGAGCCAGGCGAACGTATAGCTTCACCGTCTCAAAACTAAGCACTGTCTTGATCTCTCTCCCTCGCACATATTAATGAAAAAAAATCGACACGATGGCAAGGTCGGAAGACTAAAGTTTCATGTGGAGCATTCGGAGATTTCTTTTTTCCTGAATTACCGCTGGGTGGGAATTGTGAAATGTTTTCTGTGATGATGACACAAATCTTGTGGGATGTCCTAACCGCCGTGATAATCACACAACGCGCACACGTCCGATAATGACACGTCCAATTCGCGAACTAATGACTCATTTGAACCGATTCGTTTTAATGAATGGTTAAAACAACTGATCTTTCCAACACTGAACTCACGAGACGTCTGACGTCCCGTTTCCCCCCCCGCACACATTTAAAATCAGTGTGTGTATGTGTAACATGCTGGGACACACAAGGTAGTAGAGTACATGTATAGGTAGGCTATGTTATGAAAAAATAGAGTAGCTTTTCCATCGCTACAGTAAATAAAAACTAAAAAAATAATGTGAATAATTTCCTTTCTATCACTTGCTGCCACTGGACAAAAAAAAAAAAAAAAAAAGTCCCTACCGACCCATGACCTCAACTGACAACCAACCGGAACCAAACTTTTTTTTTTTTTATGCCTAATCCCATATTCCCATACTCTTGAGACATGAGCACTGGTCATGTGACAGTTCCCATAAGTGGTTTTCCAAAGTAGGATTTTTAGACCTAGGAATTATGACGTCAAATTGAAATGAATCAAACAGAAGCAATGCAAAAAAAAATGGAGAGAGAATCAGTGAAACAAATGAAATTCCTCTAGTGCTAACGCATAAAAAAGTTCCTCCAAAAAAAGGGAAAAGGGTGCATGGAACACAAATTTCCCATTCATGACCAGTCCTCATTAAGGGATACAAGCATATGCAGTTGTTTAAATTAAGAAATCATGCAATAGTTAGACAATGCATTCACTTCATGACAGAAAGACGTCCCATTTAGAACAAAGATGGATCACTATTAGCCTTTCTCAGATCCATAAATAAGCATATTTGGACTGACTACTGAGGGTAGAATATCACTCAATCACTTGATGACATTCATTGATTGAGAAGAAGGTATTTAAGGTATAAACAACAGAGAACATACGTTTCATAGCCAAACACTAGAGTACTTTAGACAAAAAGCTATGGGCAAAAACAAAAGCATTTTTCCAATGAAAAATAAAATCTCAATGGTCGCTTTCACAGACTCTGAACAGGTGCTTACTGTGAGCACTATAGAATGGGCAAAGGAAACAAAATAAGGAAAATAAAGAAACCCAAGTAAACCCATATGGCAGATAGATAGTTCCTGCTACCTCTCAAGACTTCAGAGACCCACATGTTGTAGAGTCAGCCAGGTGCCGTGAGGAACTTCGGCTGGTTACATGCCACACGCAAAAGCAGCTCATATTTATTTTGTTATCCAAATTAATAGGTTAGGGAGTTCACACTGCCCACACAAGCAAGCTTCTATAGGAGCAAAAAGAGTTTCTGTTTCGGTGCTGAGCTCATTTTTATAATGCTTTGTGCTTAGTGGTACAAGGGGCTTTCCTTGCCATTAATGTTTGGATAACATGCATTCGTGTCCTTTGATTAAAAATAATGGCTAGTGCAGTGGCTGCGATAAACTTAAACATACTAACATCCATTGCCATGATTTTTGGAATGACTTATCACAAGAGGAAAAATATTGTTTTAGTCGCATAACAAATGCTGTCATTTTGCAATAGTTTTTTATCGACATTTAGAAAATATTGTAAAAGTTTACCACAAATCTAAAACAGCTAATGTGTACTTCTATGTGAAATAATGTTAGGTACCAGTTGGAGGGTTTTAGTCCCGGTTGGCCCGTTTATTGCCCTGGCGCGCAATGGCCCTACAGTGGAAATGCGGCTAACAATTTCTGACTAGCATATAACTGAACAAATCAAACAAACATAAACAGGTAAAGGTGGGGCCCCCTACTGGGAAGGGCCCATGGGCTGCAAGTCAAGCCCAATGCTAAGTTCAGCCATCCAGTTTGCAATATCAAGCAGCATAACAAGCCGTTTTGAACAGCTAAAAATAACTAGAAGCCAGACACATTCAATCAACAATTGTCCGTGCCCGCACTTATGTGACACATAAGGTGGAAAGGGTTTGGCAATATTTCAACAAATATTCTGCACTAGTAACCCAGAAATAATTTTAACTTAACCCAAGTAACTAACAACTGCATGTTCACTGTAAAACAGACCTTAGGAGGAAAAGGTGATGTGCAACAAACAAGTTCTTCTGCAAATGTAATAGGAACTGTAGTGTATCTATAGATCCTATCAAACCCATTCATGACAAGCCTATTTTGAACACTCTGGAATGCTTATTGGCCTATAAAGCATCTGGGAGAAGACTTGGGCATAAGAGGTAATCAGAATCACTCAACTTGTTGCTTGCCACTGAATCAGTTCATTCAAGATCCAACATGCAGAGAATCATGATGGCAGATCATCATCATCCCTTGCAAAATTAAATGAACTCCAAAGTGACAGAATTTATAAGAGCAGCAACGGTAAAGGATTTGTGAAGATCACTCAAATGCAGTCAAACATGGAGTGATTTGTTCATAAGGGACCTACAAAGCCATGCCAGTTAGATTTCACAATCACATGCATATCTGGAGCTAACAGACAATGTTTTGCTTTAAACTCAGTCAGAAGCACTTTTTATTTTCTTTATATTGTCTAGTTAATTTTTATGTCTGATAGCACGAGATATCTATGATGAAGAGGGAGCAAGGCTATAACCAAAACCTTGTTTCTAAAACACAGACCAAGCCAAGACAATGATCCGACCTAAGCCATCTGATTTATGCCTACCAAAAAGCAAGCCTAAGTTTCAAGGTGACTGCTAGCTAAGTCATGCTTCAATGTCTCACTGACTATCAACAATGAGTGTTAGGAGGAAATTATAGTATAATCGATCATCTATTAATATTGCAAATGTGTCATTATTGAAGCATGTTACCTAAATAACCATGAAAAATTTAGACTGATGCATGATTATGTTCCATTTTGTGATAATCAAAGAGAAAACTGAATTCATCAACAGTTCAAATCTCTCTATGTAACATTACAGAAACAGGCCAGAAAAAAGATATAATGCAGTTTAGAGTGCAACACTGCGTGTAACGAAGCCTGCAGTATAGCCAAATGATGTCAACCAAACACATTCAAAACCTGCTTTTCAAAGCACAGATATTAAAGGATGTTATGAACTTGCTTTAAACAAAGTACAAATCAGTGGTAATCCACAATGATTAAATGCATTCTTGATTGCTTTTGCTTTATCTAAATTCCTCTAGAAACAATGTGGTGTTAAGAGAGGAGTGCAACAGGATGAGTCTGAGCCACTGACGTCAATGATAAAAAACTTTCACAGAGGGCTCTGTATCTAAATGAGAGATGAAATGGAAAATAGAATAGGTGACAGGGTGTAATAGAGAGAGAAGGTGGGGGGGGGGGGGGTAGATTAAGTAGACACAGTATCTCTACCAAAGAGAGTAATTACATAAGGAGAAAAGGAAAAGTTTAAATGGCCCCTTCAATACAATTGCGCTCGCATATTATTCTGTTCTGATTAGGCATGAATATCCCGAGGGGACTTGTCTTTTCTCATGGCAGAAAGATAAAGCGAGAGCATACGGATGAATTCATAAGGACACATTTCTATCTACAAACTCAGAAAGCCTTGATTAGGCCTAAAGATCAGAGGAGCCTGATTTGAATTTGCTTGTAAATTCACAAAAGTGCTCAAGAGTTCAGTTAACATGCACTAATGAAAAACAAAAATGACTTATTCAGTTGAAATGAAATACACTTTCATGATCTATGAACCAGACAGCATTGTTACTGACCTGGAATTTTGGAAATCATGAAACCAGCCTTTCAGGTTGTTGATTACATTTAGTTACTAACCTAAAGTATACACTACCAGTCACAAGTTGACAACTACTCATTCTTCACAGCTACAGAAAAAATGTAAAAAGTTCAATATTAAGGAACACAGATGGAAGTATGGAAATTGCACTTTTTACAGCATACTGAATGAGTCATATGCATAATGGACACTGGATAATTTTCATTCACTAATTATACCATTTAAAAAGAGTTATTCATAAAAATGAACTAAACTAAATAAATGTATAAATTTAGCTGTGTACAGAAATTCATGCCCAGGCATTTTGCAAGATCACGAGAAACAAATGCATGCAAGTGTATCCAAACTTTTGTCCTAAATGAATGAATTTGATTCACAATAGGTGTTTACAATTAGGTTAATTCCTCATACACATAATAAACCTGCAGTTGTGTCACACAGTTAAAAGCTTGACACTTCCCAACACATGATCGTGATGAGTAAGAGGGAACTGTCTGGGTCTTAAAATCCCACAAACCACACCTGTTATAGCTAACAAACATGAACATTCGCCTCCGCTCAATCACTCCCGAGCGGGAGACAATCCTGTTTTTGACAGAAGAGGCAACCCACGTACATTTGAGGTGCTTTACTATTCAACACCACGGCTCGTGGGACGACAGGCCAAATAATACAGAAGAGATTAATCTAAACCTAAGGGGAAGGTTATGTCATATCATCCAAACTCTGCTTTAAGGGCAGCTTGTTTCTGCTGAAGGCTGCCAACAGCTGGCTCTTTCGTCATATGTCTTCAGTGGGAGTGTGGGAGGAAATACTTAAGTTATTCTGATAATCAAAGCAAGGCTTGAACATTTTAACACATGCTCTCACTAGATCACCAGACACTGGGAACATGCACATCACAATGTAATGTAATGGATCCAATCCTTAGTCAAACAGTTATTAGCAAACAGCATATGACTAGTGTGTGTGTGTGTATACACACACACACACACACACACAATTTAAATCAATGTCAAACGACAATACATTTTAAAAAAACAGCAATATTTCAATCTAATAATAAAGGCAGGGAAATGACTGATTATTATTGGCATCGTCCTCTAAAATGAAGCCAAGGTGTTAGAACATTGTTATGGTCATTTTCTTTATAACATGAACAGAAGTGTCAAAGTAGTCACATAAGCTCAACTATGCTAACATGATGCATCCTAAACAAACAAGATCTCTCAAATTCATTGCCATGCTGCATTGATTGAACTGCATGATACTTCATATGCAGATAGGCCTATATATGTGCGTCTTTTCCTCACACCCCATATTAAGTAACGTTATGCAATTATACAGGCGCTCAAATTGGTTGTACTAATTGATCAATTTAGATGTAAAATTTAAATTATTACTTTTAACAGTACTAAAAATGAATTGCAGTACAAAATGATATGAAAATCTAAATCATTAACACCATTTATCTAATCAACAGTTAGTTTATGAATTATTTATAGGCAGTGCGCAAATAGCCACGCATAATTTTTTTACCCAAACAAGAGCAGCGCATAAATGCCTTTGGGTTGAGATTAAACTAGATTTTACTTACCTCATGGTGATTTCCGCGCTATTTTTTCGGCGTTATATAATTTCAGAGTTTGCAAAGTTCGCACTTGATCACAAAAGATATGAATGAAACGCTGCAGGACCACAGAGAGTTTGTATCGCGAAAAGTAAAAAATAAAAATGAAAGTAAATAAAAAAAAATAACTAGATCTACATGATCTACCGCATTGCAGCTGTATGTGGATGCTGCAGCACAAAAAAATGTAAGTGAGAATGTAATTTTCTGTTTGGTCTTGCAAACGCCTGATCTTCTAATAACGGCAACGTGCCGCTGGGATCCCCTTCTACAGCCACAGCACAGACGCATAGCTTTACTGGCCTACGTCACCACGCAAGGGACGCACAGGTCACGCCCCCATATGATAGTTTGTCAGGCATTTAGTTATGATACATATTAGACAAATAAAATACTTGTAAAATATTAAGATAAAGGTAAAACTGAATATATATATATAGGTACCATCTTTTTTTAAACTCTCTCTCTCTATATATATATATATATATATATATATATATATATATATATATATATATTCCTTTTTACTTCTCTCTTTATATACATATTTATGTGTGTGTGTGTGTGTGTGTGTGTGTGTGTGTGTGTGTGTGTGTGTGTGTGTGTGTGTGTGTGTGTGTGTGTGTGTATTTTATGTTATAGTATTATCGCTAAAAAAATGGGGGCAGAAAATGTAATTAAAGATTATAATTGATAGTACATTTGATCACATTCATTCAAGCCTTCAGCATATTAAGAAGATGCTTTACAATTGATAAGTGAATGTTATCTGACTATAATCTGTGTGCTGTCAGCTGTTCATAAAAAGAGCCAATGGTGTGCTTGTTCAAACCTTGCGACTTGGGCCCCACATCTCAGTTACCAGATCAACTACCACTGTCACTCATGCATCTCTGAATGAACTATATGAATATTTGGGTATATGTGACTAGGGTCTATGACTGAAGGCAGAATGAAAGGGAAAGAATTTGAGATACAATTTGAATTTTTGGTTTAAATTTCCAGGCTTTAAAAAAAAAAAAAAAAAAAGGTCTACACTGCCATCTACCGGTGCACTCTTATACAATTTGGTACACATGCTAAAACATTCTCGTCCTTGAGCCTCAGGAACCCTGTAGTTTTTGTATCGGTTATGCCATTGCTTTAAGACCATATTTAGTGGTTAATTCTGTGTTTAAGTTGTGCATTCTACGTGTCAAAAATGCATGTCTTTCCAAAGCAGTTTAACAACAACAAAAAACAAAACATTAACAAACATTTATAATTTGCTTATATGCTTTTCGAAATTTGAAAATTACACTGTATTTCATGTATTTCGGTAAATTGGGACACTTTTTGCCATCGAGATGATTGGGGAACATGTCCCAATTATTCTGAATTAATGAATTAACCGTTCAAAATAACAGTTCTTTATATTCCTCTGACTAAACACGTCAGTGTAGCTGTCGTTCACCGGCCTTTCACGGGGAATATTTGAAGTTAGTGCTTGCCTTGGATACGGTTGTTTACCAGCAGGAAGCGCATGGTGGCTCAAAATACCCATAGACAGTAGGCTTGTTCGACTTGAACCGGCGCTGCACAGACCGATCGGTTGATGAGATCAAAGTACCGCGAGAGCGATTAGAGAGCAGACTGTTCCTTATGCTTTTGAATCGCTCTCGCGGTACTTTGATGTCATCAACCGATCGGTCTGTGCAGCGCCGGTTCAAGTCGAACAAGCCTAGTACTTCCTCTAAGGCGCATTCAAATCACATGACGTCATGTGTCATGTCTTACTAAATTCATTTGTAACTAGAATGTGTAATCGTTTAAAATCTGTTGTTCCAATGGCTATGCCTATGTACCTAACTTAACCATGTAAATTCTATTTAACAATGTCCATAATATTATTTTCATATATGATTGATCCGCCCTGACTAGTGGTTTAAAATGTCACAGGTACCACGTGACAACACGGCTACTAAGCCCCGCCTTTCTTTTCATCCTAATCGTTATTTCTACTATGTTTCTGCAGCTCATTCTATTTCTATAAACCAATCACAATCCTCAAATCCGACCACGTACACTACGTAGTGATTACTCGTCAGTGTGCATGTTTTATATTGGCCAGTTTAACTGCCGACCAATCAGAGTGCGTTTTTCTACGACTCAAAGTGGCCATGTTTTATGCCACCTGGGTTTTACTTCTAACAGCTGTATATTGCTACGCCTCTTAAGTATTTACCAAAATACCCTATATTTAGTATTTATTACATCATGCCTTATTACCAGACATGGGAAGAATTTGCGCGAGCTGCAGAAAAACTTTATTTGACGGACCCGATGAAGGTAATTGATAAACAACCTTTATTTTTAGGCTACCGGCTACAAGCACATAATTTTTACAGTCAAAAAGAAACTTAAATTGGGTCAAATGTATTGTAGAGCGAATTCGAATTGTTGTCTGTAAGTACAAACACAATATCGTGTTTATGAATGCCTGAAAATGATACTGTCAGCCAGAGAAAGACTTCAGTATTCAAACCTTACATGTAAGTTACTGAATCATTGTAACTGTCTTGTTAATGTTGTTCATTCAGGTCAGAGTGGTTCTGAAATATCGACACTGTGATGGAAATCTCTGTATGAAGGTCACAGATGATGCTGTGGTATGTATGCTTTTAGCCCTTGCAAGAAGACTGTTTTGTTTATGGTCTTATGTAGATCATGTTGGATTCACTGTACGTTTCTTCTTAGTGTTTACAGTACAAGACTGACCAGGCCCAAGACGTGAAGAAGATTGAGAAACTGCATGGGAAGTTGATGAGATTAATGGTCTCCAAAGAGACCCACAGTGGATCCATGGAAACGGACTGAATGAATCAAAGGACCTGTTGGGATTGGACAGTTGTTTGTTACTCAATCTGACTGACACTGAAGAGAGATGAATCTACAGGAGGATGGAGATGGAGTTTGGTTGATGTTTATTGACTGTATACTGAGAATGTTCAAGATTATGCTTGTTTGAAGAGCAAGCACCAAGACAAGAGGATACATCCTATACAAGATGGTGATATTTGGGTTCTTATTCCGGAGGTCGGACAATGTTGTAATGGTTATACAGTTGTTTCAGTTGGTCTGCCTATTATTTAATGTTTGGAAAAAGTGGGTTTTAACTACACCAACCTCAAGGGAATACATTTTGAAACAGGACCTTCTTAATTTCTTAGGATTTCATTGTAATCTAGTTTGTATGTCTATGCATGATGTACATTGAACCTTAATAAATTTCTCACTTTTTTTTCATCCTATTTCATTTTACTCTTACTTTCTAACAGCATTACAGTCTACAAACATTTAACAATGCTTTTACAGTTAAATTAAAAAGCAATTATTAATCTATTTCAATACCTGATAATTATGCTGACACCCAACGTTTGTGCACAGTAGCTAACATAATTTTAATCTTTTTTTTAAACTATGTTAACCTTTGTTTTTATATTTGCTAGGACTTCAGTGTTGGTAGATGGACAAGCCCCTGCCCCTTTTGTCTCAAAATGTATTGTGCCCCTCTCTGATAATTGCTAATAATAATTATAAATAATATAATCAATAACAATACACTTATACACTATTGCCACTTACAATAATAATACAAAAAAATATATATACATTTTTTTTTGGCGGAGATGATGTGGTAGGCGGAGTTTACCCTGTAGCGCATGCGCAAAAAAGTTGCGGCAGCATATACGAGTTATGCTTAACTAAAATAAAAGTATAATTCGATTTCAGCCGCATTCTGAGTCTGACAATATCATTCGTTTTTATCCAAGGCAAGTGTTATTAGCTTGGGGAAATACATCTAGTGAAATGAAATCTTAAGTCCATGTCCAACTCTAAATTGTAAGGAATATATATCTTGTTTTCATAGTAAAACTTTACAATAAGGTTAATGTGTTGTTTATTCATATGAACTAACCATGAGCAACACATTTGTTACTGTATTTGTTAATCTTAGTTAATAATAATACACCTGTTATTTTTTTGTTCATGTTATTTCAGTCAGTGCATTAACTAATTTTAACAAAATTACAACTTTTGATTTTAGTGTTTTAGTAAATGCTGAAATTAATATTAACTTAGATTAATAAATGCTGTATAAGTGCAGTTCATTAGTTCATGTTAACAAATTTGACTAATGAAACATAGTAAAGTGGTACTGATTTCATGAAGCTAACACTATATGCATATAATACATACATAAAAAAGTACATCAACAAAACTAAACATGAATTCCTCATAATCTCATAATCTTGATTCTCACTGTTTGTTTGGTAAAGTTAATAATATTTAGTAATATTGTAATAATTTCCCTATTTTCATTTGATGTGTAATGCATTCTAATTGTATCAACATCTTTTCATAGAATGCCAAGGAAATAAATGATAAAAAGAAAACAAACAACTCTTCTTTTTTTCTTTTTTGTGTGTTTTTTGTTCCTTCCGCCCCTGCCCCTGAGGAGGTCTGTGCACGCCACTGCCCACCACAGTTATAAATGTAGGCTACTAAACTTGTCTAGCACATATTGTCACATTGAATATACCTTTTAGTATGTGTTCTGACCGTACCACAATGGAGAAAGCATCTTAAGCAGGTTTTCAGCGTTGTCGTTCCGCAACTGCATGTAACCTTCACCTAAAATACTATTGTGACACTAATATGTTTGTGTAAATGAGGTTATGAAATAATTTGTAGTCAGACAAACGGGTTTTACTCTTGTGTCTTCCTGTCAGACTGTGTGCGCCGCGCACTGCTTCACTCCAGTCAGTTGTTTTTTTCAGTAATGTCTTTTTTTTCGCGAGTGAGAACGCTTTCAGTTCTTCCCACACACACCAGAGCCGTTTAAAAACAGCTAATGTTATTTATAAAAGCCTGAAAAAAGGGCTCTATGAACAATCACAATTTGCGTAAGTTAAATGTTTGGCAGTTTAAAAAAAAACTTTTATTTTTGTTACTTTTTTAATGTTTTTATTTTAAAAAGAGAACGTATTGAAACCATTATCTAACTTAATTACAGGGTCATAATAATAACTAGCCTAGCCTACTATCAAAATACAATATCGCGAAATGTGAAAAATGTAAAAAATGCTTGGTATGCAGTTTACTAAAATAAAACCACCACTATTATCTGAAAGAAGGACGTAAACAAATTTCACAGGACAGAATAACAGACGTGTTTTCCACAAAGACTGTAAAAGGTTTTCCATAAGTGAAAGGAAGTGAGCACAGCGCCTTTGTGACTACATTTCCCATAGTGCACTGGGCTGATGTTACTGCGTCTTGCTGCTAAACGATCACACAGCAACTTTGCTACATTGAGGTAAGTGGGCATTATGTCTGGTGTTATTAATCATGGCATTTTTGCATGTTTTACCTAGTTACTTTGTTAACTAATGTTCATTTACAAAAACATACTGTTAGTGTGCTGCTATCCCTGATGTTGAGGTAGCTCAGTTCTTTTTTTACAAATGTTTTCATGAAATAAAACTGATATATGCAACAACTTCATTGTTATACAGCTTTTAATAATAACTTTATTAGGGTAAATGGATTTGCAAGTAGCGAGTCATTGTTTATTTTCTTTCAAGATAAAGATTGAGAATAATTTAGCTCAGTCTATTGCTATAATTCCACTATAATCATCTAGCCTGTTAGATTACATATTATTATTCAGATATTTTTTTTTTATCATTTAACTGCATAAAAAAATATTTGTCAGGTGAGGTAATGTCGAATGATATTTTTGTGAATAATTCATAATTAGAACAGCACAGATTACATCTGCTATTCACATGGTATTTACTGTGCATTAAGAGTTAAACAGAGAAAAGCTTTGTCACTGACCCACATGTTGTTACCACCGAGCTTTGTCCACCCTAATCCCCGTGCTGGGAATGTTGTGCAACAATAAACCTTTGCTCCATTTTCTTGCATGCATTAAAATCATGTTGCCTAGAGAAATGAAAGGTAGCTGGTTCATATTCTGCAAGGGCTGATCCATGAGTTAGCTATCATCAATTAACCCTTGAACAAGACATGTCAGGTTAAATCTAGTTGATAATAACTATCATTTGCTTTATCCCAGGCCCTTAAACCATGTACACATTGGCAGTGGCATTGGGGCTCGGAGCAGTGGTTGCTCTCGTATTCCTGAAGAGGAGAAAGAATGTCCTGAAAGCTCAGGATGGGTGGTGGGGTGTGGGAGCTTGTCTCCAAGGACCTGAGGACGATAGTATCCGCCCGTTTAAAGTTGAGACAACTTCAGAAGAGATTGAGGTAAATCCTGATGTCATCATCAGAATAAAATTTTGAATAATTATTTCAGTGGAGATATACTTCTTGGATTTGTCTTTAGAAAAAGCTCCTTTATATTCCTTAGGATTTGCACCGCAGGCTGGATCAGACCCGCTCCTTTCCTTCTCTTGAAGATAGTCAGTTTAACTATGGCTTCAACTCCAAATACCTTGATAAGGTTGTGTCTTACTGGAGGAATGATTTTAGTTGGAACAAACAAGTGGATAAACTGAACAAATATCCTCATTTCAAAACCAAAATCGAAGGTGAGTCTTAACTAGTACACAGCTATAGAGAGAAATACACATCTCTGCACCTTGGAAAAAATGCTGCTGTTTTCCAAAGAAAGCTAATACAATTTGATGATGCTGAATTCAAAATTTTCAAATCAAACTTTCAGTCATGTACATTATTTTTTAAAAACGTGAAAAATAAGATTTTTTATGCACTAATCAAAATAGCAAAAGCAGTCAAATGTCAAAGGTTTCATTTTAATGACAGAAAGAAGTATATAAAATGTATATTTTAACTTTTTTTTAAAACTATTTACAAATAGGTGTTCAAATACTGTCGAAGAACTTTACATGAACAAAACCTTTTTTCCCCACAAATTTTGCCAAACGCTGTTTGGAAGTAGTAAAACATGAAATTAAATTAAAATATAAACTAATCACTGTACATTCACCTCTAATGTATCAGGATTAGGCCTAAAATAATGTTATACGTGTGGAAATCAGCAGAGAATTAAACAAATAATTATAACACGGCTCAGAGAAAGATAGGAATCATGTCTTTGTGGCAGTTTTTATGATGATTTATCAATGATACAAGACTTCCTCGCCTTACAAATGGTTGTTGAAACCAAAAATGCTATGAAATGCACATCATGTTTTAGTGAGAGAGTTGGCACTATTTTTGGAATCATCACCACAAAATTAGTAAGGAACAAATAGGATTTTATTCATTAAATATCATCCAGGGCAGACCTATTATTTTACACTTAATTGTTTCATGTATTATACTACACTACAACAGATTTCATTGTTGTTCTGTGTTGTATTGTCCTCTATTAAAAAAAGGTATTGATGTTCACTATGTTCACGTGAAACCGAAGAACCTGCCAGAGGGAACCCGTGCAGTTCCTCTGATGATGGTCCATGGATGGCCAGGCTCCTTCTATGAGTTTTATGGTATCATCCCCCTGCTTACGGAGCCAGCCAGCCCTGATGACATCGCCTTCGAAGTCATCTGTCCCTCAATACCTGGTTATGGTTTCTCAGAGGCCCCACATAAGAAGGGTAAGTGCTAAACAACACAACCCAACAGATATTTCATTGTGAAACATGTAAATTGGTCTGTTTTACATTTTATATTATCATAATGTGTTTTCCACAGGGTTTGACTCTGTATGTGCAGCACACATATTTAATAAACTGATGAAGCGTCTTGGTTTTAACCAGTACTACGTTCAGGGAGGAGACTGGGGTTGGCTTATTACCACTAATATGACCCAGCTGGAGCCCAAGTATGTATAAAAGCATTGGTTCTCAACTTTTTTGACTTCAAGGCCCAACTTTGTCCAAGACAATATTCAAAGGCCCTCCTATTTTAACTGATATGTACCTTTGGTACTTAAATCAACATTTATTTAAGATTATGTTTAAAGAATTACATTGATTTTAAGACTTTTTGGGGCCCCCTAGTGGTTGAGAAACACTGTATTAAAGTATTTAATCTCATTGAAATCATCAGATAGAATGCAGTAAATTAAGTTGGATATATTAAAGGAAGATCATGTGTATAGAAATAAAAAGTACTTTTGTTCACCTTTCTTTGTAGTGCTGTGAAAGGCCTCCACGTTAACTTTGCTCCACCTGCAAAACCAGGCTTTCTCATGGTGTTGTCTATACTTTTTGGTCGACGATTCCCCAAACTCTTTGGCTTCACTGAACATGACGTGAAACGCCTTTTCCCTTGTATGGAAAAGCTTGTAGTGAATGCCGTGAAGGAGACTGGATACATGCACATACAATCCACTAAACCTGACACTGCAGGTGAGAGACATATTCAAAGTGAATCAAATGGATAAAAATGTGCATCTTTGAATAGAGTGCAACAGTCCGGTTGTGGAAGTAAAAACATTCTTTCTCCATAGTGAAATTGATCAATAACTTATAAATCTTTAAAGACCTACTATGAGCTACGAGGTTGTTAATCCATGATATGTGCTTCTGATGAAGCCGTCAGCCCACATCACTTCAGGTTATTTTTAAAATAATTGCTTAACAGTGGAATTCCTCGTGAAAAACTAACTAATAAAAAATAACATCTTTCTCGTTAAACCTCATTTAAATAAACACATATTAGAATATTCTATTTTTATGAGCCCAAATATTCAAATACATTATTTTAGGATTTATATTTCTAGGATTTATATATATATTGAAAATGAAGTTTTATATTTCTCTGTCATTTTAATTTGATTATGCTGTTTGCAATGCTTCATGGAATTGTAGTTTTTCTTTTTTCTCACTAAAGCTGTTAAGTTCAGTCTTGTGCCTATGTCTTTTTGTGTACGTTTCTAAAAACAATGCTTCAAATCAAAGTTTGTAGTGTTATGATTCACCTTGTAGCAGATTGGTTTGGTTCATGGCTTATAACTTTTTAATGAACACTATAAAACAAAAAATCCCTATAGGAAAAATGAATGGAAAAAATACCAGAACCAGTGGCACTGAAAAGGGGGTGGGCACTGTTGCAGTCTGTAGACTCCACATATAAATCTGTTGTGACATTGGTCCATTGGGTTATATATTTGGTTTTATGTAACAGAATTTGAAATTTGATTTGAAGCTTGACTGTATTCCACAGGCCGTGGATTGAATGACTCTCCTGTTGGTTTGGCTGCCTACATTTTGGAGAAATTTTCAACCTGGACTGATCCTGAATTTAAGAAACTTGAGGATGGTGGGCTGGAGAGGTAGTACTTTTTTTTTTTAAAGTTTAGCTTCATTAAAAGTCAGTGAAATGTGTGTTCAGTTAAATAATCGGTTGATTCCCCAACAGGAAGTTTTCTCTTGATGATCTACTGACGAATGTGATGATCTACTGGACCTCTAGGTGCATTATATCCTCCATGCGCTTCTACAAAGAGAACTTCAGCAAAGGCTTAGACCAGCCACATGCAAAGTAAGAGAAATACAGGCTCTGATTAACATGAAGCTTAAAGGGATAGTTCACCCAAAAATGACAATTCTTTCAGTATTTACTCTCCCTCATGTTGTTCAAACCCCGTAAGACCTTCGTTCGTCTTCAGAACACAAATTAAGATATTTTTGATTAAATCTGAGAGCTGGATCACTCCTCCATAGGCTTCTTCAGGGATTGAAACTTGCCGGCCCCACGAAAAGTTGTTAAAGACATCATTAAATTAGTCCAAGTTACTACAGTGGCTCAATCTTAAATTTATCAAGCGACGAGAATACTTTTTGTGCGCAAAAAAAACAAAAATAACGACTTTATTTCAACTATTAATTTCCTTCTCTGTGGGCCTCGTGAGTTCACGTAGTGTGTTTGCGTAGTGCTTCTGTGTTGTACGCATCACACACATGACCAGCGTCGGCCAATAGTGAGCCTACGTGTGACGTACAACACAAAAGGTCTACGTGAACTCACTGGAGTTGTCGTGATACCATAAATTGTCCCCTTGCTGAATTGATTTAATAAAAAAAGAATTAAGTTTTGAATGGTAGTGCATAATGCAAAATCACTTAATTAATGTGCTATTTCTCTTTCACCCAATAGGCTTCCGGTTTACGTTCCAACAGGTGTGGCCTCTTTCCCCAATGAGTTGATGCACACCCCTAAATTGTGGGTGACACAGAAATACCGTAGGCTCAAGACTTACACTCCCATGGCCCGTGGGGGCCATTTTGCTGCTATGGAGGAGCCGCAGTTACTGGCAGAGGATGTTCAGAACTTTGTCAAGATTGTAGAGAAGAGAAAGAAGAAATGAGTAATTCTGTCATCTTATTCATATCCATGGGACTTTCATAAATGCATCTAAACAGTGATGATAAAGAAGTAAAAAAACAACCATTGGACCACAATAATTTTCTAATCAACAGTATTATGAACAAATGTATTACATTTATTTTTAGGTAAAAGCGCTGTTTAATGCTAGTAACATACTACGGAATATGTGCCTTTGTTTTATTTTAATTAAATAATCATATATTAACAAGAGCTTCCTTTTGATTTCAGTGTGATTATTTATTAAGATGCTGAGGTGTTTTAACAGTTTTTGAATGGGACCACAAGATCAATATAATTATATGAAAATATTTTACTTTACTTTTTAAGCACAGTTACTGAATCCTAGTGATATGTGGCAATGACAGAAATCACAGAAGACAGTCAGGAAGACATTTTTATTTTTATCAAGATGAATTTATCACATTCTCATTACAAACAATTCATCAAGAGGAAAAAATGAGTGTTCATGGTTCAAAGTAATGCCCACTGGAGTGGCTATCGGTTCCTCTATTCTTCATTCATCTATAAATAAAATATAGATGCTCTGCAGGCCAATGCAACTGCCTCTTTTTCACATAAAGGAAAGTTCTCTGCGAGAACTTTCACAACCAATCAAATCAAGAGACACTAAGTGAAGGCACACCCAAAGCAATCAAGCTGGTCAGACTCCATTGCTTATGGTTTTTTGGAATGCATATTTGGGAAAATAAAATATGAAAACTTCCATAAAAATAAATATTCTCATAATATTTATACAAACATAAATATTACGTATTTAAATATTTATTTTGCACTAAAGAGTGTTGTGCTTTCCATATAAAATGTGTATTAAAAATGTCATAAAAAAACAATTCTCACAGTAGAGCTCAGAGTTTTTTCATCGCATAGGCCCCCCAAGGTTGATTCTCTTAGGTTACACAGTTTTAGATTGTAGGACAGCATAGCTTATAATAGTTCAGTCCCTGCCTGTGCCTTAACAATTAGTCCTGTTGTAGGCAGATGTAAAATGTGTCTGGTGATTTATTCCTTCTTTCATCGCTCAAAGGGGAAATGCATTCTGAATTAAGACACTCTTAGGAGAGAGAAAAAAATCAGTGGAACAATTTAGATGCAATATTCAGTCTGTAAAATCAAGTGCTCTATACTTTTAAAAGATCAGGTGTTTTTAAAGCATTTTACACACATAATTCAAGTAATTTCAGGTATGACGGATGGCAACTCAACACACAATTGATCCAGTCTTACACATACTACATTATGACACTAGTAATGTTAAGAACTATGTCTTTTACACAAAGAATATAATAGGAGAACATGAGAAATCAATATATATCTATCGGACCATGTGAGTGGAATGCTGAAGTTACTAAATCCCAAACGAATTTCTTATTTCCATACCTGAAATAAATGTCATTATTAATCTAAAAGCTTGAATTGGATGGATTAAAAATAGTGTCAAGAAAGACTGAACGTTGAACACACATCGGTGACATCATTGCTGTCAATATATTTCTAAAGGCGTGAAGATCTTATGAAATGTAGAGCGGTCATCATCACTCAACTAACCCTTGGGGCCGTTAATTTACACAGGACTTGAACTTTTGAACTTGCATTCAAAAACTAAGGATTTCAATGGAATGTAAGGAGTGTTTAAAAAGTTAGAAATAGTATAACTTGAAATAGTGTCCTAAAAATATGGCATTCATCGAGCGAAATGTAGAAAAGGCTGGACACAAAGTAACTTTCAAAACACAGCAAGATGGATCGTAACGGAATCGAACTGAATACAGGACGAGCAAGAAGCAGTTAACCATGAACACAAAAGAGACAGCGCTACGAAATGGAAAGAATGCAGGATCTCAAACAGTGTTGGGGGGTAATGCACTAAAAACTCACATAATTAGATTACTTTTTCAAGTAATGAGTAAAATAACACATTAACAAAATAAAATATCTAAGTTACTTTTTCAAATAAGTGATGCAAATTACTTTGTTTTCCCCTTTTACTGAGCGACAGCTCTCCTGTCTGTCCTCATGTTGAGAGAAATCGTGAGTAAGTGCAGAGGTGTTGTGTGCGCTGTGTAAACATGATGCTTATTGCAGTTCTAGACTAAATGTGAGCAGGCATTTACTCATCTCACTTGCACACAAACAGATTCAGTATTCCTCAATTAATAAAAACTGAACTGCAAACCCAGAATACTTTGTAAACCTGCAATCATTAAATATCTTAAATAATACAAATATACTTTTATGTATTTAATCTCACTTTAATAACCAAATGTCTATGCTTCTGGCCTTCGATGATCCAATTCAACCATACAAATAAGCTAAAATGGCTTTAGATGGACATCACATTTGTGTTTAACTTTTTATTGTTTACGAGAGTTGAACTTTCTTTTCCTGCATCCTATTCTTCTGCATTCCAGAATGTTTGTTTGAGCCTCTACTGTGTGAATTTACATTCCCTTCAACCTGAGTCTTATTTATTTATTTATTTATTGGTTAAAAAGAGCCTTTACATGTGCCAAAAAATAACTTTTTGTTATTAAAAACAAACAAGCAAGCCCAGCCTAGGTAAGCAAAAGTAACGCGTTACTTTCAATAAAAATTAACACAATTTAGTTACTTTTTTAGGGAGTAACGCAATACTAATGCATTACTTTTAAAAATATGTGTCCCCAACACTGGTCTCGAGACCCTTTAAAAAAAATGTTTTTCTTATCATGGCATGCCATTTTAAAAATGCAGCGCCCATAAGCAGGATGATGAAAAAGCAGCAAGACGTGGTGTAATAGCATGTTTGCTTAAGACATTAATTTTAAAGTCACCATGAAACGATCATGAGTCCACATAGGATGATTCTTTGAAGACAAATGTAAAACTGTCACCAGACCGAGATGAGACACCCACAACAGGGCTTGACATTAACTTTTTGAGGCACTTGTCCTTCGGACAAGTAAATTTATGTTTCACTTGTCCATGCACAAAACTCACTTGTCCGGGTAAAGATTTATAATTTTATCTAGGGCTGCACGATTTGGGGAAAATGTCATATTCCTATTATTGAGATCAATATTGCGGTTGTGATATGCGATTGCGATATAATAAACAAATGGTTTCATGAGTCAACTTGTTTGGTTCTAAACCAAATGCACACACAGATTAGTGATAATTCTGAAATTAGCAATAACAACTAAATGATTGATAACACCTATAATGATCAATAAGCCATTGATGTTTGGATAAAAATGAACTGTCTAACAGGTAGGACATATACAGAAATTGAATAAAGTTATCAAACAGTCTGCGCAGCATAAATTATAAATTATATATAGACTACTCCTTATTAAAGCTACACAAGTTCTTTAGTCAAGAGCAGTGAGTAATTTTCTCTGTTCCCTTTGTTCTTTCATTAACTTTACTGACAGAACACTTTATTGGTAGCTGGCCCTTTAAGAGCAGCCGCTGTGGACAGAGACGCGGATCTCACACGCGCCTCATTCTCTCACGAGTCACAACTCTTTATGTCCATCATAAGACTGCTCTTGTGTTATGAAGATACTCGACAAATGACATTTTGGCTTAATTGTGTGTGTTGATGTTCGTTCAAGCGCGAAAGAGAACTGTATTCTGGCGCGCGGTCTGTGCATGGTCATCATACTGGTGCGCGTCTTTCTGCGAGTCACATTCAGGACATTCACAGGCCATTCACATTCAGGACATGTCTTCGTTTCAAATCTGTAAAATTAAATCTGTAAAATAGACGTAACGAGTGGCACATAACGTGAAGTAACATGGCATTTTATTTTGTTTGAAATTTAACTTGTCCGGTTGGACAACTAATTTTCTCTTCTACTTGTCCTACAAAAAATCCACTTGTCCCGGACAAGCGGACAAGCCTTAATGTCGAGCCCTGCACAATAAACAAACAAACACAAAAACTGCAAGACTTCCACAAACTGTTGACTCAGAGAGTCAACAGGCAACACATAACCTGAAAATACAATAGACTACAATACAATATCTTTGTTTGTGAGATGGTTCAGAGAAAGTTCTCGTTGCAGTCATAGGCACAATACAAGGACCTAGGAATCCTATAGCAACTACAAATGGTATGGCTTAGACTGAGGTTTGAATTTGGATAAGACAGCAAATGCCACTATAACATCAGAAACTATCAAATTACAAGAACCCAAGTGCAACCATATCAATTCATATGCTAATACTGATAATTATGGTCAGTAACCAGCACTGAGGTTTCAATTCTATGCAGTTAGTCTTCATAGTACTCTTGATACTATAACAAACATCTTCTAAATCTAATATCAAATATTTGAATAATAGGCTATTGTAACTTTTAAAGAACATTTCTAATCATCTATACCAAAATAATATGATAATAATATAAAATCTAGGCAAACATAATTTTTTTTTTTGAGATGTTAAAGTACAGTTAGCCGGGCTCTCACAATGCAAAGCATCATGGGAATTCAATAGAGGGGCATCCACATGCTTAAAAACCATCTTATCGTGGTCAGGCCCATGCTCCATTTGGGTTAGACTACGAAACGACAAACTAAAGAAACAATCCAGTCACAAAACTACATCATAAATTCATATGAGGAGGCACTTGTCACAAACAATGGGCTTCAATGAGGTAACTACAGATTAAACATGCATTAGATTCATTGGATCGATAACAATATGGCACTTCTTCACTGCAGATGACACACTGAAAGTTCACTACATTTCCAATTTTCGATACCAGTCATTCTTCATTTGCTGTAAACTTAACTCGGTATAGTGAACTCATCTGTAGTGCTTTCAAAGGCAAACAGAATGGAAAGGCTAATGGTAGTGAACTTTGGACGAAACAAAATCTTTGGGAGAGAGAAACCCCGAAACTTGAAAGGCAGTGACATTAAACGACTAAAGATTTGTGCAAACTGTGGTCTTTCTTGTAATAAACCATCCATCTTAAACCCGCCATTCAGCATGGTTTCGTTGATTTGTGCGTGTGCGACGCGTATATCACGACCCAGCGGTATTCAAACAAGTAATTTTAAGATTAAATTTAGGACATGTAAACTAAAAGATTTAGGTGATCACATCAGCTCAACACATCTCAATTTGTTCAACAGGATCTCAAACACAATAAGATTTTTATGTCAGACCACTGACATCATAAAGCATCACATAAACAAGACAACCCCTCACCTCCATCGCTGGCATCTGTTGACATTCTAACAGATGTTTTTCTCCTCGAGCCTGTGGGAAACTAAGTGTCCCTTAGGTCTGTCAGAGCATAGGAGATTTCACAAGGCTGTTTCCTGCACAGTATGGGCTAGGTTACAAGTTGGCTGGGCGGTTCTCTGTTCTCCCTCCTCTTCCCTGGTCTTGTCTTCCTCATTAGTGCAGGCAACGCCGTTGCTCTTTTTCTGGGCCATCAGGTAAGGCTGGATGTCCAGACCTTTGGGCTTTAGCCCATAATGAAAGTAGGAATGTTGTAAATGAAACTGGATTTTGTAAGGGATGTCAACCGAGGATTCTATTGAGTTACCTTGTCTTCCAGTGGGGTCACACAGCAGAGTTTCTCCCTGTAGCGTTGTGGCAGAAAGAACAGCAAAGTGCCAAGCACAGGGTAAATAGTACCTGGGTTTAAGTCCTTCTCCTTCCATGGCCCTGAGTGGACACAAACCACAATATGTTTTTTTAATTTTTTGCAGCATAATAAACAGTGTTGTTGTTAACTAAAACAAAACTATTAAATATTGTGTTCAGTAACTGAAATAAAATAATAAATAAATAAATATTAGATGAAAAGCTCAACAAACAAAAAAACCTTAGAGATGTTGTCTTGCTAATGAACTGGGGGGAAAAAATTTATTCTAAAATGAGTTAAACTAAAACAAAAATAAATTAAAAGATTATATATATATATATATATATATATATATATATATATATATATATATATATATATATATATATATATATATAATTATATAATATATAAAACCTTAATAAAAATGACAAAAGCACATACAAATTATTCATACTTAAACTACAACAAAAACTGAAAAGAGAAAAATAAAAGCTAATTAAAAAGTTTAATAAACACTAAAATATTATATAAATAATACCAAAATACAACTGCTAAAAATGTCATTGTAGACCAGGACCTGTATTCATAAAGTATTTTAATGCAAAGATTAGCTCCTAGTGACAAAATTCTAAGAAAATTCTTATAAATGTGGGCGTTTACTCTTAAAACTAAAGAAAAATTCCTAGTAAAGGAAAAAAGTAATTCAGAAAGCATCTTAACCCTTAAAAGAGGTCTTAAGGTCAAAATTGTTAGGAGTACGGACGAGGACTTTTAAGAGGCTTAAGAGTTTCTTTAGCAGAGGAGAAAATGGCAGAAAGACGAAGAGGGAGAAGAAATTAGTTGCAGACAATGGATGACAGTCAGTTAATAAGACGCTATAGATTGACACCCGGCCCGAATTTTCCTTCAAGGATGGCCTTGTGTTCATCCACTAAATGGGCTAACAGTGAACACTGTTCCTCTGTCCAGTTGGGCTTTCTCATCCTTCTTGGTTTTGATTCCATGTTTGTTATATTAAAACCAACATTCAAACCACCACTTAAATATACATGCCAGCAATCAGTGTAATTGGAAAGAGTGGAACAAGTTTGATCATTCTAAGCCAATCAAATACCTAAAATAAAAAAAATATTTATATACACATATATAATGTGTGTGTGTGTGCGTGTGTGTGTGTGTGTGTGTGTGTGTGTGTGTGTGTGTGTGTGTGTGTGTGTGTGTGTGTGTGAACGGTCAAATAGGAAAAATTACGCATGTAATTTCAAAGTGAAGGCTTAGAATAGACCCTATACTTAAAATCACTCTTTTTTCCCTTCTTGGACAACCAACCAATCACAGTCTTCAAAATATTGTGTGATACATAGCAACGGGGTCAACCCCGCCTCCTCACTAAGATAAAAGTTTTTGTCTTTTCCTTACTCAGAGTTGCTCTCAGATCGGTCCCGAATCGCTCTTAAGCTAAGACTCTAAGAGTTTTCTGAGAGGATTCTTAGAATCTTTATGATACGGGCCCAGGGGTTTTCAAACATTTTAGCGCTAAGGACCCCCTTCTATGATGATACCGTTGTGAAGGACCCCTTTACTAAAATAAAAAGGCATCTATATATTTTTATGTGGTCATTTTTCCTTTTTTATGTGCAAAAACAGGAAACTTTATATCATTAAAACAACATGTTTCCAAAAATAAATTGGTAATTTGCTTTAGTACAATGACATATTAAAGCTAGTTTATCTAGCCAACATTTATATAATTTAAGAGTAACAATTTAAGTTGTCCCCATGTTGAAGTGTTTAGAAACACACTTTACCAGTGAGAAAGCTGACCAGTAGTCCCACCACCACAACCGTGGTAGAATTATGAGCACTGTACCACATGTATGATAAAGAGTACAGAGCCTGAACTCCAGAGGGCCTGAAAATACAAAAAGACACAATAAATGGTCCGGTTTAGTCTGTAATATAGCAATCATTTTGAAAAGGCTTTATGAATTGTAATCAGGGACCAGCTGCACTATGCCATTCAGTCGGCATGAAATTAGTTGTGATAGTCTTTTCTTCCCTATTGTGACGTGTAACTATAAACAGTTTCTCAAAAAAAAAGGGAAAAAAATGTAGGGTGGCTGGGTGGGACTTGATTTTGTCCATTGAGAATTGGCTGGATACTGGTTGTATCATTGTGGTTTGTGGTTACTGTGATCTCATGTGAGTGACAGGTTGTCCTGCACTTGCACCAGCTTTCGGTCTCAAAATAGACCAGTCTATTTTTTAATGCAACAGACTTAAAAAAAAAAAAAAAAAAAAAAAGTCATGACCAGTCTTACAGAAACAAGATGTATAACCTGTATGACCAGTTTATGCAACTGGCCACAGACACTAAAATAATCAATTTCTGATTGGTCTAAAGTAATCAAACGTTTCAGAGCAGAAAATGGATTCTTGAGCACTCTTCATTTCTTATAAATATACACCTGGGTTTAGTTGTGATGAGCGTCGTCATGACAGCTGTTGTCATGTTTCCTACATTAGGCATGATGGTGGCATTTATCCCAGGTGGAGACATACGTGAAACAAAACTGCCGATACCGATCCAGAAAGCCATGACCAGCCCTGATGCCAGTCCAACCAGAGCACCCTGAAAACACACTCAGTCCATGAAATGAAATCATACCATGAAATCTACTAAATTTCAGTGCATTAGTGACAAGATACTTAGTAAAAAATATATTTACAAAACTGTTTTGGGTCAGTAAGATTTATTTTGAACATAAATGACTGTCAGCAAGATTAAATTACATTAAATTGATCAACAATGATAGTAAAGATATTTATAATGTTACAAAAGTTTTCTGTTTCAATAAACGCTGTTCTTTTGAACTTTCTATTCATCAAAGAATCATGAAAAAAATCTAAATCATCATTTAAAATGATTTCTGAAGGATCATGTGACACTGAAGACTGGAGTAGTTGCTGCTGAAAATTCACCATTGCAATCACATGAATTAATTATTTTAAAATATATTAATATAGTAAACAGTTATTTTAAATTATATAATGATATTACTGTTTTGCTGTATTTTTGATTAAATAACTGCAGCCTTGAGTATAAGAAATGTTTTTCAAAGACATTTTAAAAATCTTATCGACCCCAAACTTTTGAAGAGCTTTGTGCTTTGGTTGAATACTTTGCTTTTTGACTTACAGTGGAATTGGCCCAAGGAAAAAACATCCCAAGACAGAAAAGGCCAAGAAGTGGTCCTCCCACCATCCCAAATATACTGAGTGCCGCCTTAAGGATTTAACAGAAGGGAAAAAACACAGAGATAGACAGAAAGATTGTTAACTGTATGATTACATTTAATTAAATGACACCTCAAATTTACTTATTTTACGTATTTATCTTATTACTACATCCATGTCATGATAATCTTGGACCTCACCTGCAGCACAGAGCCCATTAGGGATGCGATGTAAGCCATAGCTAGACACACAAGCCCATAGCCAATAGCTGTGGGGGAATATAATGACAAAAAAAATTACCATGATCCCAGGATGGGCTTTCAGTTTAGTATGGACAATATATATTTTTAATATCACTGTACTATAACCAGGAACATAAGGGGAGGAGATGGACCACTCATAGAAAAATCAAAAAAGATCTGCCTTTCAGACAGTTATTGAAAATTCACTTACCCAACATTTTCGATAACAGGGTGGCACGAGCCTCCGTCATGGCTGGGACATGTGGTTTGATCAAGTCCTCCATGGTTACTGTTGCCAGAGAGTTGAAGGCAGATGAGATTGTGCTATAAGATAAAGCAAACACCATTTAAAGAAGAACGTTATTTATTGTAAAAAAATTACAATAAGATTATGGAAGACTAATTGTTATCATAAACTCTGGTTGATACCTGAGAGCTCCACTAAACAGGCAGGCAACAAACAGTCCTGGTAAACCAGGAAGATCTCTCAACACATCCATTACAAAGTACAGTACCATCTACAGAGAGAGAGAGAGAGGGGGAGAGAGAGAGAGAGAGAGAGAGAGAGAGAGAGAGAGAGGGAGATCCCATTGATCAAATTAACATACATTACTACTCAAAAGTTTGAGAAATGTATTAAGCAAGGATGCATTAAATTGATTAAAAGTGACAGTAAAGACATTTCAAATGTTACAAAAAATATTAGTTTCAAATAAAAGCTGTACTCCAAAAGAATCCAGTATTTTTTCTTTTTAAAAAAAATATATATTTTAATGCACTAAATCAGCATAGGCAATTTTAATTATTTCTGAAGGATCGTGTGACACTGAAGACTGAGGTAATGATGCTGAAAATTTAGCTTTACCATCACAGGACAAATTTGCATTTTAACTAGAAAACAGTTATTTTACATTTCAATAATATTTGATAATATTACTGAATTTTTGATCAAATAAATGCAGCCTTGGTGAGCATACGAGACTTCTTAAAAATAAAAAAAAGGTCAAATCTCACTCCAAACTGGTACAGTCGTGTAAATTCAATAATAGTGTGCTGAATAAAAGGAAATTAAAAACTCACACACACACACACACACACACACACACACACACACACACACACACACACACACACACACACACACACACACACACACACACACACACACAAGAGAATGGTAAATGATATAACACTTAAGAAAAACAAAACAAAAACAATAGTTGTATACGATTTAAATTAAAATAAAATATGTTTTATTCTCTTTTTTCAGACCTGGTCATTGGTTTTGACGTAGCCCTTATCCAGGGGGCTCTCCTCCCCATATCGAGCGTACATAACAAGACCCATTAGACAGCCCAATGTGAGCACAATCTGTTGGCATGGAAATACCACATAGCAGGACCTGAAAAACAAGACACCCCAAACACTTTTCAGAATGTACTGGCCACTTTACAAAAACAATTATTAACCACCAAAATACAATAATAATAAAGCATGTCACTGTGGTGCTCTGAAATCATAGAGTTTTGTTGCAGTAATTTAATATAACAACTGTGCAAATGGTACATAAAACAAGTTTACAGTTTCAAGTTCTATTGACTTGACCAGAGTGAGGTGTTTTCTTACATGATGGCCTCTTTCTCTGTGCGGGAGCTGAGATATCTCTGGACCTGAGCCTGATTCACTCCATACAGGGCCAGCATGAGGAAAACTCCCCCCACTCCCAGAGTCCAAAACGTGTGCCTCTCTAACGGGTCAGGGTTCAGGCTGCCACAGGGGACCACAAAACAATGAATGTAGGCTTCAATTGCAATTCTGGTATGTGGATCAGTGTTTGTTAGATAACCTTAAAGGAACAGTTCACCCAAAAAGGCTGTGTTAATAATGACAAAACTGTAGTTCCCTTTCGAGAGGTCTCTCCTATTGCGTAAGTAGCTTACGCTATGGGGGAAAACTCCTTTTCTCGAGAATATTGAAGTCTTTATGTAAAACGCATTGCAGCTGCACAGCTGACAGCAATGAACGAAGGAAGCTCGGTCATTGGCTGTGCTGCGGCAACTTGCTCGAACCAATGACGGGGCGACTCTGAATGCGCGACCAATGAGCGCGCTTCGCGCCCGCGCGCGTCAGAGCCCGCCAAGATGGGCGTGGCCAAGAGCTATTTATTGGGCGCCCCGTCATGAGAGTTCTTTAGATTTAATCTCCTTCAGCGAACACCTTCTTCGCTGGATCCTCCGGATTATTGAAGCCTTCGCCGCCGTCGAAAAGCATACCAGCGGGATTGATACGAGGACGTCGGCACCTTCAGCCGCCTTCGAACGCCATCCTACTGAGCCATCCGGCGTGCCACACACGCAAGTATCTTTACATCTGTTCGCCCCGCGACACTTGTAAAAGAGCAATTTTCTGAGGCGTTGTTTCAAATGCCTTCCTGCGCGTCGTGCAGAGACCTTCTCCCGGACGGGGATCGTCACATCATCTGCGCTCGCTGCCTGGGCCGGGACCACGCAGAAGCTGCTTTGACCAAGGGCGGATGCCCGGAATGTGATGACCTGGGTCTCTCCGCACTGCGGGCTCGCCTCGCCGCTTTCGCCGTGAGCGAGCCCATCGCCCCCACCCCTCTGTTTGAGCTGCGCACTAAGAAAAAGCGCCGCTCACAGAGGCTTCCTGAACCGGAGCTCAGTGACCTCACGCCGAGCCAGTCTCCGCGTGCTTCACCGCCGCTCTTACCTTCCCCACCGCCGGTTCAGTTCACCCAGCCGGACCCACACCCCTCTAGCAGAGCGGTGGGCCTTGTGACTTTCGGCGCGTCCGAGGACGATGGGGGAATGGATGACAGCTTGTCCATCGACGCTGCATCGGACGACTGGCCGGGCTCCACTCTCGACCCCGCCCCGTCGACGCTAGCTAGCACGAGCGGGGGCTCCACCATGGATACGGAGATTATCCGCGTCCTCTCGAAGGCCGTAGAGGACCTCGGGCTCGATTGGTCTTCCCCCGAAGAACCAACCCGAAGCCGACTGGATGAGTGGTTTCTGCAGGGACGCCAGCAGGCCCCTCGGCAAAGGCCTTCTCCCTTCTTCCCGGAGGTTCATGACGAACTCACCAAGTCATGGAAAGCCCCCCACTCTGCGCGTCTGAAGCCTTCTTTTTCTTTGTCGCTCTCCTCTGTGGACGGTGCGAAGGAAAGAGGCTACGAGGGAACGCCGCCCCTCGAGGAGGCCGTGGCCAATCATCTCTGCCCGCCCTCCACCACCGGATGGAAAGCCCAAGCTTCCCACCCCTCGAAGCCCTGCCGCACTACTTCTGCTCTCGCCGGTCGCGCCTATGCCGCCGCCGGCCAAGCTGCATCAGCGCTTCACTCAATGGCGGTACTTCAAGTGTTCCAAGCTAAGCTTCTCCGCTCTATGGACGAGTCTGGCCCCGAACCCGAAGCCTTTAAGGACCTAGCAGCGCAACTGATATAGCTCTGCGAGCCACGAAGGCCACCGCCCAGTCTATTGGCCGCGCCATGGCTAATTTGACTGTTCTCGAGCGCCATCTGTGGCTGACTCTGACGGAGATGAAGGACGCGGATAAGGCGCCGTTTCTCGACGCGCCTATCTCCACCAGCGGGCTGTTTGGACCGGCGGTTAAAGGTTTCGCCGAACGCTTCACTGAGGCCCAGAACGCTTCACAAGCTATGCGCCATTTCCTGCCCAAGCGCTCCAGCTCATCGCAGAGCAGACAGAGACCGCCACAGCCGCAGCGGGCTAGAACAGCTCCCACCGCCTCTCAGCCCGCGCCTCATGCTGACGCTCGACGCCGCTCGTGGGAATAGTTCTAGACTCGATGCAAATGACAGCGCGTCTCTCATCAGAGCGCGCGCTCACCATCCGGCGCCTTGCAACATCATTCCGTTGATCAACACCCCCGTCAAGCGGTTTCAGAGGATGCTCGGTCTCATGGCCTCAGCATCGGCCGTACTCCAGCTAGGATTGTTGCATATGCGCCCTCTCCAACGCTGGCTCAAGAGCCGCGTCCCTACTCACGCGTGGCGTTCGGGCCACTTTTTAATCAGAGCGAACCACGGCTGTATAAAAGCCCTGACGCACTGGAAAGTCGGCGACTGGTACCAGTCAGGCGTGAGTCTGGGTGTGAACACAAGGAGAAAGATGATAACGACAGATGCCTCCAAAATAGGTTGGGGGGCCCTTTACGAGGGCAGGCCTGTCTCCGGCTTTTGGTCAAACCCGGAGAAGCGCCTACACATAAACTGTCTGGAGATGAAAGCGGTCGCTTTGGCTCTCAGAGCCCTGCTTCCACATCTAAAAAACGAACACGTCCTGGTCCGAACGGACAACATGACGGTAGTGTCGTACATAAATCGCCAGGGTGGACTCAGGTCGAGCTCCATGCATTCATTGGCCAGGAGACTCATTTTATGGTCCCAGCACAACTTGCGCTCGCTGAGAGCAGCGCATGTGCCAGACGCCCTGAACCAGGGGGCAGACATGCTATTCAGAGACAAGATTCTCCCAGGAGAATGGGCTCTCAACCCGCTGACGATTCAATGGTTATGGAAAACCTTTGGCAAAGCGGAGATCGACCTCTTCGCCTCCAAGGAGAACGCGCACTGCTCTCTTTTCTTCACGAAGAGCACGGACGCGCTCGCCCAGAGCTGGCCGAGCCGCCCCTTATATGCCTTTCCCCCGATCGCGATGCTGCCACAGGTCATCAGTCGGGTCAGAGAGGAGAAAAACGCAGTGCTTCTGATAGCCCCACTCTGGAAGAACCAAACATGGTTTCCAGATCTGATGCAAATGCAATCTGCACTACGGCCGATTCCACTGAGGCCAGACCTCCTCAGTCAGGCCAGCGGGATGATATTTCATCCCCGCCCCGATCTGTGGGCCCTTCATGCATGGCCCCTCAACGGGTTCCCAGGAACCTCACGAGCGGAGCGCTAAAAACCATCGCTGAGGCGCGGGCGCCCTCCACGAGACGCTTATATGCCCAGAAATGGAAAGTGTTCAGTGACTGGTGTAATGCCAAGGGCCTGAACCCTGAGACATGCGAGATTACGAACGTACTCGCTTTTCTACAAGGGCTTCTGGAGGCGGGCCGCACCCCCTCCACGCTCAAAGTATATGTGGCGGCCATCACAGCGTCACACAACCCTGTAATGGAACGTCCATTGGGAAGAAACGACCTAATTATTCGTTTCCTAAGGGGCGCTAGGAGGATGAACCCTTCACGCCCCCCCTCAGTGCCGATCTGGGACCTAGCTACTGTCCTAGACGCTCTTAAAGGGCCCCCGTTCGAACCACTCCGAACCGTGCACCTTAAACAGCTCTCGCTCAAGACTGCGCTCTTGCTGGCGCAAGAGAGTGGGCGACCTGCACGCGCTTTCGACAAGCGCTGCCTGCCTAGAATTCGGACCTAACGACTGCAGGGTCGTCCTTAGACCGAAACATGGGTATATTCCTAAAGTGCTCACCACTCCCTTCAGAGCACAGGTTATCTCCCTAACTGCGCTATCGTCTCCAGCAGACGAACACGACGCTAATCTACTCTGCCCCGTTAGGGCTCTCAGAGTGTATTTGGAGCGTTCTGCCCTATTCAGACAGACAGAACAACTGTTTGTATGCTTTGGCGGCCGTACGAAAGGTTCCGCCGTTTCAAAGCAGAGAATCTCTCACTGGATAGTTGAGGCTATAGCGCTGGCTTATGAAGCTAAGGGACTTCAATGCCCCTGGGGAGTCAAAGCACACTCCACCAGGAGTGTGGCTTCTTCCTGGGCATGGTCGAGCGGGATACCGATCGAGGATATTTGTGCAGCGGCAGGCTGGGCCTCACCGTCCACATTTATCAGGTTCTACAACCTACAGGTCCCGACATTGCATTCCAATGTACTATCAGCATGATACTAGTTGAACTACGAGTTCGTATCTAGATTATGTATGTGCTTGTGTCACACTGAGCGCCTTCTAGCCGCTCTGTATTTTTCCCAAATATAAAGCTCGCCTCTGCCAGCTAGTTGGATGATAACTTTGCTTTTCAGCTCAGGCACCTGCCTCTGGCTATCAGAAGGCGAAGTTCAGCACGCACAGCGTTTTGCATGGTGTTCCCATAGCGTAAGCTACTTACGCAATAGGAGAGACCTCTCGAAAGGGAACGACTCGGTTACTAACGTAACCTCGGTTCCCTGAGAGGAGGGAATGAGTATTGCGTAAGCTGCCGTGCTTGTGCTTGGTTAGTTCGCTTCAGTCGTTTTAACCTAAAGAACTCTCATGACGGGGCGCCCAATAAATAGCTCTTGGCCACGCCCATCTTGGCGGGCTCTGACGCGCGCGGGCGCGAAGCGCGCTCATTGGTCGCGCATTCAGAGTCGCCCCGTCATTGGTTCGAGCAAGTTGCCGCAGCACAGCCAATGACCGAGCTTCCTTCGTTCATTGCTGTCAGCTGTGCAGCTGCAATGCGTTTTACATAAAGACTTCAATATTCTCGAGAAAAGGAGTTTTCCCCCATAGCGTAAGCTACTTACGCAATACTCGTTCCCTCCTCTCAGGGAACCAAGGTTACGTTAGTAACCGAGTCGTTTTTGGGCAAACCGTTCCTTCAAGTCAACTCATATCTGAAACAAAATGATGTAAAATCGCAACACTCACTCAAGGCCTGAGATACGGCTGCCGTTTTGTGCTTTCCTCCATACTTCGGCGATGCCCCCTGCCTGGTGCGTACCCACCACGATCACTGCCAGCTGCCCCGCAAACATCACGATTGTCTGGAACACGTCTGTCCAGATCACTGCTTTCAGACCCCCCTGGCACAGAGAAGAGAGGAACAGGTGAGTTCGAAAGTAGACTAACGTTCAAAGGTTTTCAAATGTAAAAATTATTCCTGTGATGGCAAAGCTGAATTTTCAGCATCAATACTCCAGTCCAGAGAAAAACATCTTATAAATCATACTAAGTGAATTTTTTTTATTTAAATGTAAAAATGCAGAATGTTTTCTGTGATGAGTAGGTTTAGAATAGTAGGTTTTTAACATTATAAATTTCACTTCTGATTAATTGCCTCTCCAACTTACCAATGCTGTATAAAGCGTGCTCACCAATCCCATGGCTAGCACTGCCCCCCAAAGGTCAAACCCTGTTACTGCGAGCACAAATAAAAATACAAAGAAACATTTAACAGAGAAACAAAACATGAAATAAACTACAGATCTGATTTACAGCGACATGCACATCTAGTAATGCATAAATAGTCTCATTTACCTGCATTTAGTGCAAGTGCGGGAGCATACAGAACGACTCCCATATAGATAACCTGCGGAAAAATAATAAATAGACAGATGTAACGGATGCTTTTCTGCAGGCACACTAGATTGCTTTGGGACATAATAACTTTTTTCTCTGAATTTCCTCATCTAGTAACTGATAGTTTTGAGAATCATTACACTTAAGATCCATAACGCTGAGTAAATAATTGTCCGTATTAATGGGGGGTGTCAGAATAGATTTGTAGGTGTAAGTTCAAGTTTTTATATTGACAACAGGGCGTCGTAGAGCCTAGCAAATCTGGAGTAAAAGACAATATTACTTTAGATTATTAGATATTTACTCATTCAGGTTTTAATAGCTTGTTGCAAACACCCAGGTGCTGCTCATAACTCACCATCTGAAAGATGAAGGTCGCAGTGCCACATATCCGAACACTTTTACAAAAACGAAGCTCCAGATACTATGAAGAGGAAAAAGAATGCAATTTAATACAAATAGAAACACCATAGAGCAGTTCTATGTTCAGTTTGATTACTGCAATTTACAAAAATGAAATCAACAATGATAATAATAAGAACTGTTTCTTTAGCACTAAATCAGCATATTAGAATGATTTATGAAGGATCATGTGACACTGAAGACTGGAGTAATGTCTGCTGGAAATTCAGCTTTGCCATCACAGGAATAAATTACTTTTTACAATTAAATAAAATAGAAAATGTTATTAAATTGGAATTATATTTCACAATATTGCTGCTTTATTGGTGAGAGAGACTTCTTTTAGAAACATTAAAAGTCAGAATCATGCTGTCAAATATATTTTTTATAATGTTGGTGTTTATTTTGCTATGATGACTGATGGCAATTATTCATTTTAAAACAGTCTGGGACCACTAGTGAGAGAATGCTTCCATTTTGCACTCTTTCATGAAACACTGCAAGACAGTTTATAGTTTTTAATAAATATCAACAGCTTTTCCATGAACTTTCCAGTTTTTTGAGGATTACTGGATAAGGATTTTTTAAAAGACTAGATCACTAATGAATCATTCACTGACTGATTTCTGAACCGGTTTGATTGATTCATTAAAAAAAAAGAACCAACTTCGATTCCCAAACTGTGACTGACTCCAGTCTCTCAAACAAACTAATAAAGTGAATTTCTATAGTGCTACCTCATAGGCACTGCTGAGGCGGAGCCGATAGAAAACCGGAATGAAAATGTGTGCCGGGATGAGCAGGCCCAGGAAGTAGGAGCAGCCCAGGAACCAGTACTGCGTGCCATGTGTGTAAATCTCCGATGGGGCGCCCAGGATGGCCACCGCTGATTGAAAAGTGGCCAGAAGCGAAAGAGACACCGGAAGGCAGCGCATGCTGCGGTCGGCCAGCAGGAACTCCTGCGTGGTCCTCTGACGACCCCCTGAGAAGGCGTAGTAAAGGCCGATTCCAGCGGAGGCCACTAGCAGCAAAACGAAAATAACGTAATCCACCGTGCTGAAGTGCATTTGAACTGCGTCCCCCATGATGCCGTGAGATGGAGCACACAGAGCGATGTGGCCCCTGGATGATCAGTGAAGGGTCAGTGGATAGTTACACATTGGGTCATCGTGAAGGATTGCAGCTGACGTGCTGTAAAAAATTAAAAGACTGTTAATACACTTTCACATTATAACATTTACACTAATGCATTACACAACATGTGCAAAATGGCTCAAAACACACACAATATATTTTAAATCACTACTATCAAAAATCAATCCAAGCTTGCAGTCGTTTGTGTAGGGGTGGGATTTAAGCGGACTAAATGATTGGAGAAGTGTGTGAAATAAACTGTTGCTACAGCTGCCAATTTATTTTATAGTATCAGTAGAATTAAAAGGATAGTTCACCCAAAAATGAAAATTCTGTCAGTATTTACTCTCCCTCATGTTGTTCCAACCCCGTAAGACCTTCGTTCATCTTCGGAACACGAATTAAGATATTTTTGATTAAATCTGAGAGCTGGATCACTCCTCCATAGGCTTCAAAAGGATTGAAACTTGCTGGCCTCGAAAAGTTATTAAAGACAACGTTAAAATAGTCTAAGTGACTACAGTGGCTCAATCTTAAGTTTATCAAGCGACGAGAATACTTTTTGTCTGCAAAAAACAAAAATAACGACTTTATTTCAACTATTCATTTCCTTCTCTGTGGGCCTCGAGTCAGTTCACTAGTGTAAAAGCGTAGAGCTTCTGTTGTTTTACGTCACACGCATCACACACATGACCAGCGTCGGCCAATAGTGAGCCTACGTGTGACGTAGCTCTACGCTATTACACTAAGTTATACACTGTTATACACTGTAGTCACTTGGACTATTTTAACGATGTCTTTAATAACTTTTCGAGGCCGGCAAGTTTCAAGCCTTTTGAAGCCTATGGAGGAGTGATCCAGCTCTCAGATTTAATCAAAAATATCTTAATTCGTGTTCCGAAGATGAACGAAGGTCTTACGGGGTTGGAACAACATGAGGGAGAGTAAATACTGACAGAATTTTCATTTTTGGGTGAACTATCCCTTTAATAGAACTGCTGATGCAAAGACAGAAATATCACTAGAGTTAAAGCTGAAGCACCGTTGGCTTGCCTCCATTTGATAAAAGCTCTACATTATGTTTTCTGAGCTGCTAGCTGTAGGTGGCCTTAGGACGCAGCATGGTTTTAGCAGTCCTATGGTATTTGACATGGAAAACATCAAAGGTTAATTTAAAAAAACAGAAGACACCTTTGCTAAAGATTAATCTGATTCTGATTGAACCTGATCCACTCAAAACTTATGCAAGTGCATAAAATCATTTAAAAGCTATGCAATCTCATTATCACTATTTGATGAAGTTCCAGACTCATTGTCTTATTAAAAAAATGGGAAAATAAAATGGGGGAAAAAAAAACGAAAAAAAAACCCTCCAGTTTATCGATCACACAACCTACTGGTCTTGTGAGGCACATTAGGAGTCATCATGTGACTTAGAGATTTTTTCTTTTTAATTTAATAGGCTCTCGTGCCTCTAGGGCTTCCTGTCCATTCAAACCAGCTTACAACAACTAGTCTAACAAATTCTGACATTTTGTAAGGTTCAAGCTTATTCACACAAACATGTGCTGAATGCAAAAAGCACTGTGGTTTAGTGTATTCAGTTCAGAGAAATCGTGAGGAATAAAAAAAATAAAAAAATTTGGTAATAGGTGATGCTGAGAGGATGGTGCGGATGACATATGAGATTAAGAGACTTCTTTCAAAAACATTCAAAATCTTATCAACCCCTATTTTCCGATCAGTAGAGTAAACCTCAATAATGATCAGAAGGGAGAACTATTTCATTTTATTGAAAGTTTCCACTGTTTAAATTAATCTGCACACATTTAGAAGCAGGCAAGTTACATAACATCCCGTAAAATGGTTAAAGGTCCAACGTGATACTAAACTTTCTTGCAACTGTGTAACATTGTTAACTCATTTACTGATTACGATTGCAAAAATCTGTAAATTAGTTGCATACAATAGAGCCACAATCCTGTCATGTCCAGTGGAACAATACGTCCTACAATGAGAAACCATGTGATTCTAGTAAGCTGCAGGCCGGGAACCACAGCAAATATGGCATATTTCATTTTTAGGTAGAGCTGCACGTTTCTGGATAAATTGATAATCACGATTTCTTGTTTCAAATAGAGATCAGGTTTCTGAACAGACAAATTAATCAAAATAACAAGCATTTCACTAGAGGTTCTAACAAAATATTAATTGCTGTAGTCTATTTGAAAATGTTTAATTTATTTAGGTTTGAATACAAAAAAAAATCTATTTGAAATGAATGATTCAATGACTCACTCATTAATACTTAACTTGTTTCATTACTGGATGAATCAGCATTTTTGAATGAATCTTACACACACAAAGAAAAGGAATTGGTACTCTGACAGCAGCCATCATGTGAGTACTTTGAACAACCAGTTCTCTGAGCAAATAATAATAATAAAGATAACAGCATCATTTTATCCTTTTATTGGATTTGATAGTCAGTCGTTTACAGTATATCAAGCATAAAACTCAAGCAAAAGCTCAATTCAAGATTCATTTTGTGTGATCAAAGCCGTTGCGTTGGCTAGTTTGCTAAAAGATAAGTCTTGCATACGGCATGATAAAACTCTGACCTAGAAGCTCTGTGGCAACTCTGATAACAACACCACACAAGAGATGTTTGGGCTGGGATGGAGGGTTTCACACCAATTTAATCTTTATAATTTCTTATTTGAAAGAAAAGAAAGGACAAATCAGTTCTTATCTGCAGAACAGTGAAGAAAATGCAAGGACACACAGGCCAAGATTTGTCTACCCTTCTTTCCTGTCATGGTGGAAAACCATTGTTTTTTAAGTAAAAAAAAAAAAAACTAAATCTCTATTCTGGATATGTATCCAGGGCAAAAAAGAGACCAGCCTGAATCCTTTCCATGGTCACAAGGCTTTTGATGATCAAACAGTGGGATAAATGCGCAGCAAAGTGTCTGTCTGATTTTCTTTAGCCGTATGATCAAGCTCTGCTCCTGCGTATTAAACACAGTTTATGACTCATGAACAGCATCAGAACTCTATGTACAACATCGCATGCCCTGATTAAGATGATCAAATAGTAAACATCAGCTGCTCTAACCATCCAATCAACTAACAATCCAACTGTTACATTATTTGTGCTAGTTCAGCATGGGTTACTCTAAAATTTAGACTTAACTTTTAAAAAAATCAGTTTTATTGAGTGGGATTAACTCTAAAAATAAAACACTTTCTAGTACCACAAGAGTAAATCTAGCTTGAAGTACAACTTTCAATTTGTAGCTCTAGTTACGTGGCGAGGCTGTCATTCACCTTTTATATAATAATAACAACAACAATATAATTTTAATATATTTAATCTTTTATATAATTTTTTTAATCTTTATTTTGATTTTCATAACGGGTTCTAATTTCTAATCTTCTAATATTATATATCTCAGAAATTAATTCTCAAACTGCCACCTGAAGGTACGCGTCATTCAAGTACATAAAAATGACATCTATAAGGACCTAATTAAACCAATTAAAATTGAAAAACTAATAATAAGGATCAGCGAATAAGACGTATCACCGATAGACACAGCTTTACAATTAAGAAAAACTACATTTTAAAAAACTCAAACTCAAGAGTTGTTAGACTCATCAGCAATTAGAAAACCGAAAATAAAACAGGACAGTGATTTTAATAGAACAAGTTCTGACATGAATTATAGCACTGGTGAAATGAAGTAAGTGAAAAGCTTTCACGCTAGGCTACTTAAAATACCAAGCTCACAGCATGCTAGAGGGCCAACCAACATGATTAACAATGCCTGAAAAGTTATTGTTTCGCCCCCATCAGGATTAGAAACTTGAGAGAAATTGGCTGCATTTAAACTGCCAAAGCAATGAAAGGGAAAATTCTGTCATCATTTACTCGTCCTTGTGTTGATCAAAACCCTTAAGACTTAAACCCTGAAACCCAATGCTGTGCCTGTATTTGTAGTGCATGTATGCTTTATTTTTTTAATTGATAGAACAAAAAATCTTCCTAGTCTTGACATAGTGTTAAGACAAAAAGTATTTCTGATCGCCAAACATTAGTGGAGGATATCCAGAGTTAATGTATTGAACTACATTTTCTGGGATCTAAATTTTCTGGATAGCTGTGTGAACTGAAGGGGAACTAGGTCCACTAAAATGCCCAGCTGGTTAAAAGAAATTGTAAACATTTTTTCCAGCACTTCCAGCAAATAAATCCAAGCACTTAAAGACAGCCATTTACTTACACATTGATTCATAATAACAAACTAATGTCCTGCATGGACACTTTATACAATTATATTAAAAGGCATTTAATTGTTTTCTCGTTTTATTAAAAATAAAACACAGCCTGGATTCTTGAGAAGTTATTTAAAATGAATCATCTTACAGATAAAGTAGCCTATTATAAATATTTCATGAAAACAGTTCTGCAAACACTGATGAAGCGCGTGTTATCAGTCAGAGACACCATTATGGCAAGCCGTTTTAACTTTTATTCATTTCCAGGATATGAATTCTTGATATCAACAATTCAATTTTAACTAGTTAAAATTATAGTTATTGATATCAGGAATTAAATTTATACTAGTAACAATGGCAATTTTTGATATCAGAAATTACATTTCCACTAGTAACAATGCTAATTCTTGATATCAACAATCACATTTTTACTAATTAAAATGCTCATTCTAGATATCAAGAATTGTATTTCAACTAGTAAAAACTATAATTCTTGATATCTGTAATTGTATTTTCACTAGTGAAATGTCACCATAGGCTGCCATTCAAAATCAATTGTTGATATCAATAATTGATTTCTTACTAGTTGCAATTCCAATTTCACATATCAGAAATACAATTCTTACTAGTAAAACCCTTTATTTTTGATATCAAGAATTCAATTGTCACGAGTTGAAATGTCTATTCTTGATATCAACAATTGAATTGCTACTAGTAACTGTTCATTTTTGATATCAATAATTCCATTTTCACTAGTGACTATGTTAATTTCTGATATCATGAATGTGATTGTTACTAGTAAGAAAGCCATTTTAGATATCTGAAATAATATTGATATCAGAAATACATTTTCAGATATCAAAAATTAAAGTTTTTACTAGAAGCAATTAAATTGTTGATATCAAGAATAGACATTTCAACTAGTGACAATTGAATTATTGATATCAGGAATTCACATTCTTACTAGTAACAATGTAATTATTGATATGAAAAATTATATTTCTACTAGTAAGAAATCAATTGTTGATATCAACAATTAATTTTGAATGGCAGCCTATGGTGACATTTCACTAGTGAAAATACAATTACAGATATCAAGAATCTAATTGTTGATATCAAGAATTAAATTGTTGATATCAAGAATTAAATTGTTGATATCAATAATTAAATTGTTGATATCAAAAATGTAATTGTTGATATCAAAAATTGAATTGTTGATATCAACAATTCATATCCTGGAAATGAATAAAAGTTAAAACGGCTTGCCATACACCATGACATTTTCCATATGCGTTTTAATGGCGGCTATACGACTTTTTTATTTTTATTTTATTTTTTATAATCTAATCAAAAACGACATTTGATGTACGTATCGTCAAATAAAATGGCGTTTAAAATGAAAATCTTACCGGGCGCTCAATGTCTCACCCATGGTCTCAACCAACGCGAGCAACAGAGCCACGAGCTCGAGAAGGAATAGATTGCGCGCGTGTAACATTACTGTTAAAAAGGAACGGGTAGGAATATTTGATTTCATAGTTAGAAGCTACAGGTTTAACCCGATGTTGCGTAAATCTACGAAAAGCTGTGTTGCTGGTTGCAACAACGTGCTGTGAATGACTGTCCTTTACATGCAATCGGAAAATAGGCTACCACTCTGTCTAAAGGAAATGACATGCTGATTTAAAAGGGTGACACCATTTCGTCACGAAAAAACGCAATGTGCGCAGCCAAGTAAAATATATAAAGTGATAAGTGTACACTGCAGCGTATATAAATAGAAATATCCAATTATAATAAACGAAGCTGCAGAGCGAAATCTGCGACTGGAGTTTTTAGAGTGTTTTTTAGCGACCTTGCTATTCATTCTGCTCAGCTATCATGTATTATCTTACCTTGGTCAGAGTTCATGCGATGAATAATGAGTGATGAATGGAGAAAGGTTTAAACCAGTCTCGATTCAGACCACCCCTACTCTCCTTGACATCACGCAAAGGTTGCTGCTCCATTGATGCACATGTGCTTCTGACGTCACTCCGGAACGTTACATGTCACTACCTCATCACGTCACGACCAAAACATTAAACCCACAATTAATAATAAAAAATGTACTTATTTTGTGAAGAGATATGACGAGATCTTTCATGTACCGTAAATACTTGTTTTTCCAACATGGGGTTGTTATATTGCCCAATATGTTTGAATGTGCATGCTTGTTTTCACTATTGTAATTTCTCTTGCAGTATTAATAATAATAATAATAATAAATGAAACCATACCGTTTGTGGAGAAATTAATTGTCTTTAATGCAATACAACCATTATGGATCTCGATTTATTTTTCTTGTCAGAATATGTCATTGTTAATTTTGATGGGAATTTTTATTTTCATAAAATTGCATTTTTACATTTAATCATTTTTCAAAAGCAAGAAACTTGCTAAAAAAGCGAGAAATTCCAAAGCGAGAAACTGAACGCTTGTTCCTGTAACGTAGAACGCAAGCTTCTGGAGGGCACAGAAGTCTAAAGAGAGAGGTGACATATGTGCTCTCTACTGTCCATTCTGGGTCAGTTGCTGAGGTTAGATAGTAGGCCTGAATTACAATAGTCCAAGATCTTTGACAAGAAGTTAATGGTCCAAGCCAAAATTTTCTCACTTACAAAGTGGTTTTAGGCTTTATTGTAATGTTTTACGCAAGTGCAAAAGTAAAAGGCGATTAGCACCATCACTACTGTAAGCAAATATAATAATGTTGCATAAAGTGGCACCCTTTTCCTCTTGTGTGTGTATACACGATCACCAGTCACTTTAGGTAGGCTACACCGTAGTACCGAGTTGAAGTTGCTGCATATTTGTCGGCTGCTCACAATGTGAATCTCCAATTCCACCAAATGGTGTCTGTGGAGGCCATTTGAGTATAGTGTAGCCTGCTACTTATTGTCATGTTGAAGAAACCAGTTTGAGATGATTTGAGCTTTGTGACATGGTGTGTTATCCTGCTGGAAGTAGCCATCAGAAGATGGGTAGGCCCTACACTGTGATCATAAACGGATGGACATTATAGTAATCAGGGTTTGAAATTAACACCCGCCAACCCGCTAAGTGCGGGTAAAAATCAACTCTGGCGGGTTATATTACAAATCACTAGCCAATTTGGCGTGTAATTATAGATACGTTCAAGTCCTCCTGGGAAGTTCGTAGGCCTACTACAAGGTGGTAAGTCATGTTTACGACGGCAGGTGCGTTCAAGTCACTTTTGTCGGAGTAAGATGGCGGTGCACTTTCTCTTAATTAATTACACAAAATACAGCAAGGTTCTACTCTAGTTCTAGAAAATGAAGAACAAAAAAAACAAAGCACACCTTATGCACATTTCTATGTTTTTAATTATTTATGAAGCCACTGCAAACTTTATCATTACATCATTGCTATATTAGGCCTATAATGGCATTATATTATGTGCAGGTAATTAGCTTACTTCGCAGCCTGACAATATCACTGCTAAATACCTTTCGTATTGTCCGCCATGTTTCTCACTGACAAGTGAAAAATCGGGGCTTAAGGAAAATCCCGAGCTTCCAATTGGTATTTACGACATTGTGGTGGCGTTCATGTGCGTTCAACTTCTGAATACAATCTATACGAGATGACTTGAACGCACCATGTTCACTCACTTTGCTGGGGAAGTTCGTGTAAGCCAATTCTACTCGAATTTAGCGCAAATACTCAACTCGTGAGTCATCGTGATCTATTAAATATAGCATATTTCGCAAAATATGCGCATATCTGGCATTACTTATATTACTTGAACATGCACGTCACCATACGCAACAAATAACGGCGCACTTGTTCATTTGCATTGAAGCAATAGCGAAGATTAAAAGAATTTGGTTACCAGAATCAGAAAAGACAACACAGGCTGCGGCGTTTAAACGATGATCAATTGGTACTAATTGTCCCAAGAAAATATTCCCCACACCATTACACCACCATCAGCAGCCTGAACCATTGATACAAGGCAGGATAGATGCTTTCATGTTGTTTTTGAGAAATTCTAACCCTTCCACCTGAATGCTTCCACCAGCAACTTGAGACGCATCAGAGCAGGCAAAGTATTTCCAATCTTCTATTGTCCAATTTTGGTGAGCCTGTGGGAATTATAGCTTCAGTTTCCTGATCTTATCTGACAGGAGTGTCACCCGGTGTATCTTCTGCTGCTGTAGCCCTTCCGCTTAAGCATGAGAATTTAATGCTACAGATCTACTTAGCCCTATCGCCTAACGACTACAGCCCCATTGACTCCCTGTGCCAATGCATTGATGAAGTCAACAGTTGGATGTGCCAAAACTTTCTTCAGTTAAACAAAGACAAAACTGAAGTCATTGCGCTTGGAAACAAAGATGACGTTCTCAAGGTGAATGCATACCTTCACTCTAGGGGTCAAACAACTAAAAATCAAGTCAGGAATCTCAGTGTGATTCTGGAGTCAGACCTAAGTTTCAGTAGTTATGTCAAAGCAGTAACTAAATCAGCATACTATCACCTGAAAAATGTTGCACGAATTAGATGCTTTGTTTCCAGTCAAGACTTAGAGAAACTTGTGCATGCTTTCATCACCAGCAGGGTGGATTATTGTAACGGACTTCTCACTGGCCTTCCCAAAAAACACCATAAGACAGTTGCAGCTCAACGCTGAGCAGAACCAGAACATATGAACATATCACACCAGTCGTCAGGTCTTTACACTGGCTCACAGTTACATTTAGGATTGATTTTAAAATATTATTACTGGTATATAAATAATTCAATGGCCTAGGACCTCAATACATTGCAGATATGCTCACTGAATATAAACCCAACAGATCACTCAGATAATTAGGATCACATCAGCTAGAAATACCAAGGGTTCACACCAAGTATGGCGAGTCCGCTTTTAGCTACTATGCTTGAACCAGCTTCCAGAAGAGATCAGATGTGCTCCTACAGAGCCCCTTTCACACAGCGCGTTGACCCCAGGAAATTGCCAGAACACCTTCTGTGTGAACGCAAACACGACCCGGGATTGATGCCGGGATCGATGCCAGGTCGGGGACCTAGTAACATTGCCGGGATCAGTCCCGGAACGCGCGCTGTGTAAACAAAAGCCTAACCAATGCCGTGTCGTAATGATGACGCTGAAGTGAAGTGAAAGCAGGCTAGTGAAACGGTACGTTATGCACTAGTTTATGATCGAATCAGAGAAAAAAAATGCACAAGCGTGGTTTCTCCAGAGAGAAATCGCAGCTCATAAGCAAACTAGACGCTGCTGAGACATTACAAGTCACATCGATGTCACGTGTCTTCACGGGATTCTCCAAGTGGTACTCGATGCAGAGCCAAATGGGAGGAGCTGGAGCTCTAGCTCTTCCCCTCGCTGGAGCTCCAGCTTCACCTTACTGGATTTAGTGGGCAGGGCCGCGCAGGTGCAGGTTAACTTTCGCGCAGCAGCATCGACTACGAGCACTCAGCATGATTTCAAAAGCAACATTTTTCAGCGCCAGCTCGATTTTTATTTAACACAAATGAACAAAATAAATACTCTGTTAGTCAACAAGAGTTTCATTTGTTATAGATATATCTGTACCGCAAACTTCTATAAAAAGACACAATTTTAATGACGTACATATTGTCTGCTCACACGGCAGGTCCAAAATGCACATCCAATTCATATCAAATTTATTTCTACATATAAATGATGCCTGCAACCTCAAGTATGACTGAGCTATCGCAGTTTACAAGTTTGTTGGTTTGTAAGTCTTGCACCCAGCCGCATCAGAAATATTCATAAGCTTCTAATGACTTAAAGCTTCTAAACTCTTGCATTGTGTAGGCACCGATACCGTAAACTGGGTAATTGATTATGTCAGGGTGTGTGAAAGGTAATAATGTTAGTGCTTCTGGGTCTTTCATCCATTCTGTAACGTTAACGTTAGCTGCAGTTCGTACGGGTCCATGTTGTTGATAACAAGCAGTTTCTCTAAATAACGCTGGCTGGCGTTGTTATTTTGTCTCTCCTGATATTTGTCTCCCCTTTCCTTCTTTCACTTCCTATTTCTCCATTTATTCAACCGTATAGCAAAAAATGCAAACACATATATGCTCTTTCTCTCTCTGTCGCTATTTCTCTAGGCCTCATTTAGCGAGGTGAAGCTGGAGCTCCAGAAAAGGTGGAGCTCGAGCTCTAGCTCCTCCCATTTGGCTCTGCATCGAGCACCATCTCGGATTTTTACGGGTTGTGTGTGAACGCACTCTCTGATTCTGGAAAATCACTGGCAGTGTGAACGAACCAAAATCAAACGAACCCGGGTCAAATCCCGGGTCACTTTATCCGTGTATTTTCCGGAATCTCTGTGTGAAAGGGGCTCAGTAGTCACATTCAAATCCAGACTCAAAACACTTCTGTTTAAAGGGACATTGTGTAGGAATTTCTCCCATCTAGCGGTGAAATTGTATTTTGCATTCAAACGAATTGTACTCTCCAGCGCCTCGCTTTTTCAAATGCGTGTTGCATCTACGATAGCTGTTATGTGCCAAAAACCTATGACAGGATGTCTTCTAATAGCACTTTGTTTTCCTTCGGTTGAACAGGTTTGTTATTTCAAACAAACTGCAACTTGACACAACGAACAAACAAATGTTACAGTATGAATTAAAAATAACAGTGCAATGCAGCCTTTTGAACTTGCCGGGGCAGTTAAGCGTCTCATACTGCTCTGCTCCGTTTCTGCTGCTTTCAGTCACGTGACGCTGTCTATGAACGAAAACGCGTTGTGGAAACGCATTGGTCTAGTACTTTTTGACCCTCTCTGCTATTATAGTTTTTCAAGATGGCGGAACGACATGGAAGCCTCCGTGGATCTACCTGTCACGTATATAAAGATAATAAATTCTTCGTTTACGAGGATAAGTCAGATAATTGGCAGAGGTATTTGTACACCATTGAGACATATTACATGAGACACAAGTAAAAATATTGATTTTAGATAAAATACCAAAAAACGACACATTGTCCCTTTAAGCTGTGCATTTACTAAATGAGCATATTACTTTAATTTTTCTTATTTCTTTTGATAATTTTAATTTCTTCTATGTAAAGCACTTTGAATTACCATTGTGTATGACATGTGCTATATAAATAAACTTGCCTTGCTTCAAGGTTTTATGTGTTGTGTGTTCAGAGATGCTCTCCTGTAGACCACTTTTGTCTTTAAGTGGTTACTGTTGCCTTTCTATCAGCTCGAACCAGTCTGGCCATTATCCATTGACCACTAGCATCAATAAGAACTGCTGCTCTCTGGATATTTTCTCTTTTTCTGAACATTCTCTGTAAACTCTATGGTTGCTGTATGTTAAAATCCAGGTAGATCAGCAGTTTCTGAAATACTCAGACCAGTCTGTCTGGCACCAACAACCATGCCACATTCAAAGGCACTTAAATAACCCCCCATTCTGATGCTCAGTTTGAACTTTACCAGTTCGTCTTGACCATGTCTATGCACTGAGTTGCTGCCATGTGATTGACAGATTAGATTTTTGTGTTAAAAGTGCAGCTGACAGGTGTACCTAATAAAGTGGCCAGTGAGTGTGTGTGTGTATATATACATATACACTTTTTTCCACAATATTTGTGTGGTTATTTGTCTTGGAAATATGTATAAAGGAAGGTTTTGAAAAACTGGTAAGGATTTGTGTACAAAAAAATACATCAGTCTAAATACAAAGTCTAATCTTTTTATAAACAATGTCATAAAGTAATGTATATATTAAAATTATTTAATTTTTCAATTTATATAAAATTCTGTTAATTGTTGTTACTAATGTGTTACACATTTAGGGGACAACAATCACGCCAACCGTGTAGTTTCGTTTCAAACAAAAAGTGCAATAAAAAGGTTTAAAAAGTGTGAATTACTGTAGTTTGAAAAGTTATTGTTGAGCCCTTCACCCTTTGACCCCCATCAGCTTTCATTGTGGAGTCTGAAGCCTAAAAATTGAATGGAGCATAGGTAGACTCACTTCTGAATGTAACCTCCTTAGAAAAACTTTAAGATTGTAACAGGGTGAAACTGCATTGTTTAATAAAAATAATGCACAATAAATTTTACAATTAGAAACAAAGTTTGTTTACATAGAAACTGAAATACAGCTGTATGCTTCCCCACGTTATTTCAACTATTCAGAGGTCAATATTGAATACTGAATTATTCAAAGAAACGTCCATTTAAACTGCACGTTCAGTTTTAACAGAATTGAGAAACAGGCTCTGTTCTCTCCTTTTTGATGGTGCAATCTGGAAGAAGGCAACAAAACAACAGTCCATGAGAGTCCCTTTAACTCAGTTGAGTTTCCTGATGACAGTATTTATATCCTCAGCTCTGGGTCCAGGGTCTCCAACATCTTTCAGTAGTCCAACTTTGTCTCTAGCAGCATGTCTTGGGACTGACAAATGGAATGGCAACAGGAAGTTGTTTGCAACCCTGAAGTTCTTTCCAGCAGAATAGATCTCATGTATAAGGTCCTCCAAACAGATGATCCCATATTGTCCTTGAGAAACAAAGAAAGAAACATATTCAGATTATTAATTAGGTGTTCAAGCACGAAGTGCTGAAAACCTATTGTAATTGTACTGATTTTTATTATTATTATTATTATTTTCCCCTAAAACGCATCGTGCAGCCCAAACTGTAAGTGCTAGAGACTTGAAACTTTGGCATAAGGTAGTACAAAAATCGAGGAGAGGTTATCAAAGTATGAGGCCGATTGGCCCATAGGTGGCGCTATAGCGCAAAAAACAAAAAAAATGCACTCTTTTGCTTAAATCTCAATAACCCTTTGTCGCAGCCTCAAGTGTCTTATATCATTGGAATCCTTGGCTCAAGCCGAACAAAAAAGGCCTCAAGGATTTCATTTCCGGTATGCAAATTTTTCCGCTATTTCCGGTTTTGTCTAAAACCTACTTTTGCGAACTAGTCCCTGGTTTTTCGCCCGATTGGAACCAAACCAGTGCAGAAAGATTCTCTGGACACTGAATATCAATAATTATTGAAAAAACGTTGAAATTTCGATTCACGGTCGCTAGGGGGTGCCCAAACGTTCGAAGGAGGCGGAGCCTATTTTACTAAAATGGCTATAACTCAAGAAGTAAATGAGATAGCTTCACCAAACTCGGTACACATGTGAATGAGTTGATTTTGAGGTCACAGTAAAAAAATTGCGTCGATCTAACACTAGGTGGCGCTATAACATTAAAAAAACATAAAAGGGGGTGTGGCCACCTGACCGTTAGTCCGATTGACCTGAAAATTGGTATGCAGTGTCTTGGTCCAAGGCCCCATGTATGTGTAAAAGGATATTGGCGTATCTCAAAAAACATGGCCGCCATCGGCCAATAAAGTTTGAGCACCTGTGAGACGAGGTTAACGGAGGCCAATCGGAACGAAACTCAATGGGCATGTTCGACTCATGGCCCAAGAGGTCTGTAAGAGTTTTGAAAGAAATCGGCCACTAGTTGGCGCTAACGAGTTTTACGGCTCTGTAATCACGTGGTGTTGCACACATCCCCACAAAATGCATATCATTTGATAGATCTCCTCATGATGAACAACTTTGCCTCTAGAACCATTAAAAACCTACTTTTGCGAACTAGTCCCTGGTTTTTCGCCCGATCGGAACCAGACCAGTCTAGGACAATTCTCTGGACTCTCTAGATCAATAATTATCAAAAAAAAGTTGAAATTTGGCATTTGGTTGGCTATAACAGGGTCATTTATAAAATGGGCGTGGCAAAATATAGTCAAAAGCCTATAAATCCTATACGAAAACTCAGAACTTCACAAAAATTGGTGAGCATATGTGACATAACATCCTTAAAAAGCATGCCAAATTTTATGGAGATCGGACCCTAGGTGGCGCTATAACTGTTAAAAAGCTTTGAAACAATGTATTTCCTATGGCAAATTGCCTGTATTTGCTGTAAATGGTGTTTTGCATTTATTATCATGTAATGTTCATATCATAATGTTCAAAACCAGTGCAGTACAATTCTCTGGACTCTCTAGATCAATAATTATCAGAAAAAGTTGAACAACTTCATTTGGATGGCTATAATAGGGTCACTTCACAATGTAGCCATGACCTAGTGTCCCCAAAAGCTTATATCTCTTCAATGAATGCTCAGATCTTCTTAAAAACAAGTCAGAACATGTGCCATATGACTCCAAACAATCATGACAAATTTCAGACAGATCGGACTAAATTTGCCTCTATAACAGTTAAAAATGAGAAAATTAAATGAAAATAATGGCATATTAAGCCAATAAGTAGTATTTTACTGCCCCCTGCTGTTTAAAATATGAATTATACTTGAGTAGTGTGACAAAATTACTATTTAGACTTTATAAAATTACTATTTTAACATTTACTAATCACATTAAGTCAAATTTCATCTATTGAAGTATCACTATTGACAATTCTGTCACATTGACAAATGTGAATCCTGAATGAGACATAGTTCAAATCTCTGTATCTACAACAGAATGTGTGTGTAGTCCTATGTTTCTGAATAAATTCTGAATAATCTGATTAATAGTTTGCAAAGACATGTATGAAATACCATTCAAATATATTTTCATTATGATTGTGTGTGTGTGTGTGTGTGTGTGTGTGTGTGTAAGCTTGCATAAAGGAGTTAAAATGGAAAAACTGGTTTGCTTTAGTGCAGAACAATGTGTTATATTGTGGTAAACCATGCTAGAAGAGGGTAAATCATAGTGAATCATACTAGAACTTGGTATATCATGGTAAACTATGGTAAATCATGCTATATTCATGGTAAATCATACTAGAAAATGGTAAATCATGAAAAACCACACTAAAATGTGGTATATCATGGTAAATCATGCTAAAACATGGTCTATTCCATCTATGATGTCAGTGGTTAAATGCTTGCTGCATAAAACTTAATGTCTTTTGATGCTTGTGTGGTTAAAAATCTTAAATGCCTTAACTGCTTGAACACCGCTAAATGCTGCTTGCAGCTTTAATTTTATATATAATTGATATTTAGACTTTATTAAATCATTATTTTAACATTTACAATCACATTTTGTCAAAATGCATCTATTGCTCTGTACTCTCTACAACAATAATTATAGGAAAATGTATAACTTCTTCATTTGGATGACTATAATAGGGTCACTTCAATATGTAGCCTTGACCGAAAGCCAATATCTTTTCAATAAATGCTCATAGCTTCTTAAAAAAGGTCAAGAACAGATAAAACGGCTTGAAAAAAGGCTAACAGCCAATAAGTGGTATTTTACTGCCCCCTGCTGTTTAAAAAAAGTAATTTTGTCACACTACTCAACTATAATTAATATTTAGACTTTATAAATTCACTATTTTAACATTTACAATAACATTTAGTCAAAAATCGTCTATTGAAGTGACAATTGAGTCACATTGGCTCCTGAAGTTCCAAATGTCTCTATCTACATCAGAATGAGCGTGTGTAGATTAAATTATATGAAAAACATGGCCTATTGTATAAGTAGGCTGTAATAGCACTGTTGTCCACTAGATGGAGTAGCAGCATTAGACATTTTTAATCTTTTTTTATCAGCTTTCAGCATTGGCTAACAAACAAATGCTTAAAGCATTTTCTTTAATTAGTTTTATATTATTACATTGCAAAGAAATATGTGAAATGCTCATATACCATTAAAACAGATTTTCACAATAACATATCCCAAAAGTGTGTGTGTGTGTGTGTGTGTGTGTGTGTGTGTGTGTGTGTGTGTGTGTGTGTGTGTGTGTGTGTAAGCATGCATTATGGAGTTAACATGAAAAAAATGGTTTGCTTCACTGGAGAATACTGGAGAAACAAAGTAGTTGAAAATGAAAGTGAGCCAATAAGTGGTCTTCTACTGCCCTCTGCTGGCCACTCTTCTTATTAATAGTCTTTTTTTGTATATAGACACTATAAAATCACTTAAATAACAATTACTATTATAACACATTCATATTTTGTCAGAGTTTATCACTTCAATTGTTCTTATGCTTCATATAATTGCTATCAACGTGGTAAATCATGGTAAATAACGCCAGAAACATGGTAAATCATAGTAAAAAAGGTAAGTCATGCTAGAATCCTGGTAAATTATTCTAGAATGTGCTATATCATGGTAAATCATCATATAACATGGTATATCAAGTAAATCATGGTAAATCGTGCTAGATTCATGGTAAATCATACTGGAACATGGTAAATCATGAAAAATCACACTGAAATGTAGTATATCATGGTAAATCATGCTTGCTACATAAAACTTAATGTCTTTTGATGCTTTTGTGCTTAACGGCCTTAAAGGCCTTAACTGCTTGAACACCGCTAAATGCTGCTTGCAGCTTTAATTTGATTTACATTTACATTAGGAATATGAACACTATTAGACAATCATGTCATTACAGAATATCTAAGAATTTATTTTGCCAGTGTCTTTCAAACTTAAGTAAAGACTAAATTTACAAGTGAGTAAAAGGGATTTTGCGGTAAAGCCCAATATAGTTTGCCCCATCTTTAAAAAAAATAAAATAATTCTTTGCAAAAGGTGATTACACATTTCATTTTCCTTGTTTAGGCTCCTTAAAGTTTTATGTTATGTAGCCCAAAATGCTCAGCATCCCACTGAATGAGATGTATATACCAAATCAATTACTTACCGAGATGCTTCTCTATAAGTGCATTGTCGGTCAGAGGAATCTTTCTCTTAGCAATCTTTGTCTGACCTCTTTTTAATATGAGCTCACGGACTGATTTCAAGTTGGGATACCTGTTAAAGAGATCATAACAATAAATCAAACCAGTAAAAATCAATTAAAGAAATAAACCTGTTTAAATCCAAGAAAATTTGTCAAAAACGGCTAAGGGAACAACCGTAATAAAAAGTAATTTTTCACTATTATTTACCACAGGATCTACATTTTCATCAGTTTATATATATTTTTTTGTTATTAGAGACGATAACAACAATGCTGTGACTGTGCATAAAACCACTATTCCTGGTTTTAAAAAAAGAATTAATCAATTCAACAGATTACCAAACAGCTAAATGTAACATTTTTAACGCGCCGAACATGTCAGTCTCTGAGTAACGTGATTTAAGCCACAAAATAAACTAAGTATAATTAACTACGCAAAAAGCATTTCGACCATCTCCAACATTTTTTATAACTACCCAATAATCAAACATAGTTCACCCCTCAAGCATTATCACATCTGTCAAAAACTAAGGCTGACTATTGGTTGGAATATTAGAAGTAAAACCATCAACATAAACTCATGGGCATCAAATATTTCACTGAATACTTGCCGGCTAAGAAATAAATTACCTAACGTTTTCAAAACCACATCATTTGAATATCACATCAATGTCTGTCAAAAAATAACGTGCACAATACACGGTAGTATTTCCGAGATAGGAGGTCCAAGGAGTACACGCATTACCTGGAAAAATTACACTATCAGATGTTTTGACTATGTCATCGCTTTCCAAGAAGAGGGAGAAAATGGCGGTCTTAGCGGCTTCAAAATGCTGTCTGTCAGATGATAACGTAGTACCCAACACGTGAGTATAAATATGCTGTTCACTGGCTGAAATGTTATCGTAATGATCAGACAATGGCCTGGAAATTGCCATTTTAAAATTCCTTGTCCAGGTTTTTCATGACCGTACTAAACCTGACAACCTGTTCCAGGTTTTTACAGTCTGGCTATTTGCAGAGTCAGAGGCAATCTGAGGATTTTGGGCAGTGCAAGGCTCCGGACTAACTTTTCCACTGGTTGCACTGGTGCTACCAACTTTCTCAGTTGATTTAACAGCATATGATTTGGTCGCACCTTTTTTTTTTTTTTTTTTTTTACATGCCATGGGATTAATCAATGCATGCAGCTGAATAGTGTTTTTAATGGACCAAGGCTAGCAAAGGCTTTCTGGGTTGCAGCAGAAATACCTGTAATATATTAATTATCATTGCCAAATTTCAGGATTTTCATGGATTTTGGACCGTAATTTTAATCTGTAATTTTAAGCATTTTACATTTGAATTATATACAATCTATCTATTTACATTTGAATCAGATTCTATCTATCTGTCTATTATCATCTTTCTATCTTTTAAAAATCATTAAACATTCAAATGTATGCATTACATTTTAAAATATTAGAGTATTATAATAATCTGATACAGATTTTTCGTTATCAAAGTTTATAGTTGTAACAAAAAGCAGAAATCTCACACTCCTTACCTTCTGCATTTTATTATAATTTCCTTTTCCTCTGTCGAGCGATCATGAGAGTAATCGCTGGACAGAGGAAAATATAACCGCTGAAAAGACGTAGGAGGAAGGGGCTCTGTGTTTCGTGAGACCATTTTTATCATTTTTATATGCCTTAATTCGTGAATTCGTAATTGCCGCGTTTCACCATCAGTGTGCAATGCGCGTGACGTCTACGTTCGTCAATAAATAAACTGCACGTGTCTTGCGGAAGAACATTGTAGGCGGAACTTCTCTCCGTTAATGTCTATGGCGAGTCACGCAGGCACTGGGCTACTACCAGCCGAGACGACCCCGGGATAAAATAGTCTGAATATAAACACTTATTATAGGTGTACCGTAGTGATTCAGAATAAGTCAAAAACACGGTTTGGAAAATGGATTCATGATGTAGCCTACTCGTTCATTTTGAACATAAGTTACGGACTGCAGTAGCTGATACAACGGCGTTCTGTTGCTCAAGCGTCCACTCGCACAAATGCGACCACATAACATTTTAACTCGCACACTCAAAAAATGGTCGCAGTCTGGAACCCTGCAGTGTGAGTTTTAAGTATTCCACAGAAAATTGCGTAGTGTATGATGGGAACAAACTCTGATTTTTTACCTTCAGACTATGAATCCACTCAGTCGGAGGAAATAAAACACATTTTATATTTTGAGCTTGTTTTAGAACACGGTTTCAATTGTCATGCATTTTCTAGCAACCAAATGCTTTTTCTCTGTGCGAGTTTTGTTTTATTCAATTCCCGATTCCAACAGTTTTTTTCTGCTTCACCTGGATATAGATCAAAATAGGTAAGAAAACACCGCCGTAATTTCTGTTTCAAGCCGACTTTAAGTCATGTAGTGCTTTCCAGCCTTTAGTCGTTATGTGCCAAAAAGGAACATTATAATTACTCACCCCCAGGCAACATAAGGTTCCACAGTCTTGAGCATTTTTACAGAAGTCTTGTTGACTTTCACAAAGGTGCCACTGAAGATCTTTCTCAGCCTCAGCATCTGAACGACCTTCATCACTTTGGGGCTCACACCTTTGATCCTACAAGCAATCATACGGGAAAATTAAACCACCAAGCAGATGTAGAACAGTACACAATGGACCCCAAAACAAAAATTCTGTCATCATTTACTCACCCTCATGTTTCAAACCTGTATGAGTTTCTATCTTCTGTAGAACACAAAAGATATTTGTTGTAAGGTTGTTGGTCAGGTTTGAAATGGCATGAGAATGAGTCAATGATTTAATTTTTTATTTTTGGGTGAACTATACTTTTATTGTTAATGTGAACGATGCATAAGTAGAAATTACTCTCTGATTCGGGCAGCGAACACCAGACCGTTCTTCGCTGGCGGCATGGCCGGCGGAGGTCTTTGTTTGAGTCTGGCGAGTCGTGTGTCATCTCGATGCTTCCTCTTGCTGTTTTTCAAAAACTCCTCCAAGCGCTTAAACTTCAAGGGAATTCCTTTTTTGTCCTGTGAAAATTTCACGATTTCAATTTTGTTCTGAAACCATTATTGACCTATAAACAAAAACTGGTTACAAGGGAGGAATTCTCACTTTTCTCTTCTGCTGTAACGCAAGTTTGGCTTGAGTGGCTTTGATAGCCTGGTACGCCTTGCGTTTCTTGAGAAGATTCTCAGGAACCAGCTTGATTACTCTCTCAGTTCTGAACAAGACAAAATAAGAATAAATAATTTTTAGTACTCAAAATTAAAATATTATTAAAACTCCTCGGGAATTCAGCTAGTTAAAAAAACGTCAGGTTGTACACAAGCAAATAACACTAACTTTATGTATGTCACCTCGATAAGACATGAAGCCGTGGATAAAAGCTTAAGCTTTCAGTGCTTCAACTGAACATATGAGATCATGCGGTCAATAAATGCAATTTCATGGGTTTACAGCTGAGAGAAAATGCTGTCAGTACAAATGAAACTAATGCTGCATACTATAACTCGTGCAAAAAGCTAAAGCTAGTTCTTTCCTCCATACTGCCAATTGACGTCATGCTGATAAAGTTACCCCACCGACTACAGTAACCAGTTCCCTGAAAAAAACATCCAAAATATGTATCTACACGTTAGAGTACGGACAATCAGTTCTAAGCACAACAGAATAGTCATATGTATGAACATTATAACTAAATCAGCAACCTGCTGATAAGCTGCTATCAGCTCAGATGCTCCATGTGAAAACATGTTCTACTTAATCCCCTGTTCTTCGGTTTATATCGTGTTACCCGTAAAAAATAATTGTACCACAAAAATAGTGACATTATATGGACACTAAAAAGCAAAAATATTAAAGGATATTTTAGAAGTTCATCACAGATTGTTTAAGATTTTTTTTGTCAACTTAAATACTTACCCAGGTTCTGCCATCGCGTTTGCTGTGATCCGTCGCACACAGATGACGTTTTGTTTTCGCTACTATTCTTTGTAATACTGCCGCCTTTCACTTTGGAGTGAATATTACACATTTCACTCACTGGGACCCGTCTTTCACACTCACGTTCACCACCATGTGATTACTCCACCGATATAAAATAAAAATTTGCACTATGCTGTGAATTGCAAAAACGTTATGTTACGATAACGTCATACTAAAAGAAAATTAGGCTATCTATTTATTTCTTCAGCACTATTTTAATTAAGTCACTTAAAGCTGTGAAAAAAAGCTACATTGTGTGAGAAAAAAAACGATGAATCTGTATTTGGCGTCTTGTGAATTTTATTTTAATTTTTATCTTTGCTTAGACGGACTTGGTGCCTGTTTTATGCAAGTTATTTAATAATAATAATAATAATAATAATAATAATAATAATAAATTAATTAATTAATTAATTAATTAATTAATTCAGAAGCAATAATCTCT